>NC_087491.1:7300984-7604015 GCF_036417665.1 Passer domesticus
GCTGGCCAGGCAGGGAATGACGCACAGGGCTGGAAAAAGCTCCCATTTCCTCCGGCCGGCGGGAGGAAGGTCAGGGATGGGGTTTGGCTCCAGCGAGCTGAGCCGGGGTCGGGCGCTTTGTTAGCAAAATAAACCTCCTGCTTTGTTTGTGGCTAATAATAAAGTGGGCTGAGCCCTCCGTGTGCCACCAGCCACTCTCGCTGCTCCCAGCTCATGGCCCTGAAAACCCCCACTTATCCAGGGTGGCCCCCAGCCCAGGCTCCAGGGACACTCTCCTGTTTTGGGTTCACATTTGTGTCGTGCACGCTGAGGGGAAAGGTTTTCCTTGCTTTCCCCATGCCAGCCTGTGTAAGGGAGGGATGTGCCTTGGCCCACAGGACGCCCAGCTCAGCCCGAAGAGCACCATCAGAGCACCAAACCCTGAGCCACCCATCGTCTCCAGTGAGGGGCAGCTGCTGGCCTGGGCTCTGGCTAACTATGGGGGCATCACATCCTACAGCGAGCTGCAGGACCCCCGCAGGGTCCAGCTCCACCTGGGAGAAGGTTTGTGGGGCTGGGGGCTAGCACTGGGGGGCTGGAGTGGGCAGGAATGACCTTCCTGTTCCAGAGGGTGACAACCTCCTGGGGCAAAGTACCATCCCTGGGGAGATGCCATGGGGACTGATGTCCCTGGCCCTGAGCATCTCCCCACCCACTGAGCCCAGCTTGACTTTGATCACTCTTGCCACCTCTACAGACGCCCGCAGCCCTCCAGAGTGCATTCCCCAGGAGCACTTCAATGCCATCCCACACCTTGAGACTGAGGTCTTCTTCCACGGGGTGAAAGGCTGCTCACTCAGTGACACCCAGAGCACCAGGGCTGCTCATATCGTCCATTTGCAGTCGGAGCCCAGGTACCAGTGCCAGCAGTGGGACCCCAGGGGTGGGACAGGCTGTGGATATGCTTGGAGATGCTTGGGAAGGTGGTGGGCTTCCCAAAGGGAGAGCCCCACATTCCGAGTTGCATGTGGGACCAGTTGGTATGGAATGCTGAGAATGGGGTCTTGTGGTTTTGCAGCTCCTCCATCACAGAGGTGAACCTGTCTCTGAGCTGTCCTCAGAATTCTGCTGGCAACCAGATCCTCATGCTGCAAAGCAAGGCCAACTTCACCTGGTCCCTCTTCTCGGAGTGCAACATCCAGTTACTGGTATGCTGAGAGGAACGTGTCTTCCCCACCACCCCCACCAAAGGGGTCTGCCAGGTGCCCAGGAGATGCTGGTGTCATGGGGAAGGTGGCAGGAGGGCACCTGGAGACATTAGACATGGGCAGCCCCCTTGCTGCAAGCCCTCATTACTGGGATGAACCCTGCCCTGTGCACCCCCAGCTGTCCCTGTCTCCACTTAGCCCCTCTGTTTTTCCCCCCTTCCCTCCTCTCTGCAGGTCTCTGGGAATTACAAGATGCCCGTTTTCTCCATAGTGCTCCCTGGGGAGCCCCTGCCTGACACGGAGCAGGACCTCATCGCTAAAGCCTTTGAGAAGAACTACAGTGTCATTGCCTCCTACTCGGCCATCCCTGCCAGCTCCCACATCAGCCTGGAGATCCATGAGCACAGTGAGGCCCCCAGCACGCCCGGGCTGGGTGGGATGGGGGGTTCCACCGCTCCCACTCAGCCCCCCATCTCCCTGTCCTGCAGAGTCGGTCGAGACGCCTGTGACCACCGCGCCCGTTGTCATCACACAGCCCCCAGACTTGCCCCACCAGGTGCTGCTCACACTCAAGCCCTGGAAGTGCACAGATGAAACCATGGAGATTGTCATCATCAGGTCCTACCTGGAGGTGAGGAGGGTGGAGAGGGGTGCCAATGTTCACCAAAATCCCTCAGAAGTTGCATTTTGCTCTGGGTGCTTGGGGTGGGTGGCACGGGGCTGTCCCCAGTCAGTGGGTGACTACAGTGTGCTTTCCTCCCAGCCCATCAAGGACGTGGTGAACATCACCCTGAGGGACATCAGCTGCCAGGCAGAGAAAAATGCCACCCACTTCATGTTGAAAAGCCCCCTCAGCCATTGTGGCACCTCACTGGAGGGCAGGGGCTATGCCAACAATGAGGTGAGAGGGGCTAGCTGGGGGTGTTGCCTCCAGCTCCACTGATGAGAGCTTCAGTGATTGCCAGTGGGGCTTCTCCACCAGGACCTCCTTGCTTTTGCATGGCTGGAAACACCATGCTGCAGCCAGAGCTGAGATGGAGGGGGAGTGTGTGGGTGGGGCAATCCATCCCATCCCATCCCATCCCATCCCATCCCATCCCATCCCATCCCATCCCATCCCATCCCATCCCATCCCATCCCATCCCATCCCAATCTCCAGCAGTGGGGAACTCCTGACTGACCCTCCTGCCTTCTCGCAGCTCATCCTCAGCCTGGCCAGGGACGCCGTGCTCCGGAGCGTGCGGGTAAGAGCCGGGTTTCCCAGCACATCCAGGGTGGCAGAAGGTGCAGATGGCACTGTCAGCTGGGTGCTGGGTGCCCCCTAAGTGCTGCCCCCCTCTTGCAGGTGGGCTTCCAGTGCGAGATCCCCCGGGAGCTCTTCCTGCGCCTTTTCCCCACCGCTGACTTCGAGGCGCCGCAGACGGAGCTGGAGATCAACAAGGAGGCCTTTGTGCAGGTACTGCCCCTGTCCCAGCGCCCAGGCTGGGGCACTCCAGCCGTCCCTGGGCCAGCGAGCCTGATGGCGTGCCCCGTTCCCACCCCGGCAGGCGTCCATGCGCTGGATGGATCACCCAGCCGACCTGCAGCTGAAGGAGTGCTGGCTGGAGGCCTCGGGGCGGGAGCCAGTGCTGCTGGTGCAGGGCGGGGAGGCGCGGGGAGCGGGGGTGGCCGTGCTGGAGGGCCCCCCCAGCAGCCACGGGAGGAAGGTCTGGCGGTTCCGCTTCACCTACACCGTTCCTGAGGGCGGGCACATCCCCTTCTCTGCCATCCTCAAGTGCAAGGCCGGCTTGCAGGTCAGTGTCACCCCCTCTGAGCCTGTGATGCCACCATGCTGGTCCCCATCCGGCAGTAGCAGCCTGGTGGGTTTGTCCCACACCGTTGGGTGATGGAGCCCATCCAGGAGCAGCATTCCCTGCCCTGCAGAGCCTGGGGTTCCCCACCTCTGCCATCCTGCAGGGGTGCACACCTTCCCCTTCTCACCCCAACCTCCACCTCTGCAGAACGACACCATCTTTGAGAAGGTCCTGGAGGTGACAGTGAAGGACGCCTGGCGGCCGCTCAACTGTGAGTTCAGGGCAAGGGAGTGGTCAGGATGGGAATGGAGAGGGGCTCTCCCGGTGTGGCAGTGCTGACGGCCTCGTCCTCCCGCAGACCGTGGGCTGGGGCTGGCTGCTGTGCTGGGCATCACCTTCGGCGCCTTCCTCATCGGGGCGCTCCTCACTGCCGTGCTCTGGTACATCTACTCGCACACCCGTGAGTATCCACCTCCCCTGGGGACCCCCGTGGTGGGACAGGGGGGCCACGTGCGTGTCTCTTACTGGGTTTCCCATTTGTCCCTCCTGGCCAAAGCCCCCATGTGAGCCAGAGACCAGGCTGCTCCATTGCCCTCGTCTGTGCTGGCAGTGCTCTCGGGGAATAACCCTGCCTCAGGTGTCTACAGCTCCTCAGGGTCCCTCCTGCATGTCTGGGGCCCCTCTGCCATCTGCCCTCCTTCCTGCTCTGGTGTCTCATGCTTATCTCCATCCCAGGGGCTCAGGGGTCAGCTGGGGAGTGATCCATGAGGGCTGGAGGGTCCCTGGGGACCGAGCCAAGGCCACCACTGTTCGCCCTGAGTCTGGTTTCCCCTTGGTGTTCCCCCGTGGCGGGCGGTGTGAGCCAGGTCCCATCTCCAAACTGCAGCCGGTTTCCAGCACGGCGCCAGCCTCGGAGAGCAGCAGCACCAACCACAGCATCGGCAGCAGCCAGAGCACCCCCTGCTCCACCAGCAGCATGGCCTGACGCCCCCGGGCCCCCCCGAGCCCGCGCAGCCCCCGGCCAACGGACTTGGGGACCCACCCCAGTGCCATTAAGCTGATTTTTTGCCCCAAATCTCAGGCCGAGCCCAGAGGGGGCCTCCATTACTCATTCAGTGAATGCTTTGGCCCCCTGAGGGCAGCCCACACCGGGGGGGGGGCACCCTGCAACCCCCCTGGGCTCCCCCGCTGCAGTGGGGAGGCAGAAAGAGCAGCTATTGCCAAAACCTCCCACAAGGCTCCCCATCAAATGGGGGGGGAAGAAGTGGGTGCCCCCTGGACATGCCCCAGCACTTGGGGTGACCCCCGTGCCCCTCCTGCATCCCCCCAGGAAGGCAGCAGGCACCAGTGGGAGCAGCAAGAGGTTTATTTGCGGAGGATGGTGCAAGGCTGCTGCCCTCCCACAGGACGATGGGCAGAACCCACCACTCCCCCCACCTCCCCGTCCAAGTTACAAACTCTTATCAATAATAATAAAAACCTTCCCTATGTTAAATTAATTGTGCCCTGATGCTGAGCCTTGCCACAGCTTGAGGCTCCCACCTACCAGAGGCACTGGACCTCATCACAGCCTGGGGCAGCCCCCCAAACCCTGGGGGTCCCCCCAGTCAGCCTGACTAGGGAAGGGATGGAGACCAGGGGCATCCCCCCATGGACAGCGTCCCGGGAAGGGCACAGGCAGAAGGCACTGGGGTGAAAACAGCCAAGCCAGGATGGGGTGGGGAGCCCCACATCCCCCTCCAGATGCCATCACCGGGGGCGAGGCCGGTGCTTGATGTAAACAGAGGCGCGGAGCCCCGCGGCCGTCACCGGGACAGCGTCACCGGGACAGCGTCACCGGGACAGCGTCACTGGGACAGCGCGGGCTCCAGCAGCCGCAGCGCTCCCCCCACCAGGTGCAGGCTGCCGGTGACCAGGACCCGCACGGCGGCCGCCTCCCGCAGCAGCACGGCCCCGCTGCTGGCCGCGGGGTGCGGGTGAGCCCCCGAGGCCGCGGGGGCTGCCAGCCGCGGGTCCCGGCCCTGCGCCACCCACCGCAGCGCCTGCGCCAGGCACGGGAACACCAGCGCTGGGGAATTGAGGGGCCGTGGGGCTGGGGGCACCAGCAGCAGGGAGCCTCGGGCGGGGGACGGCTGCAGCAGCCCCCCCACCCGCAGGGGAGATGGCAGCCAGGGGTCCTGCCCCACTTTCTCCTCCAGGAGCCTCGTCCATGTCCGCTGGTTCTCCAGGCAGCGCGTCAGGGCGTTCTCCAGAGTCACGTTGAAGTTTTGCTGGTCTGGGAGGGATGGAGACGGCAGTCAGGGATTGCAGGGGGAGCTGGGAGGGATCGGGATGGGAAGCTGGGGGAGACCCCGTCTCCCCAGCACTCACCCGCGTTGTTGGCCACTGACATCTCCGTGAAGTTGGGGCAGAAGACAGCATAGTCAAAGTGACAGGGCTGCGGGGACAGGAGGCATCAGCGCTGGGGGAACCCTCAGGACCCACCCACGGGATTTCCACTGGGGCAGTCCCACACCAGCGGGGTTACAGGGGATGGGGCAGGGGATGACCCAAGGCCCTTCCCCGCACCCAGGACTGTGAGACCCCTGCAGGGGGCAGTTGAGGTGGGATACACCCCGGGACAGCAGGATGGGTGGACAGACAGACAGACAGGGTGCCAGCTCCACCTCGTGGCTCCCTGCATCCACAGCAAAGCAGGTCCCAGGACCAGCAGAGAACCCAGGCACCGGGGACAGTGAAACCCCCCAAACCTCACCACCAGCAGCTTGAGCAGCGCCGCCGTGTCCCGGTCGCCTGTGGCATTGAAGAGCAGCACACGCACCTCAGAACCACTGCAGGGAGAAAGGGCAAGTGGCCCAAGCCCCCAGGGGACCTGCAGCACCACCGCCTCACCCCCACAACGTGTGCCCCCCTTTGCATCCTCTCCTTACTCATGGGGCTTGTCCTGGTTGAGGGCGACCTGGCGGAACCAGCGCACACAGGCCTGGATGCTGCTGGTGGTGTGAGCTCCATCCAGGTACCACGTCACAGGGCCATGGCAGAGCACCTGAGTCCGGCCCAGCCACTCTGTGTCCCGCAGGCCTGGGGGAACACAGGGCATGGCTGGGACCCCCATACCCTCCCCAGCACTGGTACCCTGTGGGAATCCAGTGTGGGGCAGACTGCTGGGGTCCAGCGTGGCCCCGCTATGCCCTGTGACACGGCGAGGGGGGTCCTGGCATGGCCATGCTGCACCTCGGATCATGGCGTCGGTCAGTCGGAAGGCAGGCGCCAGCGGCACTGGCCTCCCCGGCAGCTCGGGGCTTGGCAGCACCTCCTTCAGCTCCCCAAGACCTAGGCAGGACAGCACCCCACTGAGCCCTGAGGGGCCCCGCTGGGGTCTGGACCCATCCCCATGCCCCTGCCTTACCCTGGCAGCCGCGGCGCTGCAGCCACGTCCGCGCCAGCTGCAGGGCCAGGGCGGCGTTGGAGCGCTGGTGGGAGCCTGCCAGCCCCAGCTCCAGCGCCCGGCAGCCCTCCTCAAAGTCATCCAGCTCCGGGCAGAGGTACAGGGGACACTGTGGGGAGAGCAGGCTGAGCCCCCCGGCTGGGATGGGGTACCCCAGTCCACACCCGGCAGCAGCTCACCTTCCGCTCCCGCGCTCGCTCCCTCAGCACCTCCAGCGGCCGCTCCGGCTGCGCCACGGTGAACGCCGGCACCCCGGCCTGCAAGGAGGGGGTGCTCAGGGACAGGGGGGAACACACCCCGAAAACACAAGAGGAGAGAGAAGACCAGGTCTCCCTACCTTAAAAATGCCCCCCTTCTGCCAGGCGATCTTCTCCATGGTGTCCCCCAGGATGCTGGTGTGGTCGATGCCCAGGGAGGAGACCCCACACACCACCGGCGCCCTGGGAATGCAGCATGGCACTGTCCCTGCTGCTCCCCCTGCACTGTGGGGACATCAGGCCTGGCAGCCCTGGGAACAGGCTCAGCCCTGCCAGCTCCTACCTGATGATGTTGGTGCAGTCGTAGGTGCCGCCAATGCCAACTTCCACCACTGCCAGGTCCACCTGGGGACACGGGGATGTGAGCCATCAGAGCCACCAGCAGGAAACACCCCCATGGATTCAGGGATGTGGGTGGAGACAGGTCCCTGCCACCAGCCCTTCCAACCCCACACCTGAGCACACCTCTGTTTGTGGGGGCATCATCCACCTCACACAGCATGCTGTTTACAGCCATCAGAGCCTGATCCACACAAATTCTGACCCAAACCCCCCCTCCCTGAGGTCCCCACCAACCTGACATTTCTGTCACAAGCTGGAGGCCACCACCACTGACCTTCTCCTGCAGGAAGACATGGAAGGCCATGATGGTGAGGAAGCGGAAATAGGCCGGCATACTGGCGTGTGCTGGGTCCTGCCAGGCAGAGCACGGTGAGCACATCACCCCAGGAGCGGGGGACCCAAGGGAGAGAGCACCCCCACAAACCCTGCTGGCCCACCTTGGTCTCCTCCAGGCGGTTGTAGACCAGCCAGAAGTACTTGTTGAAGAGGTCCTTGCTGATGGGCTGCCCATTGATGCGGATCCGCTCGCGCACCTGCACGAGGTGAGGGGAGCTGGGGGTACAGAGCAGGGGGAAGAGTTAGGCACAGCCCCGCTGGCCCTCCAAAACCCTCCTGCCCCCCACCCACCTGTAAAAGCCTGTCTTCAGCCCGTAGTTGCGGAGGATGCATTCAGTGAAGGCGCATGCTGAGCCCTGAGGAGACAGCTGTGTTAAACCCCTGCTCCAGAGCAGGGCAAACAGAGCCACAGAGAGCAGCCGTGCCCCCTGAGCCCCCCCAGCACCGCCCACCCGCCTCACCTTGCCCTTCGTCCCCGTGACGTGGATGATGTT
This sequence comes from Passer domesticus, assembly GCF_036417665.1. Classification (NCBI taxonomy): domain Eukaryota; kingdom Metazoa; phylum Chordata; class Aves; order Passeriformes; family Passeridae; genus Passer; species Passer domesticus. Next base: position 7,308,842 of record NC_087491.1, read on the forward strand.
CAGTCGATCCAGGTCCTCGACCTGTAAGAGTTCAACCACCCTGTGAGACCCCCAGGGCAGCCAGCGCCAAGCACGGTGGCACCAGCAGGACGGGGGGAACAGGGACGGGGATCAGCCCTTCACCTTCAGCCCACTCCTCTCCAAAAAGCCCTGCATGGCTTCCAGCTGGGCCTGGGGGTCACCGCGCTCCCGCTTCACCTGCTCCAGGTAGCTGGCATTGGTCTGCAGGGTGTTGAGCATCCGGATGGCATCCTGGAAAGACGCCTAGGGCAGTCGGGATAGTGCCCAGCACAGCGGGCTCGTGGCTGTGCCACAGCCCCGGGGCCACCCTGCCCAGAGCCCGCTGCACCCTGACCCACCCCTTCGGGCTCAGTCCCCTCGGCGGCGTCACCGGTCACCCAGGCCGGCAGCATCTCTGCCATGGTGCCGCGGGGACCCGCCGGCAGCGCCAGATGCCGGCACGGGGACAGGCTTCTTATGGGAGGGGTTACCCGCCCTCCCGGCGCCCCTTGGCCCCGCGGCGGGGCACGGGACAGCCCAGCGCCGGCACCGGCGGGCAAGGTCGCCGCCGGCGGAGCGGGCAGCGCTCCAGTGCCGCTGTTTAATGAGCGGGGCTGATGAAGCGGCGACGCCGCAGCCGCTCGGCACACCCAGGGCTCACCACGGCCACCGAGCCCCCAAACCCCGCTGAGGGGCGTGAGCCTGGCGTTGCAGCGGGGGAGAGCGGGCAGTTGGGACAGCGTGCCCGGAGCGGGACACTGCAGCCAGACAGACAGCGGGACGGACAGACAGACAGCGGCGCTGACCCCGAGAGCGCCCGGCGCCGCACAGCGGGGCCGCTCCCGCCCGCCCGAGGGGCGCTCCGCCGGGCACCGCCGGAGCCGGGCACCGCCGGCAGCCCCGCCACACCTGGCGTGCGGCCGGGACGCGCCGCGGCTGCCGCTGCAGGCCGGGCTCCCCGCTGCTGCCACGGCGCTTCGCGGGGTGACCGGAGCGGAAAGCGGGGACACGTGGCGCGCGGCAGCCGGCGCGGCCCGGGGCTGCGGGGGGGGTCGGGGGTGGGGGGGGTCGGTGCTTGCCGCGGCCCGGTGCCCGGCCCGGTGCCCGGCCCGGCGCGCGGCCCCGCGCGGTACCTGGTAGTCGGTGGCGGGGGCGCGCGCGGGGCGCGTGCTGAAGCGGCGCCCCCCGGCCCGCAGCGCCCGGCGCAGCGCGCGCAGCCCGCGCGCCACCATCCCCGCCGCGTGCGCACCGCCCCGCGCACGGCCCGCGCGCGCCGCCGCGGCCAGGGGGCGGGGCCGCCGCGGCCTCCCCGCCGCCGCCGCCATCTTTGAAGCGGGCAGCGCGCGCGCGCCACGTCGCGCGAGGAAGGCGGGAGCGCCATCTTTGTGAGGGGCAGCCAGGCCGCCGCCTCCGTGCCCGTCCCGGCGCCTCGGGAGGGACACGGGGGTCCCGCCGCCCCTCTCGGGACGTAGCACCAGCCACAACCCGTCCCCAGACCGCTCGGTGTGTCGGCACAGGGACACGGCCCTACACGCCCCAAGCTGGGGCACAGGGCCCCCCGCAGCCCCCGCCCCGCAGCACCCCGGGAGCAGGACGGGGCTCTCAGGCTGCCCTCGGGACGGTCGGTGCTGCCCCGCAGGCTCCCGCTGCTGCCCCCCTTCAGGCAGCACAGGACACGAGGGTCGCACCAGCTGTCTGGGACAGGACCGTGTTCATCCACACCGGCACAAGGCAACTGCCTTATTGCCCATCACAGACTATTTTTACAAATAAACAAAGCCCCCCCGCCCCCCCCAAAACAGACACTGCTTCAGAGCCCCAAACCAAGACAGAGTTACCTTGTACATGTCTTTGATCGAGCCTGAGAACGGCCCTGCTCGCCACCACTTCCTCATGAGACTTTACACTACCAACGGCTTTTGTCAGCAATTGTTAACGGGCAAGCTACCGAGTGCCAAACGCTGTCACCAGCTGCACGCCTGGAATCCCGGGATCCTGGCACTCACGGGGCTCAGGGACAAGGCTGGCTACAGCTGATAGCCACGGCACACTGTGCAGCTGGGGAGGACCACTTCTCTCTACGATTTGATCCTGACACGTCCTGACATGAAGTGTGCCCAGGTGATCCCGGTGGGTCAGGCCAGTCACTGTACCCAAAGTACTCTTGTTCTAGTCTCTCATGCAAAGAGCTCCAGGAGAGAGCAGGGGACACATGAGTGTCACCCTGCTCCCAGCACAGTGTGACCAGCCCTGCCTATCCTGAAATCCCTGCAGACAGCAGGAGGGCAGTCTCACCTGAGGCACAGGGCAGTGCGTGGCTGCAGCAGGCTGGGTGTATCCAGTATGACTCCCAGTCATGGTTTGCAATTAAGCATGGATGCCATGTGCTGTCACAGACACCAGCTGTCCTGGCTACACAGAGCATCCAACTCTGCCAGCCACCTCTCTGGCTTGCCAAGAAGCCCTTTTTTAGGCTAGATCCCAGTCTCCAGGGAGAGCTAGTCATGCTGTCTAGGGTGGCTCTGCCTTCCCCAAGACACATCTGATGACTCAGAAGCACCTGCCTCGTCCTTCACCAACGCTTCAGTGCTCAAGAGGATACAGAATGCAGGAGCTATGACAGACCAAGAGAGCTCAGACATCCCCAAGCAGGGCCCAGCTTGGTTCAGGGCAGCTACTCCCAGTCCTGCCAGCCCCAGCATGGATGGAGACACTTTTTCCATCACCAGATCCATAACAATTGATCTGCAAGTTTAATGTAACCAATACAGACTTTTGGGGAGCAAAAACAAGTTCTGAGACAGGAAACTGGGGGGGAAACAACGTTAAGCTCACAGGTATCACCTCCCCAAGCCACGCAGCTCTGCGGTGGCCGGGGAGATGGCCAAGCTCTGATAACACCATCAGTTAATTCACCTCGAAAAAAGTCCTTTCCTAGACAAAAAGACCTTGCCAGGACATCTCCACTTAACGCGGGGAAGCCCAGGCAGGACCCCTCCGGATGTCAAAACACTCTGTCAAACTCAGTCTGGTTGGTGGCCGCGGGGTTCCTGCCCTGGTTCGCCGGCTGCTGCGGCATGTGCCCGCCCCTCCTGCGCGGCGGGGCCAGGTACTCAAACATGGACTGGTTGTGGGTGGACAGCATGTTCTTGAGGTCTGAGGGCATGGGGTCCGACCAGAAGAAGTCGTGGTTGAGGGCGTCGTCGCTGTCGATGCGCTGGGCGGGGTCCAGCACCAGCAGCTTGTCGATGAGGTCCAGCGCGTAGGGGTCCTTGACGTAGGCCTTGAGGCGATCCTTCACCTTCCGCTTCTGCCCCTTGGGCAGGTCCAGCTTCTCGTACAGCTCGTACTTGTCCACGTTCGGCCAAACCTGCCAAGGGGCAGCAGAAGGGGTTGGCAAGGAATGCTTATGGAAAGGACAAGGGTCCTTGTGGTTTGAACCGAAAATGGTTTGAACCATTTTTGGTTCCAACACCCTCAGGCAAACTGAAATAACAATTCTGTTTTATAACCTCCAAGCTGGAAGATGTTGTTCTCACAGCAACAAAGAGGCACTAAAGGCCTGGAGACATGTGGGCAAGTCAGGACAGTCTTCCGGCGTGGAAACGATGCTCAAGGATTTCTGGTTCTCCCATGAAAGAACTACTAGAGAGCACAGTTCAGGCCAGCCACCACATCCAGAAAGATAAAGTGACAGAACTGGTTGCTAAATAATCACCTGGATGTGGCACCTTTTATCCTTAGAAAGTAAAGCCTGCTGCAATCACCAGCACTTATCTCGATCTCAGAGAGACCACAGCAGGCAGCTACTTGCCAAAGGAAGCGCCTTCAGTGTGTTTACATAATGACTGACAGCAGGAAGAGGACCCTGAGGCTGCCAGCACAACATCCCGCAGGTCCCAGTCTGGGCTGAGATCCCTCAGCTTGCTCCACAAGAGGGCAGGACGAGCTGCTGATGAAGGAGGAGCTGAGAAGGGGCCGGCTGCTCACACCGGAGCTGAGCTGATGCCACAAATCACAAGACAGAATTCTAGAGGCTTTTCAAGGTGACCAGTGCAAAACACCTGAGAGTAAAATCCCCCATCCTTCTTTAAGCAGAAATTGAGGGTGTTTGTCTGAGAGACAACCCCAAAACACAAGCTAGAGATTCTGCAGCCTCCCTGCCAGCAGCAGGCACACTCTGCTGGGAGCACACAGGGCAGGAAGAGGCCTGAGTGCCGCTCTCTCCACAGCCCATCCCCAGTCTCCCCCTCACCTCCGGCGTGATGGATCCGCAGAGCTGGCTGATGAGGGTGAGCTGGTGCTGCTCCGTGTTCCCCTGCATGATGGGGCTGCGGGTCCACATCTCTGCCATGATGCAGCCTGCACCCCAGAGATCAATGGGGGGGCCATAGTCGCGCTCCCCTAAACGGAGACGCCGAGTTAGTCCTCCCAAGGGCCAAGAAGGGCCAAGAAGGACCAAGAGCCCACCCAGGGCTCCTCCTACCTAGGAGCAGCTCCGGGGGCCGGTACCACAGGGTCACCACGCGGTTGGTGTAGCGGTTTGGCTGGCTGTTCTTAGCCAGGCTGAAAGCTCGGGCCAGCCCAAAGTCTGCCAGCTTCAGGACCCCATCCCGCGTGATCAGGACGTTCGCTGCTTTCATGTCTCGGTGCAGGATCTGCACGAGGACAGACATTGAAGAGTTAAGTGAATCAAGTGCCCTCCTTGGGTGTCTTGCACCAGCACGGTGCTCAGGCTGCACAGGTGAAACAAGGATTTCCTTCCAGCCTGTGCTAAGAACAAGGAGCAGGTGTCTACCCGCTCCTTGGAAAGCCACCCTCTGAGCAGGGCAAAGCCTGTCCCGTTACCTTGTTCCTGTGGATGTAGTAAAGTCCATTCAGGAGCATCTGCATAACTTTCTTGATCTCTGACAGCGTGAACTTGACATGGGCGTTGCTGAGAAGGCCAGCCAGGTCGTGCTCACAGAAGTCAAACACAAGGTAGATGCTGCCCTTGCACCGGTTGTACGGAGAGGCTGCAGGAGAGGCACAGAGAGGCTGCCAGTGAGGCACCCTCCACTGGGTCACAGCTCCTCTCACCTCCCACCACCCCGCAGCTCGTACCACACCCCTACACAGAATCTCAGGGCACAGGAACACAGAGAACCAGGCAGCCTACAGGCCTCAAGGTCCTTTTAAAGAAGAACTCAGCAAAAACTAGCAACACAAGAACAGCAGATGAGGATTGATGCAGCAAATGTCATCAGACAGGCAAGGAAAGGGCATGGCAACCTTTGAAAGCTTCACTTCGTGCTGCTCTGGGCACATAACTGCTGTGGGGTTTCCCCCCTGCAAGCCATGGCTGCCAGCCAAGCACCAGCAATAGAGGAGGCACCCACAGACAGCCCCGGGAAAAATGCAGAAACACAGAAAATCTGTCTAATCTCACATTAAAAAGTGAGATTTCCTGCAACCTCAAACAGGATCTGCAAAAACTGACTGATCTTGAAGTGATATAAAACTCCAAGTGCAATTTGAAGTCAATGACAGCAGACTTTAAGTGAAGCGATCGATTTCAATCTCGTTCCTAGAGCACCCACACAAAACATTATTAAAAAGAAAAGCTGATTTTTCATCGGTTGTAATCAGCACAAGCTGCTGATCAGCATCTCCACCCAGAAAAGCTTAGCCCCACAGAAGCACACTGCTGTCCTCCCCAGCCTGCTACACTGGGTTTGCAGCTCCTCACACAGACACAGCCCCTGACACACCTTTCCAACATAAAAAGAGAAAAGCCTCACGTCTGAGAACAGTAAATGAAACATTTCTACTTTACTGCAAACTGAGGTCAAGGTAGATTTAGATGAAAACTGGAGTACAAACAAAACATAAAAAGGGAACAAATGACATGTCTACAAAAATATTTACTTTTGGTATGCCAGACACCCAATCGTCGCAGCTCTTTTAATCACAGAGTGAATTAAAAATTAACTTGTCATTGATGTTTTTACTCATACCTATTCAGACAGTAATCTACACACAACTGTGTACTGGAGTATCTTGAGTTTCCCATCCCTAGGCCAGACATTTCTGCACGTTCAGTGACTGGACTTTGTAAAAAACACCAGATACTGGTCAGTTTTGTTTTTATTTCACTGACATGACTGGCTAGGGAAGGGCAGGCTGTAACATCAACTGTCACTTTCCAAAGTATTTTTCCAGTACAAATCCATGTGAGAGAATTATACATAAACTCTAGCAAATGTCATATAGCAGTTTCATGTACACAGAGCCAGGCCAGGTGTGCTGAGCCTGTGGAGCAGTGGGGGCACACAGCATCAGGGGGGAGTGAGGAGGTGGAAGAGAGCTCAGAAGTGCCCATGTGGAGCCCCAGCCCTCCCAGCACAGGCAGCTACATCACCCCCAGAAAGAGATGCTGAGTGAGCCTCAGCTGGAGCTGTGCCATCAGCTCAGAGCTGCCAGAGACCATCCCAGGCCAAGCCAGAGAGGCAGCTCCAGGCTGAGGAGCCTCTGCTCCACTCTCCCTCATTTAAAGCCTCTCAGAAGGGAGTTTCCCAGCATGGCAGCATTCACTGCTATGGCACAGGAATAACCTGGCAGGACTACAACAGCTTTTGCCAGCTGAGCTTCAGCAACACCCTGACTCATTTAGAAACTCTTTTCCAAGATCAGTGACCTGTCACCCCCTGTCACAGGCAGGATCAGAGGCCCAAGCCCAGCTAGACCACCCCACTCCCAGCACAAGACACCAGGCTGCTCAGCAGGGCTCAGAAAAGCCATCATTAACACAAGGGAGAGCCTGCCAAGTACCTTTGGTCCTGCAGATTTCTATCAGGTTCACCACATTCTCATGTTTGAGCAGCTGGAGGATTTTTATCTCTCGCAAGGCTGTGATGGGAAACTGGAAAAGAGAAAGAGAGAATGGAGGTTGGAGGTGCAGGAGACCAGGCCACCTCTGCCAGAGGGCAGGAGAGGTGTGACCATGCAGCTTGGCAGGTGCTGCCCTCCTCTCCTTGTACCAGGACAGGGTACAGCCCAGCCCGAGCTGCAGAACAGCCTCTCTGGCTGCTGCCTCTGCTGTTTAAGTGTTAACTCTCTCCCCACCCCTGAGCACGTGCTTCACACCTCACCCAGCTCCTCCACAGCTCAGCCAGGGTGGAGCCCTGTGCTCAGGGTCCCCGAGGAGAAGCCCATGGGAAGTGTCAAGTGTCACTTCCCAGCAGCCATCCCGTGCAGCCCAGTCCCCTCGCTGCTGCCAGGAGACAGCAGGCCCCAACCCAGCCATGCCCCACACTCACCCCTTCCTTCTCGTTTTCCATCAACACCTTCTTCAGGGCTACTTTCTTGCCTGTCTGGCGATGTTTGGCTTTGAAAACTTCCCTGTAAAAAGAAAAAAAAAAAAAAATCCATGAGCAGCACAGGGAGAAAGGAGCCAGGTGTCCCTGACAAGGAACAAGGCCAAACAAGACACACCAAAGCACCACACAGAGAGCTCTGTGCTGAGCCAATCTAGCCACATTCCCTGGACCAAAGGCCCTCAGGACCCACTGAACCAACAGGGACCGCAGAGCTCTTGCAGCCTTATAAGGATTTTCAGTAATGTAGCACATTCTGAGCAAAAAATTGCTCATCTGGAGCCAAGCTCAACATTCGGAGCCAAGTTACAGGTCCCCACCCTAACTGTTCTCAAGGTTAACGCTGCTCTGCCAGAGCTGGGACAGAGCGGGATCTCAGGCTGGGGAGGAGAGGGCCCAGGAGGCAGCCTGGTTCTCTGAAGGCAGAGGGGTGACCGGGGGAAGGACACGCGAGCACGGAGCCCCCGAGGCCGGCGCCCATGGGCCGCGGGGCCGGGCCCGGCTGCAGGCCTGAGGCCGGGGCCGCGCCGGGCCAGGGAGGGCCGGAGCCGGCGAGCACTCACCCGAAGGTGCCCTGCCCGATCTTGGCGAGCTTCTCGTACTTGGAAACCTCGTCGCAGAAGGGGCACTCGACCATGTCGTACTGCTTGGCCATGGCGGCCGCGCCGTTGCCACAGCACCGCGTCCCGCCCGTTCCGCCACGTGGCCCCGCGGCGCCCTCACGTGACCCGGCCGCCGCGCGGGGCCTTGTGGGTGTTGCAGTCCCCGGGGCCGCCGCCATGTTGTCCCCCCTTGTGGCCCGGGAGCAGCGAGCGGTTCCCGGTGCCGGTGGCTCCAAAGCGCGTTGCTATGTGCCCTGTGTGTACTTAAACACGTCAGGAGTTAAAGCTTCTGCCCCTGCGGCTGCGATGTAGGGAGGCCATAGCCAGGCAGGAAGACCCCAGGGTCTGGCTCAGGGCAGCCTGAGTTCCTCCCCGGCCATGGCTGTGTTCAGGTGCAGGACAAAGAGCTCCACCTCAGGCTGCTCCAAACTGCTCCCCAGGGTGGACAGCACCCACGGACCGAGCTGTGGCAGAGGTGACTGCCAGCATCCTGGTGGTGGGAACCACCAGCTCCCTGGGAACACGGACACCGGAGCGCTGCTGGGTCCAGGCCACCTGCGTGGTGACACTAGCATGGAGCACCTCAGTGTCCCCACAACGAGAGAACGGCTGCTGGGGAGTGCTCCTGCTGGCAGCGGTGCCACCCAGCTCCCACCCCACAGGGGCTGAGCAGCCAATGTGCATGGCAGAGTCCTGCCTGCAGGGCTGGACTCATCCACAGGGCTGTCACACTCCTCTGGGGCTGCCACCTTCCTCCATGCGGCTGGCACCCTCTTTAGGGGCTGCCACCTTCCTCTAGAGCCGGCACCCAGACGTTTTTGGCTGTCCACATCTGGCAGACATCCCCAAACGGGGTGGCTCTTGAGCAGCCAGGCAGGTGCCAGCAGCCCCGGGGACTGCAGGACCCGTGGGGACAGCGCGAGGGCAGGCAGGGACAGGAACGGGGCAGGGAGCAGACGACAGCACAGGGGAGGAAACGCTGAGCGAGCAGTGAGCGACTGCAGGGGGGGCAGGAAGGGAGGAGCGGGCAGGGAAGGCTCACAGTTAGATACTTGTCCCTCCCGGTCCCCGCGGCCTCCGAGCAGCGCGGCCATGGCCGAGGGCCAGAAACGACGGGGCCTCAAGAAATTCAGTAAGTGGCCACGGGACAGGGTGGGTGGGCAACGGGGGGCTCACCTGGACATCTCGGTGGGTGGGAGGATGTGTGAGAGTTAGCGAGGGTGTGCTCACACACTCCCCGGGTCATCCCGTCCAGGGATGGAGTCATCCCGTCCAGGGAGGGGATCATCCCATCCAGGGATGTTTGGAGCTGTGACAGGCTCTGCTCTCGTTAGGAAACTCATTGGGGTGAGGGACTTTGGAGGTTTCCATCCACAGGGCTGGGTGCTGGGGCTGGGACCACTCTGCTGCAGCCCAGCCCGTGCTGGATGCTGGGATGTGACCAGAGGGATGCACAGCAGGGTTTGGGGGTCCTCACTCCTTACATCACACCTTCAGGGTGCATGGCTTGGGTACAAGCTGGTGCTGAGGGCTGGGGGGGGGCTGGGACCCTCACCCTAGGGTGCTCCTGCAGCACAGGGACGGGGGTGACACGGAGGAGCCAGGGAGGGAGCCTGGGAATGGATTCCCACTGGCTCTACAGGGAGGAAGTGCTGGATACCCACCGGGAGCAAGCTCTGCACTTTCTCACAGACCTCAGCTTTCCCCCGAGCCCCGGGGGGAGGCTGCAGTGGCCTTCACCCCATTCCCAGCGCTGGGCTGTGCTCTCTTGCATTCCTGCCGCGGGGCTGGCGCCAGAGGGGGGCCAGTCCCTCCCCTCCCCCGGGACCCCTCCACTGGCCAAACCCACGGCCCCATCCCAGCTGGGATTTTCCTTTGCGGTGGAGTGCTGGGGAGATGGGGAAAATCCTCAGTGCTGCCTTTCCCACCTTTCAGCAGCCTCAGGAGCAGCAGGTAGCAGAAGATGCTTGGGCTCCAAGGGGATGTTTAGCACAAAGGATTTTTGCCTCTAACTGCACTCAGGCCGTGAGGTTTCTGCCTCGCAGAGGGGCTTTTGGGATGCAGCCCCTCCACCCTGCCCAGCTGCAGGGATGCCTGCAGAGCCCATGGGTGGCAAGTGGAGGTGGGAATCCAAGGGCTGAGCAGCCTGGGGCACCCGGGCCCTTGCTCAGCACCTCTGCAATGTGTCACTTCCTGCCCCCGCAAATCCGCCGTGCTTCACAGAGCCCCAGAGCAACAGCAACATTGCAAAATCCCCAGTGGCACCCACGGCCAGGCAGGGAAACACTGCTCAGCAGCACTGCAGCCACAGGCTCATTCACCCGGGCACTGCCCAGCAGCACTGCAGCCACAGGCTCACCTGAGCACTGCCCAGCAGCACTGCAGCCACAGGCTCACCTGAGCACTGCCCAGCAGCACTGCAGCCACAGGCTCATTCACCCGGGCACTGCCCAGCAGCACTGCAGCCACAGGCTCACCCGAGCACTGCCCAGCAGCACTGCAGCCACAGGCTCACCCGGGCACTGCCCAGCAGCACTGCAGCCACAGGCTCACCCGAGCACTGCCCAGCAGCACTGCAGCCACAGGCTCACCCGAGCGCTGCCCAGCAGCACTGCAGCCACAGGCTCATTCACCTGGGCACTGCCCAGCAGCACTGCAGCCACAGGCTCAGCTGGGCACTGCCCAGCAGCACTGCAGCCACAGGCTCACCCACCCGGGCACTGACACCGCTCCCAGCCCCGGCACCGTCCAAGGCTGCGCTGCAGCGACGCTCAGAGCTGAGCTGGGGCTGAGGTGTGAAATGCAAAGCCGCCCTCCGGAGTTATAAATACTTGTCTGGCGAACATGTTCGTGCTCAGCCCTTGCAGTGGCAGCTGGAGCTGGCGAGGGGCCGGGCGAGGAAGTGGGGAGGTTATCTCCCGCCCGCAGCAGCGCCCGTGGCTGGCTCTGCTCCACCAGAGACATGCACGTGTGGGCAGGTCATGGGCATCCAGGACCCCCATTCCCTGGGGAGATGCTGTGTGTCCCATTCTTGCATCCTGCAGGGCTGCCCTGAGGCTGTGGGGATGGGCACAGCCCTGCCCAGAGTCCCCCGGAGGAAGTAGGCAGGCAGAAATGATTTCTAGAGTTGCCTGCTCACCAGGGTTGGGTGTTTCCTCCGCCCCTCAGCTGTGGTGGGAAGATGCAGCTGCTAGATTGGCCAGGCACAGGAGACTTCTGCTCCCCGAGGGACCAGGGCAGAGTTCCCAGGTACCCAGCAGAGATGCCTCAAGCAGCATCATGTACACCACAGAGCACAGGGATGTCATGCCAAGCTGGGCCTGCAGGTGTGGGTGTAACACAAGGCTGCACAGTGCCCCATGCCCACCCCAACCCAGGACCAGGGCTCTGGGACCCCCCCCATCATCACACCGTGCCAGCAGTAACCCCACACTCATCACTCCTTTCTCCTTGCCAGAGTTTTTCAAGTTCAAAGGCTTTGGGAGCCTGAGCAGCATCCCCCGCTCCTTCACCTTGCGGCGCGTCTCTGTGGACCCCAGCTCTCCCGAGAGCCTCAGACCACATCTCCCACCTTCCCATGGCTTCCTGGGAGAGCCCTTTGACAGCACCCAGGATGATCTCAACACTGTGCCCAAGAGCCCTGGCGCCTATGCCCAGTCCTCAAACATGTACTCCCACATGGGCACCATGCCCAGGGTGAATCTGGGCAAGGCAGGGAAGAGCCTGGGCAAAGACAAGAGTAGCCAGAACTGCTGGGAGAAAGGGACTCCCAACAACAACACCCCCCAGACAGCCCTGCTCCCCAGCCTCAAGTGCCCTGAGATGTCAGGAACCCCTGACCCTGGCACAGACTCACCCTCAGCTGCTGGAGAAGCAGAACAGGAGGAGGAAAAGGCTGAACCTGGGGACAGCCTGGAGGCAGCAATGGCCAGGACAGACCAGGAGCCTGTGGAAAATGTCTCCTGCCCTGGGACAGAGGCACCGAGCTCCAGCCTGGCTCCAAACCCCAGCCAAACCACAAGCCCTGACACAGCAGCTGGAGCAGAGACCGCTGATGGGGATCTGCTGGAAAAGGGACAAGAGCATCCTGACAAGATCTCCCCAGACAGGTATACAGCCCTTGAGGTTTGCTCTGCCTTCTGCTAAGACCCCCCTTTTGCCCCTCCAGGGCAAGAGGAGGGGGCTGGGACAACCCAGGGTCACTGCAATGTCCCCCCGTGCCCACAGTGCCAGCGGGATGCACCTGGCCGGTGGGACAGCACAGCTGGAGCACGCTCAGGTCAGCGGCTCCATGGGAACGAGGTTTCCTGTGGGATTTCTGCTCCCTCCTGTTTCCGGACGGGGTGGAAACATCTCGCAGCCCCGCTCTGCCCCGGCATCTCTTTGTCCTGCGGCGGCTGCGTTCCGGCACCAGGATGTGCTGCTGCGGAGAGCTCGCACCGGCGCTGTTACAGCCTCCTCCTCCTCTCACTCTCCTCTTTTCCACCCCCTCTGTCCTCTCCCAAGGCACAGGGACAAATCCTGAAACCAGACACTCCGTCCCCATTTCATTGTAAACCCCCGCTCTGGGCACAAATCCCCCACTCCAGGCACAATCCTCCCCTCCGGGGGAATTTGGAGGTTCAGCCTTCTGAGATGACGGATGGGTTTTCTGGAGGGTTTTGACCGCAGAATCAGCCAGAGGGATTTTTATCCCCCAGCCCCATGGCATCTCTGGGCATAAGGGGCTGAATGCGACCCCAGCCCAGCAGGGTGCGCGGGACTGGGGACACGGGCAAAGGCGACTCCAAATTTCTCCCGAAAACATTTCTCGCCCTTTCCCTGGCCCGACTCTCCCCTCTCTGCACTCCAGTGGCCCCTGATGTCCCCGTTCCCCCTGCACCGCCCCGGGGCCGGGGGCTCCTTTTCCTGGCACTGAGCGTTCCGGAGGTCCGGGTGGTCCCGGCAGCGGGGTGTGGAGCAGCAATTCGGCTGGGCTGTGCCGACCACACATTCGTGCCGGCCCGAAGGGTGGGCCGGAGGAGGGCAGGGACGGGAAGGAGGAGGGTCCGCCCTGCGCGCCCCGAGTCCCGGCGCTCAGTGCGGGCCGGGAGAGGCGGGAGAGCTGCTCCCCGTCCCGGAGCTGGCTGCACCCCGCGGGGCCCATGACAGCGCTGGGCAGGAGGTTTCCCACCCTGGGACAGGGCAGGTAAGGGGTCCTGGCCCCCCGGCACCCCTCGCACCGCGGCACGGCGGAGGGGATGGGGAGGGACAGGCTGGGAAAGGGCTTTGCCTGGGGCGGGCACAAAACTTGAGGCAGATCCCGGAGCCGAGCCGCTGCTCGGATGCCGAGGCCCCCAGCCCTGGTGGTGTTTTCCTCAGGGAAAAAGCTGCTCAAACCGCAGCAGACCCGGCGCCAGGGGCTCGGAGGTTTGGGGGGCTGGTGGCACTGCCGCATCCTTCGGTGAGCGCAGAGCCCCAGCGGCGGCAGGGTCCCCAAGGAGGGTGCAGAGGGCTCACCCAGACCCCCTGTCTCCCAGAAATCACTTAGATCCCAAGGCTGTGTGGCTGGGAGCCAAGCAGCAGTGGGATATGGGTGGGTCACGTGGGTGTCCTGAATCTGGGGAATGGGTTCCCAAAAATTGGGGCCCAAATGCATTTTTGTATCGTGCGGGGCTTCCCCGATGATGGGTGCAGCCTTGCTGCTTGCCAGGGAAACTGAGGCACGAGGGTGACCAGAGAAGTTTTGGCATCAGGGTTATTTCTGCCCCTCCACACTCTAACCCGGAGCCCCTGCCGCAGCCCCAGGCTCAGGAGCAGCCGTGTGCCAGAGCCACCCAAGGCCAGGCCCTGCTGTGGGGCGGGCGGGAGGAAGTGGGACCGGGATAATGCTGCGCCCCAGCCCTTCCTCCTGTGCCGGCACATCCCTGCGCTTGGGGACAGTCTGTTCCTGCCAGGCCATGGCAGCAGCGCGTTCCCTGGGGGGGAACAAATATGGCCCTGGGGCACATTTCCACCTGCCCCCCCCCGGAGTATTTCTGGTAAGGACAGTCCCCAAAAGAGGGTGGGCTGAGGATGCTCCTGCGCAGGGGGGCTTTCCCAGAATCCGGCCTGTGAGCGGGGAAATGGTGCTGCTGTGGGACAGGGAGTGGCACGCAGCCTGTGGAGCTGCTCGGGGCAAGGCGGTGGCTGTGACTCCAGCAGAGGCACGCTGACTAACGGGAGGTGGCCGCTGGCAGGTCCCAGGGCGGACGTGACTCGGTTTCCCTGTGCACGCGGCCGTGCGCGAGGCACGGAAACGCCACTTCCCGCAGGCACTGCCCCACACTCCCTGCACACCCCTCCAGCCAGCCAAAACCCCCCTGGAGGGGTCTGCTGAGGGGGAAACTGAGGCACGAGGTGCCCAGATCTGGTTCCCCTGGGGTACAGCCCCAAGGAAAGCAGAGCCTAGGCTTCAGACCGGGGCTGGACTCGCAGGATCCTCCTGGACTGTTCCCTGCAGCCAGCCTGGAGCTTGGCACATCTGCGAGTCGTGGTGATGCCTTGCCGAGCCCAAAGGGAGCAGCCACCCCACCAGCCCCCCGCTCCCCAACACCACTGCTGCAGCTCTGGGTCTCAGCAGCTCAGCCACGGCCGCGCTCCAAAGGCAGCCCTGGAATTTCTCCCAGGCTCTCGTCTGCCCCCAAAAATGCCGTTTCCTCCAGGAATGTGCAGAACCAGGGGGGCTGCGGTCCCAGCTGCTGCCCTTCCCCGGCACGGGGGCCTCTCCTGCCCGGGCTCTCGCAGCGTCTCCCAGCTGCTCCCATGCTCCCGACTTCCTGCCCAGAGGCCCCCCGTCCTCCTGCCGCTTTTTCTCACGGCTCTCGCAGCACCAGGCAGCTCTGCAGCCTGTGAAGGGCAAACAGGCTGGAGAGGCAGCGCCGGGGTGGGCAGGCAGCCCACAGCTGCCCAGGGGAGTCTGCAACCATCCCCGCTCCCAAATGCTCTGCTATTTTCTTCACCTCCACAAAAGTATGGGTTTGATTTCCAGCCCCTTTTTTCCCCCCTCCCGAGCTGGACACCAGGGGATGTGGTCTGCAGTGTGGGCTTGGAGAATCACAGAATCACTAAGGTTGGAAAATACCACTAAGACTGAGTCCAAAAGTCAAGCCAGCTCTGCTGTGTTCACCACTAAAGCGTGTCCTTAAATGCCGTGCGTGAGGCACTGGAGACGCTGCTTCCCCCAGGCACTGCCTGACCCTCCCTGCAGACCCCTCTGGCAGCCCTGCCAGCCAAAACCTCCCTGCAGGCAGCTCTACAGAGGGGGAAACTGAGGCACGAGGTGCCCACCCACACATTTTTTTAAGACTTCCAAGGGTTCCAGAAGCGGGAATTGTCTTCTGGATGGTTGGACACTGCGAGGAGCTGATGTAGACTCTGTCACAACCCACTGTAATGCCGTGGGAGATGGCCAGTGGAAAAATGTCTGCCAGAGATTGCCTCTGCTATCCCTGCTTCCCTTTGGGGAGGCCACCAGGCACCACCTTCCACCTGAAGAGAGCCCACAGAGGAGGAATTTGGCTCCCCAGGGCTGCTACCAGTGCGGGTCTCAGGGAGAAGTTGTGTGCAAACCCTCAGCAGTTTCCTGTATGTGTCTGACGTATGTGTCCCTTCCTGGCAGGGAAGGGACATCCCAGGTCTGTGATGACCTTGGATTTGGTTATTCCTTAGTTGCAGCTGCCTGGCCTGGTGTGGCAGCCTGCCATCCCCAGGCCCCTGCTGCTGCCCTGTGCTCAGGCAGGCAACCTTGGCAAGCAGCAGGATGTCCACACTGAAGCTTGGCACTGGGGAGGCAACAGGTTCTGCATTCTGGTTAAAGACATCTGGATTTTTGTATTTTATTCTGAAAGGTGAGACCTCAAGGTAGCTGTTACAGCCTCTCTCCTTTTGAACTCTGTTGTTCCCCTGGGACTCTTTCATATGGACACTTATCTGGACCTATAAGAGCATGAAAAGCAGTCCTAGTCAGGGCATCACAGTTCAGGCCTAGCTTTGGTGGGAGTTTAAATTCTGTAGGGTGGCACAAAGCCATAAAGTCAAAAATGCTTGTCTGGGTGGTGTGTCCCAACAGCTGCCTACTGGGAATGCAGCTCTGCCAGGGAGCAGGACACAGGGCCCCCAGCTGGACATGCATCCCCCAGCACTGTGACCTGCCGGGACCCCGGCCTGGCTGCTGGGTCTCCCTGGTTCAGCTCACACGGTCCCAAGCCGATTTGGGGTGAGATCCCCTGAAAAGGCTTCATTCTGCCCTGATCGCATTAGGGAGGATAAGCCCTGTGCTGAGAATGGGCACAGAGCAGGCAGGAGCAGTGCTGGGGCCCTGGGAACCTCTCCCAAAACCATGTCCATGCTCTTGGCACCGTGGCAAGACAAGGGGCACAGCCCCCAGCTCCCCCAGCTGTGCCACCACTGCCTTCAACCTGAATGTCACAACCTACTGCCCTTCACTTATGTATTTTTATTGTTCCTCTTCCTTTTAGCCACCATGATGGCCTGGAGTCTGGCAGTGAATACGTGAAGGTAAGACACAAAGTGTGATCACATCCTGTCCCAGCTGGGTGCCGGGGTGGAGAGGGGATGGTGGCCCTGGAACTGCCCAGATCTTACACCAGCAAGCTGCTCAGTTCTGCACCCCTCCTCCCATCTGGGCTCTCTCTTTGGCCCTGGATGATATTTCTGGCAAGGCCAGGGAGGACAGAGGAGACGCAAGCCCTACGTGGTCGCCCCAGTGCTGTTCCCACAGGAGCTGCTTGTGTTCCATGTTCCCAGATGCTTGTGAACGCCCACAGACTCAGCCTCCTCCCTCCGCCCCCACGTAAAGAAACGGAAGGGTTTGAGCCACTTTCGTGGCTGTCACATGAAAGTTGGTGTAAATCTCTCCAAATCTTTTGCTTATCCTCCAGCAAACTATTAACATTCCTGAGGACTCTTCATGTCTGGCCAGAAATTCATTAGTGAGGCGCCTGGCTCTGGAGGAGAGCGGCCCTTTCGCAGGAGGCTGCTGGCCTGATGGGGTGCTGGGCAGGCACAGAGGAGCTGTGCCAGGGGTGCTGGGGAGTTTGGGCACAGAGCACTGAAACCCACTGAAGTGACAGGGTGGTCACTGCCATGGCGTGGCCTTTGGGGTGTTTGTTTAAGGAGAGTTGGAGCTTCCTGAGTCCAGTTGCTCAGTGGGGATCTAATCTAGTCTGCCACTGGGCAGATGGGGTTCTTGGGAAGTGACTTGAGGTGCCCAGCTTGGGTGGTCTAATTAGCACAGAGCCCTGCACCTTCATTTTTTGCACTTGGGTCTCGTGGTGGTGGCTGTAGGCAGACATGGAAATGTGGGAACCCCCTGTGGCAGCACCAACTGGCAAAGCTTGGGAGAGAGCTGGCTGGACCCTGAGCTCATCTGCTGCTTCCAACAGGGGTCACCTCCCCGTACACCCATCCCTGGGGCTAATGAGGACCCCACATGTCGAGTCTGGCAACTGGCAGCCCCTGGGCAGTGGGGTCAGATGAGGTTTTTGTTGTGTAGCAGAGCGATCCCGCGGGTGGGATGCTCTCCTCTGTGCCCTTAAGCCATGTGGGACTGGCAGACTGGGAGCTCACAGGGCTGGGAGTGGGACGTGTGCCAGGACAACAAAGCTCTGACTGGGCGTATTGGGTCTGGCTGTGATGTAGTTCATTTTCCCCTGCAAAGCCAATACACTGGCCTCTGCAGGGAAGGGCCCTGGTGTGGGCACTCAGGATATGCAGAGAAACTCTTGCTCACACAGGCAAGTCCTGTGAGGGCAAGGAGGAACAGAATAGTTGGGGGTGTTTTCCTTGGCACTGTCAGTGTGTGCACCCAGAGATGACACATTTTACGGCTCATGATTTAATAGACTGAAACAACACAGGTGGGAAACAATGGATATGGCTCTGCCTTTGGGATCAAGCACTTTTTGGTGAGCCAGGAGGATTGCCTACCATGCAGTCAGATCCCAGACCTGAGCTATCTGGCCTTTATTTCTCATCCATCCCCCTGGTGTCCAGAAACAGCCCATGGGTTGTGATTTATACACCACTTCCCTTTGGTCAGAGAAGCAACTGATGGCTGCAGTGACAGCAGCTATTTTAGTCAAATCAGTAATTATCTGGAGTGTGAGTGACCGGGATGACAGGGACACTCCAGCTGGTTGCAGGCGCTGTGCCTGGCTGGCAGCCCGTGCAGCTGCAGGGTGCTCAGCACCCAGCAGTGTTCAGCCCCAGGTCCTGCAGGATTTAGGGTGGTCCTGCAGGGTTTAGGGTGCTGTGCCTGCTTTTGGAGCAAGGGAGGATGGGGCTGGGATCTGCCACTGGTCGGTGTAGTTGGGAGGGAAACAAGCAGAGGGGAAACACTGGTGAGGAGTGAGCAGAGGAAAGATAGGAAGAAAAGAATCAGTGAATGAGAGGGTCAGGAAGAGGGAGAGGATGTGTTGCAAAGCCCTCATGAGCAAAAGCTGACAGGCAGGTCTGTGTCCAGGTGTGCACCAAGGATCTGCCAAACACCAGCCCTTGAGCTTCGGCTGCAAAACGGCCAGGGCTGGTGCTCCTATCACTGAGCCTGGCCTGATTGGATGTACAACCAGGAGCTAGAGAGGGTTGGAAAGCCAGGATCAATAAGCACTTGGTAATTAATGTGCTTTAATAATAGCCTAAGGGCTGTTATTTCCAAGCTGCCTGGGGATCTGCACGCTCACCTCTCTATTTCAACATCCCAGCCACCCCGGCTTTGGCCTTTGTGCAGGTGAAGGAGCTGCAGAAAGATGTTACCCTTCAGGAGAGCAGCAAGCAGTAAAGCTGTCACATGTCCTATGAGAGCTCAGTCAGGGATTTTCAGCTTCCCTGTGAGGAGAGGCAGCACAGTCACAGCTGGAGGACTTCACCCTGCAGCACCCCGTGAGGCTCCCTCTCACTTGTTGGTGAAAGCCTCGGTAGGAAGCCATGGGGAGAAGCCCCATCACAGGGGAGAAGCCTTGGCAGGAGGATGATTCACCATTGCATCTTTTTGGAGCAGCATGTCCCTGCAGTGCCATCTGCTCTGTCCCTCAGCCCCAGGCAGGAGGCGAGGAGGAGAGTCCCTGTCCATGCTGGTGGGGCTGCAGGCACCCATGGGACCCGTGGGACCTGCTGCCCATGTTCCCTGCCCCCAGGCTGTGTGCTGGCACCAGTTCTGCCGTGCCTCAGCCCTGTCCTGCTGTTCAGCCGTGCTGCTTTCCTGTGTCCTCTCTCCCCTGCAAAGCCAGGAGCAGAGTGAGAGCCCGGCCAGCGCCTCTGAGCCCTTTGTTCTGCGCAGAAGGGCTGCTTGCTCAAGCAGGGACCTGTATCTCATCAGCCTCGGATGCTGTCTCCTGCCTGGTAATGTGAGGGGCTCGTTTGAATTAATTAGCAGGAAGGCTGCAGGGTTCTGTGGTCGGTGGCAGCAGGAATGCCTCTCCGAGGTCACAGCGTCGCCTGGGAGGCGTGGGGCTCCTTGGGGCAGGACACGCTTTGCACATGGGTGGGTGAAGCCCCCAGTTACTGAAGCACAGCCAAATCCAGGCCGTGCAGTGCAGGACAGATGTGGAGGAAGAACAGCAAGGTGCAGGTCCCTGTCACTGCCAGGGCTGAGGGAGCCCCTGTGTCTCCAGCACAGCTGCCAGCAGTGGGTTCAGGCAGGGCTTTGGGGGATTTATTCGAGAGTCAAGGCTGGAGCAATGCTTTGAGTCATCAGTGCTGCCTTGCACATCCCATACGTGATACTGTGGCCTTAATTAAACCGAAGCAGAGCCTTAATTAAACACAAGTCAGAGACAGCCTACACAGGAAACAGGCAGCTGGCTCCCCGCCATGTGAGGTGGGCACTGGTGTATCTCCCAGAAAGGTATCTCCGTGTGGGGGTGAAGGAAGACAGGATGGGCAATAGGGGACAAGGCTGCCCCTGACCCACAGGCATCACTGGGGAGAGCGGGCAGATTTGGGATGGGGAGAAAAGGGGTGCTGGCTCCCCTCAGGGTGTCTGATCCCCTCAGAGGAGCCAATTTCTCTCAGAGCACCGGCAGCCAGGGGTGCTGGTTCTCCTCAGGGGTGTCTGTTCCCCTCTGAGGAGCTGAGTCACCTCAGGGGAGCCAGTCCCTCTCAGGACATGGGTCACCGGGGTGCCGGTTCCTGAGGGATGCCCGATGCCCTCAGAGGTGCTGGTTCTCTCCAAGGCACTGGCAGCCACGGTGCCCGATGCCCTGAGGGATGCTGTTCCCTTTGAGACATGGGATTGCCGGTTCCCTTCGGGGTGCCTGATCCCCTCAGGGATGCTGCTCCCTTTGCGGCATGGGATTGCCGGTTCCTCTCGGAGGAGCGGGCTCCCAGTTCCCCTCGGAGCACAGGTGCCCGATGCCCTCGGGGATGCTGGCTCCCTTTGTGGCACGGCAGCGTGGGTTCCTCTCGGAGGAGCCGGCTCCCCCGCAGGCGCAGGCAGCCGGGGTACCGCTCCCCCGAGCCGCCGCTTCCCCGGTTCCCCGGAGCCGGGGCGGCCCCCGGGGCGGGCCGGGGCGGAGCCGCCGCACCGTGCCCGCCCCTCGCCGCCGACAAGGGATGAGGTAATCGGGGAAGCGGCTGAAATTGAAGCCCGGCGGCGGCGGAGGCAGCGGCGGTGCAGCCCGGGCCGGGGCAGCCCCCGCCGGGCGCGCCGCGCCATGACGGAGCGGTGCAGCCTGTGGAGCGCCCTGTCCGCGGCCGCCTGCTGCTTCTACCGCGGCTCCTTCATGCAGGTGCAGGTGAGCGGGGGCGGCCGTGGGACCGCGCCGGCTGCCCCGGCTCGGCGCGGAGCCCCCGCGGTGCCGCACGCGTGGGGAGGGCGGCGGGGGCGGAGGGAGGGAAGCGTGCGGGGCACCCCGGGCACGCACCCGCCGGGGGATGTTTGGACGAGCGGGGGAGCCTCCCCGGGGAGCCCTGCGGTGCTCCCGCTCACACGAAGCTGCTGCGGGCAGCGCTCGGCGAGCGCGGGGTGAGCCGAGCACAGCTCCGGGGCACAGCTCGCCCCGCTGCAGCCGGGACCGTACGGCCAAAGCCACCACAGAGCCAGAGCAGCGCTTTGACAGGCAGAAAAGTCTCTGCAGGGAGCCCTCCCCTGCAGCAGACCTCATGAAGGGGAGCGTTTAGCATCCCCCAAAAGGTGGCATGTGCCCGGAGCATCACTGAGCACAGGAGGGAGATCGAGCCCAGATGAACACTCAGCTTTTTGGCCCGGGTCTCCATCTCCGTGCTGCACTGCACAGGTCTGACTGGTGGGAGAAAGCTGGGATCCATCTGTCACCTGTCCTGTGGTGGTTCCAGCACTGCCACTGTCTGGGCACAAGTCTAGGCGTCCTATTTTTGGACTCTGGCATTGGCACAAGGGGTGCACGGTGTTGGGAATTGATTCCCTCATTTACTGAGTTTGTGAGCAAAGGTGTTTAGGACCGCAGGAGCCAAGCAGGCTCTGGTCTGAAGCACGAGCTGTAGTGTACTGCAAGTTAGAAGGGAGCCGGCAGCCAAGAGAGCTGGCAGTCTTGTTCAGTACTCCTGCTGAGCGAGGTGGGTGCCGAGCTTTAGAGATTATTCTGGGTAAGACGGAGCCCAGAAGCAGCATTTCAAGTCTTGTCATGATTGCGGCTGATCTCAGCGCAAAGCCAGGGATTTTGATGGCTGGTGGGGGTGAAGAGGGAAAAGCAGCAGAGCTTTTTCCACTTGTCCAAAGGCCACTGAGCAACACGGGGACGTGCCCTTGGGCTGCACATTGCAGGGGGTGAGCGGGTGCTTTCAGCCAGCTGCTGCCAGAACAAGGGAGGGACAGGTGAGCATCTGGCTCTCGTGTGGGGATGTGAGTAGGGATGAAGGGCACTCCATCCCAACCCCAGAAAGAGTTAAAAGTGAAGCCCTAAGTGCTCACCTGGCTCTGCCAGATCTTTCACCATCTATTTGTGTCCAAGCGTGCCCAGCAAACACACACTGAAGTCCCCATGAATGACTGGAGCACTTCCAGCTGACAGCCGCATCCCTGCTCACCGCCAATGGCGGTGCACCCAGCCTGGGAAGCACTGACATCATTTCTGGCCAATAGCAGCTCCGAAAAGGGATGCAGCAGCAGCCGCTGCCGCCGTCTTGGAGTGAGATAAGTAAAATATAGATGGATGGAAATGTGTGTATACACACACACCATCACTGCATTGGAGACCTGCTCCCCCGGGGCAGCAGCAGCAGCACACTCCACCACCCCCCCACACAACCTGGGGTGCTTGTCCCACCTTAGAGCACCCAGATGTTCCTGGCCATCAACCCCAGCTGCACCCCACCCCTGCCAGCAAGATAGAATTGCTCCAGAGCTGCCACAAAGGAGCATGGGCAAGGGGAGAGCAGACCATGAGGGTAGCCAGGACTAGTCCTGGGAAGGGCTTTGAACTCCAGAACAAAGATCCTGAGCCAAGATCTGCCTTCAGTGGGAAGTAATGGAAATGTGACATTACCAAGAGATGCCTTCAATCACCTATGGGGTGGGCAGATAGGCTGATGGCTTCTCAGAAGCCATTTAGGTTTTTAGACTAATTGCAAGAGAGAACAGAGGAACAAGGATTTTCTTTTCCATATGGATGTCAAGATCAGCAGGACAGACTGGCTCACAGCAGGACATGCAAACTGAGAGCAAGCCCATAACAACCTGGGGATTGTTTGTGGGATTTTCTCATGGTCACACAGGGTGGAGTAACCATTTTTGGGTGGTGCCTGGACTGGTGAGTGCAGCAGTCCTGCATCAGGCAGGCAGAATGGTTCTTGGGTTTGCTGTGATGCTCAGCAAGGGTGTTTGCTCCAAACCACATCACTGGAGTAGCCCATTGCCAGGTGTGGAGGAAGCAGAGAAGACCCCTCATGCAAGTCTGTGGCTTCCCCAGACACCTATTCCCAATGGCTTGTTAATCCATTTCCTCACAGTTCTGCTTCCCAGGCCCCAGAGCTGCTCCAGCAGCCAGAGCAGGGGTGGAGAACTCCAGAAGGAGCTGGGATTTCCCTAGCCAGGGTCCCAGCACAGGGTAGGCAGAATGAGCAGGAGGGAGAACAGATGTGCTTGGTGCCTTGGGGTTAGTCAGATGTTATCAGCAGGGTGGGGTGTGAGTACACCTTGCTCTCCAAGCTGACTTCATCCTCATCTGCAACTCCTCCAGGTTGGGAGGGAAGAGCAGGAAAGCAGAATGGAAATCACTCCAGTTTCATAAGACTACCTCTGCAAGGATAGAAAGCCAAACGCCAGCCTTTGAAGCTCTCCTTCGAGCAGGCAGAGTGACAGCTGCTGGTTTTATACACACCACAGGCATCAGCACCCTCCATCCCTGCAGCTCTTGCCCTTCCACTGCCAGTTCCAGTCCTTGCCACTCAGCTGGGAAGCACGTCCTCCATCAAGAAAGCAGCACAGAGAGTCAGGAAGCAGACAGGGGTGGAGAGCCTCAGGAATTGCCTTCTCATGGCAGCTTCCCCATTGCATGGCTGCTCCAGAGGATTCCCCAGCCCCAGGACTGTGAAACAGCCCATCGGGGCACTCTCCTTTCCCCAGCCAAGCCAGCTTGGCTGCTGGTTGGGATTCCTCAAGCAAAGCTTGGCATCATTCTGGCAGATTTTGAGCTGGTTTATCTGGTGTGGCTGGTTTGGAGAACCGCTCCAATCCCCATTTCTTCCTGCTCAGCTGGAAGATGCCTTGGGCTTCTCCATGCTGGAGCCCGGCACCATACACTCCAGCCAGATGCTAAAGGGAGTCCAGGCTTTTCCCCACACCCAACCCCGTGTGCAGGACCTCACAGGGGGCTGGGCACCGTCAGACGTTCCCCTGGCACGGCCGGGAGCGCGGCGCGCACACATCCGCTCGCGCCCGGCTGCCAGTGCCCGGCTGCCCGCGCCGCCTCGCCAGGCCCTGCCATGCCAGGCCCTGCCAGCGCCCCGGCGCCCGGCCAGCTGGCAGCTGCCAGCCGGGCTCCTCCGAGACACGCTCCCGACGGAGCGGGGGGAGCTCCAGCGCTCTGGAGGGCTCGGGAGGAAACACAGCCCTGCACAGCAATGAGGAGCCCAGCTCCACACAGAACAGGAGCAGGCAGGTGATTTGGGCAGCATGTTGGTGTGGTGTCAGACTCACAATAAGGACTGGTCTCAGTTATGTCACACCAAGGACAAAGGCTCCCCGTGATCAGTGTCATGCTGCCTCCCCAGCCATCATAGCCTGACAGTCACTCCAAGTGTGTTTTCTTGGTGGCCGTGCAAATCAAGTGGTGTCTCACTGCGCAAGCAAGGAGCTGAAGGGGCAGTGCCCTCCACGTGGCTGGAGAAGGTGGCTCCTGACAGCCTCTGCTCACAGCTAGGCTCCCTCCCCCATCTGCAAGATGCAAAACCTTCCTTGCGTCTCCCAAACCTCCTGTTCTCTCCTCCTAGCTTAGCTCATGGCTCTTGGCATGGATGCCAGCCAGCTGCTGCCCAAATCTGGGCTTGGAGACACCGGGCACTGCTCAGCTGGGCTTGTGTTTTTGTTGCCCTGCACATTTGCATGGGGAGGATTTGGAGGGAACCCAGATGTACAATGCTGAGCAGAACAGGCGCTAATCCCTGCTCCAGGGGTGGTGGGGGGAGAGCTGTAATCCCAACTGCTCCCAGCTCAGCTCTGAGGGCTTTCACCTGCACAAAGAGCAGAGGTTCCTGGGGGGTCCCTTGATGCTGCAGAGTTTGGGGGAACCGTGTCACAGAGAGGGTGCTGCAGTCAAGGGTCCCCCACACCCCTCGGCCAAGCCAGGTCTGCTCCGTGGCAATGGATTTGTCACCATGGAAACAGCATCTGCTCGGCCTGGGCCCCCCAGGAGGCAGCCGGACCCCTGCAGCCTCCGCCAGATACCATTTATTCTTGATCGGGCTCAGCAGCACCGGGTGGCTTTGTCTCCAGGAGGGCCCAGAACAGCTCAGCTCCCTGCAGCCCTTGGTCAGGGGGGACAATCCACACATCCCTGCAGCTCCGGTCAACAGGACCCCCTCATAGGGAGAATGAACATGCTTGGATGAGCAAGTCAGAGTTCAATGCACACTGTTTTCATAGGCTGCTTCCACTCTCCCACCACCTTTGACTTGACAGGAGTTGGGAAGGGAGGAATAAAGGCAGGTCCAGGCTGGTGAGGGCAAGCCCTGGAGAGCAGTCCAGGGCACAGGCCCTTTGCCACTGCCTCCTTCCATCTCCCCAGGCTGGAGCAGGGTCCCCAGGACAGGATCTCTGCCTGGTTTGGTGAATGAATGCAGCTACCAGGAGGGATAAAACATCTCCTCTGGGGAAGGAGAGGCCTGGGGTCAGGGTCCTGCTGAGAGATGCTGTGGGGTCCCACAAGAGCAGTGGGGAAAGGCAGGAGAGCAGCTCAGTTCTCTACACTTTCCCTTGCTCACAACCAGTAGAGGAGCAGAGGGGATCGATGCAGGACACAGAGCATGAGGCACTGGGCAAAGAGGTCAGCTCCAAGGCAAGTCCCTGAGGTGCTGGCGTGGGCTGCAGCCCCCTGTGCTCTGGGGAGCCAGCTGTCACACAGGGCCAGCCGTGAGTGCCAGCCTGCTCCTCTGGCAGTGCCAGAGCAGTGTCAGCAGGGCTTCAAGCCCATGCCTGTCCTGTGAGACAATAGCAGAATCCTGCCCCGACAGGCACCGGGGAGCTGGGCCAGGCCCCGCTGCCTCCTTACAGCTGGCACTGCCACCAGAGGGGACACAGGCCACCAGCCACCCTCGCTCCTGGGAGCAGAGGAACACGGCACCCCAGCAGCCCCATCCAGGCTTCTCAGTCCCTGGCAGTGGCACACGTATCCCCCTCTCAGGACACCACACGTCTGGGATGTGGAGGGAACCCAGGAGTGTTGGCTCCCAGGCCCTGCTCCATCACACAGCTGTGTTGGTACCACAGCAGGATCACTTCAAAGCCACTGTGTCAAACAGAACTGGCCTCGTGTGAAGCACACAGGAACCCCAAACCTGTGCTCACATCCCCAGACATCCCCTGGCTCCACCATGCCAGCAGCTGCACTCTGGGAATACTGGCCCAGCAGCAGGCAAGGAGGGAGGGAGGCAGGCTCCAGCCAACAGACACATGAAGCCATCATCCCTTATCTCTCCAGGGAAAAGGAGGGGGCAGATTGCATCCTCCAGGCTCAGGTGCACCAGTGCTGGTGAAAGCTAATTTCTAAAAGCTAATTTCAATGCAGAAGGTTCCCTTTACATTTGTCATTACTATTTATGCTGTCATCAGGCTAAACACAGCGAGTTAACCCTTTGAAAGAAGAACTGTAGTAGATATTTAAAGGAGGAGCAATAATGCAGGTTTCCTCCTGAAAGAGTGCTTCTCATGGCAGTTCAGCCCCAGAGATGTTTGAGGGGTTTTCTCCTGCCCAACCACGGGCAGCACACCAGGCACAGGGTGGCCAGGCACGACAGGGATGTGCCACCAGGAGCCCCTCCAAGTGCTCCTGGTGACAGGACCTGGCCATCAACAGGCACATTACACATCCTTTGCCACAAGCAGTAATCCTCACACTCAGCTGAGTTACCTGGCCTTTGGGGCCAGTTGTGCTCCTGGCAGGTGCTACAGTCCCCATGTGGGGATCCTGCCAGCCCTTCCCTCCCCAGCCCCTGCACTGCCTGACACTCTCTTCTCCTCTGCAGTTCTCCAAGGAGAAATACATCCTTGACTCATCACCAGAAAAGCTTCACAAGGAGCTGGAAGAGGAGCTGAAGCTGAGCAGCACTGACCTGCGCAGCCATGCTTGGTACCACGGCCGCATTCCCCGCGAGGTGAGGTGGGGAAGGTGGGTGGCTCCGGGCACCCTTCACTTGGAATGTTGTGGGAGAGCACTCTGAGGCCACACAGAGCCTCCAGTCCTCCTGGGAAACATCTGGTCAAGGGCTTCATTAGCTCTGAGCTGCCCGATTTTGCCACAGCCAATGCCCTCTTGTGGCTCAGAGCTGGGGGCAAGGGGAACAACCGGTGCCCCAAATAACACCCCAGCAGAGCATCCCTTCATGCCCTGTGGTGGCTGGGGCTGAGCTGTGCCCTGTCCCCCTGACAGGTGTCCGAGAGCCTCGTGCAGAGGAATGGTGACTTCCTCATCCGTGACTCGCTCACCAGCCTGGGTGACTACGTGCTGACGTGCCGCTGGCACAACGAGCCGCTGCACTTCAAGATCAACAAGGTGACGGTCAAGTCCAGCGATGGCCATACCCATGTGCAGTACCTCTTCGAGCAGGAGAGCTTTGACCACGTGCCTGCCCTTGTCCGCTTCTACGTGGGCAACCGCAAAGCCATCTCGGAGCAGAGCGGGGCCATCATCTACTGCCCCATCAACCGCACCTTCCCGCTGCGCTACCTGGAGGCCAGCTACGGGCTGGCCAACGGCAAGCACGGGGGACCCCACAGCCCCTCCTCCCAGAAAGGGGGGCACATCAAGAGGAGGAGCATCACCATGACAGACGGTCTGACCGCAGACAAGATCACCAGGGCTGAGGGGTGCCCAACCAGGTGAGAACGTAGTGTCGTCGCAGCTCAGCTGAGGAATGAGGCGGGGCATGCTCAGTCACTGCTCTCTGGGTGCAGAGCAGAGGTTGGGGATCAGGGATGGAAAGGGGAGACCAGCAGAGGCATGGGAGGAAGAACCAGTACTCAGCTGGAACTGGGTTTTTCTCCCAGGCTGGCTGCCAGCCATGCTGAGCTACTACAGCTGACACCCAGTGAGCAGACATGACTTTAGCATCTCAGGCCAGAAGCCAGAGAGTATTTTACAATCACCCAGTCCAGATTACCAGCATGTCAGGGCTTGTTAGAGCCATGGAGCTGAGCTTTCCCAGGCAAACATGAGAGGAGAGTCACTCCCAGACACCAAGACAGCATTTGTTGTTTGGTTTTGAATGGCCCTTTTAGTTTCAGAGCCCTTTCCATTCAGCATTTGCAAGGAGTTACCAAGCAGAGTTGAAAGCCTAATGGGCAGGAGGAGACTGATGGGTCTGTGCTGATGGAGTCTGCACAGACCCTGGATCACAGCCTTCACAAAGCTGAGCTGTTCACATTAACCTTGGCCAGCTGGGCTTCTCCAGAGGTGGAGGAGGAGACTTCCTTTGTATGGCTCAGTTTTGGCAGTCCCAGGCTGCCCAGAGCCCTGCAGGGAAGGCAGGGCCACACACATATCCTCACATGCAGCAGCCAAGGGCAGACCCATCTAGCCCTGCCTCCAGCAGGACACAGCCTGTTGTTAAGCCAAGCTGCTTTCTCACCACCCTGACCTTCTCAGCCCAAGGGCAGGGTGAGAATGTACCAGCAGAAAACAGGCAACCAACTGTTATGGCTGGGAAAAAGAAAACACTCAGACTTTCAGAGGAGCATATGTGTTTCCAGAAGAGCCCAGATCCATCAGTCTTTCCTCATCACTCACATTTTCCCCAAATCCCTTATCACCACCTCTGCTGTCCCATTCTCCCACTGCTGAGGCACAGTGCTCAACACCAAACACATCCCAGCAGCCTAGCCCTCACCCACGGCAGGGAGGGCAGTGAATTACCTGCCATGACTGCTTGCAACCCTCCCTGCACTCAGCATGTTTTGCAGCACCATTGACACACAGTGTTTGCATCTGGCCACCACTTGCTGCCCCACCAGCCCAAGACCTCATTGCTTGTTATGTAACTTCCCAAATCCCATTTCCAGGTACTTTCCAGCTCTCCTACGCTCTGGGTCAGAGCAACAGCTCACCTAACTAGCCCAACACAGCTCCCAGGTAGAAATAGAGTAGCACAGTGTTAGTTACCACTTTGCAGCACAACCCTAGGAAACAACTGTCCCTGACTTCTTTGCTAGATCCACTTCCCCACAGCACCTTGGAGTGCTGGAGTGGACCAAACTTATCTCATCCCAAGTAGCTTGGCTTGGCATGGCATATGATTGCATTGCTGTGCTCTCCTCTGTAGGACCAGGGTCCCTGCAGGCAGCTGTGTCTCTGATTTATGGGGGTCAGTGGGTAGTGACCCCTTCTGCTCCCAGCTGCTGCAGGGACTGCCCGCTCACTGCTCCAGCTGAGCTTGTTATGGGTGGTTGTGGAAGGAGGTGATGATCCAAGGGAGGTGTTGGGGCAGCAAAGCCTCATCCCAGCCCCTCTGCTTGCCTGGGCCCTGCTTTAAGGGACTAACCTGTGCCCTTTGTCCCCTCCCCAGCGTGTCCCTGCCCCACCACAGAGACATCATCCGCAACTGTGCTGTCAGCGTGGACCAGATCCAAGACCTGCACTCCCCCATGTCCCCCATCTCTGAGAACCCAGCATCACCTGCCTACAGCACAGGTAGGCATTGCCCCTCCATCCCTCTGGGGACAGCAGGGCTGTGGATCAGCCTGGACTTGGCACTGCTGTGATGCAGGGACCTGAGGAGAGGGACCTTAGGGACAGGACCTCAGCCAGTCCTGGGCTGCATCACTGAGCAGCTGTCCTGGGATCAGGTGGTTCTGTTTTGGCAGAGGGGTTTTCCCTGAGCCCCACATCCCTGGGCTGCTGCATCTGCGGTCCCTGTGCGTGTGTGCATCTTCAGGCTTTGATAAGTGTCCCCTCTGCTCCCTGCAGTCACACGGCTAAAGCCACATGCCTGCCAAGCATCTGGAATCACCCCAGCCTCTCCGGTCATACGAAGGTCCAGCGAACCCCAGCTGTGCCACGGGAACAGCAGCAAACCTCTTCCAGACCCTGCCCACAGCTCCCATTCCACTCCCTGCCACGGGTACGCCCGCGCCTCCCCCTCTCCCTCTGTGAACAGCTACAGCGAGCCGGACACGGGGCACTACTGCCAGCTGCACCCCACCTCGCCCATCAGCAGGGACCGGCCAGCCCACGACACCAAGCAGCTGCCAGCAAAGAGCTACGTGGAGAGGCTAAAGGTGGAGGAAGGACAGAGAGGGACTGTGGAGAACAGCTCTGGGGAAGCAGAGGCAGGGCACAGGCTGAAAGCAGAGCTGGACTTCAAGGGCTTTGTGCCCCCCACCATGGAAACAACCTCCTCCTTCAACCCTGCTGCCTTCCAATCCCTGCTCATCCCCCTAGACAATAAACCTCTGGAGATGACTGTGCTAAAGAAGGTCAAAGAGCTGCTGGCAGAGGCGGACGTGAAGACACTGGCCAAACACATCACCAAAGTGGACTGCCTGGTATGGCCAGGGCCTGGAGGGAGGGATGGGTACTGCTGCCCTCCAGTCAATCTGGGCTGGCAGGGATCAGTGCATCCCTGAGCATCAGACAACCCCTGAGCTCTGGAGCATCCCTGCTGGGCCCTGCCTGGTGTATCAGCCAGGGCAGGCAGAGGCTGGTGAGGAACCTTCAGCCTCTCCTCAATTAACAAAGCTCTAATCAGCCTTCACCTTCCTTGCCAGGTCGCCCGGATATTGGGTGTGACAGTGGAGATGCAGCGGCTCATGGGGGTGAGCTCTGGCATGGAGCTGCTCACCCTTCCCCACGGCCACCAGCTCCGCCTGGACCTGCTGGAACGGTACGGCACAGCACGGCCACACTGAGCCCTCTGGGCTGCCCTGCACGGCCTGCTCCAGCTCCCCTGGGTGTTCCCAGCCTGGCAGGGGAGGGGAGAGGAGGAGCCCAGTCTGAGCCCCCAGAGCATCCCCTCCCTGTGCTGACCCCGCTCTGTGTCTTGCCCCTTGGCAGGTTTCACACCATGTCCATCATGATCGCTGTGGACATCTTGGGCTGCACGGGCAGCACGGAGGAGCGGGCAGCCCTGCTCCACAAAACCATCCAGCTGGCTGCCGAGCTGAAGAGCACCATGGGGAACATGTTCAGTTTTGCTGCTGTAATGAGCGCCCTGGAAATGACACAGGTAGGGGAAACCTTTAGTGCTCATGTCCTGGGCTCAGCCCCTTGCTCTAAGTGCATCCACCTCCCTGCGTCCTGCAGGCTCCAGGAGTCATTGGGATGGGTGAAAGGGGAAAATGCCCCGGGTGGGAGGCATGGGGCCACATCCGCTGGGATGCAAGCAGGGAAGGGGAAGAGCCATCCCCTCCACGGAGCAGACAGCCTAGTCCCACCAGGATCCAATTGTTTTTCGGTGGTTGGGCTCTTTGTTTTGTGCTGGGCTGTGTTCCTGGGAGGAAATGAATCTGCCCTCCGGTACAATACAAATCAGTCTCAAGGCTGTGGCAGCAGCGTCTCCGGGCCACACTGCTCCCTTTGGAAGATGAAAGGAGATTAAAATTCAATTTCAAATCGAGCCCAGCTGGGAAGTCTTGCTTCCTGCCTGCACAAAGGGGGTGGAATGGCTGCCCCCTCCCTGCATCTCATCTTCAAGGCCGCTGCGACGCAGGGAGGTTGCTGTCCTGGGGCACGGGCAGGGGAGGAACTCCTAAGCCCAGCCTCAGTGCCAGAGCTGTGCCTGGCCATGAGCACTGATAGAGGAGGCTGGTTTTGGGAGCATCAGGCACTGTTGTTTGCAAGGCTGGGGACTGTGGCTCCAGGGTCAGGCTGTTCTCCCTGGTGCCTGGAAGCTGTGCTGCCCCAGCACCTTCTACCTGCCCCGTGTCCCTTCAGATCGCCCGGCTGGAGCAGACCTGGATGGTGCTGCGGCAGCGGCACACCGAGGGTGCAATCCTCTATGAGAAGAAGCTTAAGCCATTCCTGAAGAGCCTGAATGAAGGGAAAGGTAACAGGAGCAGCTCCCCTTGTCTCACTTGCTTTCTCTTTCCTACTTTTGTCTGGGCACGGCGTCACTGTTTGAGAGCTCTGACCCTCTCCCAGCTAGTGCCAGACACCCTCAGGCTGCTGAACCACCCCAGCACTCAGAGCCTGTCTGGCCTTGTTTGCCCCTTCCTTCCCTAGGAAACATTTCATAACTAAATAAAACCAGCTGAGCCAAACCGTTGTGCTCGCATGGCAGTGAGTGCCAAACCAAGGGACAGGCCAGCCAGTTGGAAAGATGAAAAGCCTCTAATGCCTGGTGCCCTGTGGTCTGCAAACCTGCTCCTCATTGCAGCCCCACGAAATGCAGCCTGAGCATGGCCATCAGCTTTCCCTTCCCAGCAGAGCCAGAAACCCTGGCTGGGAGGAGCTGGTGTTGGACAAGGCAATGGCCCCAGGCACAGGGATGGAATAGACACAGCAGCTGCTCTGTCCAGCTGAGCCTGGAAGCCTCTCCTGGGAGCATGGTGACAGCCTGGCTTCATGGCAGTGTTTGGCCACACCAGCACTCCACAGGGAGATGGGGAGGGGGACGCAGGGTCACGGGGCCATGAGGGGTCCTAAGAGTGCCTCTCTCCCCAGAAGGGCCACCGCTGACCAACACCACCTTTCCCCACATCATCCCCCTGGTGACTCTCCTGGAGCGGGATGAGGCTCTCACGGAAAGCCCCGAGCCCTGGGAGGCCACGGACAGCGGCGTGGAGGTGGTCATGGCCCACCTGGAGGCAGCACGGATGGTGGCTCACCACGGTGGGCTCTACCACACCAATGCTGAGGTGAAGCTGCAGGGTAAGCACAAGGGACAGCAGAGCCCCTTTCCCTCTGCCACATTCCCAGCACCGGGATGGAGCATCCCCCAGGTGCAGGGGGTGCCGTCCCAGGGAACTGACTCTCCCCCTTGCAGGTTTCCAGGGCAAAGCGGAGCTGCTGGAGGTCTTCAGCACCGAGTTCCAGCTGCGCCTGCTCTGGGGCAGCCGTGGGGCTGAGAGCAGCCAGGCTGAGCGCTACGAGAAGTTCGACAAGGTCCTCACTGCCCTGTCCCACAAGCTGGAGCCAGCAGTGCGCTTCAGCGAGCTGTAAACCCCCCCAGGCCCTCGGAGACCCCCAGCTCCCAGCTGCATCCCGCTGTGGCTGTGGGGCAAGGGAAGGGACCAGGCACCCAGCATCAGGAGGAGGAGAGATGGCCCAGAAAGGCACAGGCACGGGTTGGCAATTTTGAGACAAAGAGGAGGAAAAGCAGACATTTCAAATGTACCACCCACCTCTTCAGGACACAGCAAGGCAGGGGTCCACGCTGCTGCTCTGAAGAGTGGGGACAGTGTCTGGGCCAGCCAGCACTGCCCCCACACCAGCCCTGCCGAGGTCTACATGGTGCCCCTCACCTCACCCTTTGGTTTTGTTTTTCTCCATCTCCATCGTGCCCACAGCTGCTGGATCCTGTGTGTAAATATATTTTCACAATTACTTCTTGATGTACAGACTTGTGAAGGACAGCCCTTGTTGTAAATAATTAGGCTTATTCATTTTGTCATGTAAATACATGTACATATCTCATGGGTTTGGTTCTTACATACAATAAACTTTTATCCCGTTCCTCAAGGGGACCCCCTGTCCTGTGGGTGTCCTTTAAAGAGCCCCCCTGGGGGAGAAGAGCATGGGAAAGGCTGATGGGGGGAATCACCATGCTGGACCTGGCCCCAGACCCCATGGTGGCCCAGTGACAGCCCTTCTGAGGAGGGCTGTGTGGTGTCACAGAATGGTTCAGGTTGGAAGGGACTGCAGTGGGTCATCTGGTCCCACCTCCCTGTGGACTCCACGCCCTTTCTGGACAATCTGTTCCAGTGCATGGTCACTGCACAGTAAAGAAGTTTTTACTTGTGCTCAGGTGGAACTCCTGGGCATCGGTTTCTACCCATTGCCATATATACATATATATATATATAAATATATATATATATATAAATATATATATATATATATATAAGCAGAGATGGAGGATCCCCTCCCTGACCAGCTGGCAATACTCTCCCTAATCCACCCCAAGATCACACTATCCCACTGGCCTTGTTGGCCCTCAGGGCACACTGCTGGCTCACAGACGCTGCCCACCAGAACCCGCGGTCCTTTTCTGCTGCGCTGCTTTCCGTGTCAGCCCCCAACCAGCACCGGTGTTCAGGGCTGTTCCTCCCTGGGTGCAGGACCCTGCATTGCCCTTGTTGGATTTCAGAAGGTTTTTCTCTCGAGAGGGTCGCGGGTCCCCCGGCACGAGGGGACAGGGGGGGACAGGGGGGGACATGGGGGGGGACAGGGACCCTGCCCGGGTGGGAGGCGGGGCGATACGGGCCAGGCCCCGCCCCTTGGCGCATGGCCACGCCTCTTTTCCATACAGTGTCCTTCTGGCCCCGCCTGCGCGCGGGGCACGCTGGGAGTTGTAGTGCGGGCGGAGCGGCAGCCGCGGCCGCCATGGCCCCCGGAGCGGCCCCGGCCCCGGTCCGGGTGCTGCTGGTGCTGCTGGTGCTGCTGGCGGCCGCCGCCCGCCCCGCCGCCGCCTGGGACCTGTGGGCGCTGCGCT
The DNA here is from genome assembly GCF_036417665.1 of Passer domesticus. Lineage (NCBI taxonomy): Eukaryota > Metazoa > Chordata > Aves > Passeriformes > Passeridae > Passer > Passer domesticus. The sequence goes on from NC_087491.1 coordinate 7,343,115, forward strand.
GCGGCTTCTCGGCGGACTGCGAGTGCGGCTTCGGGCCCGACCTGCGCGGTCAGCGGGAGCGGCCGGCCGGGATGGGTGTGAGGGCGGGGAGCCCTGGGGCGGGGGCGCGCAGCAGGCGAGGGGAGCCCGGGAGCCAGCGCGTCCCCGGGAGCGTCCCCTGGAGCGGGGCCTCCAGCCGGGGATGGCAGGGCCCAGCGGGGCGGGACGAGCGGTGACAGCCCGCGTTCTCCAAGCCCTGGTGTCGCTTCGTTTCAGGTCTGGAGTTTGACTTGGCCACGAGTCTGGTGGGGCAGCCCCTGGTGAGGCAGCAGGTGATGAAGGGGCTCAGGGAGTTCCTGGAGAACCCGAATCCACTGAAACCCCTCGTGATGTCCTTCCACGGCTCGACAGGAACAGGCAAAACCTACGTGAGCTCCATGCTCATCCGCTACCTCTTCCAGAGCGGGCTCCAGAGCCCCTATGTTCACCACTTCTCCCCCATAGTGCATTTCCCCCACGCCGAGCAGATAGAGCAGTACAAGGTAAGGGACACGGCTCAGCAGTGCCACTTCTCTGGGGGGGTTGGCTATGTCTGGCTTGATCCTCAGTACATATGCATTCAAGCTGTTTCCTGAAGTGCAGTAGGAATAAAAGCTCTTTGTTTTACCCTCTCAGACAAACATAGCTGAGAGAGTGGCTCCATACACTGGCTGAAGGATGCACTAGTAACTGCAGTACACTCAGTTATTACTTTCGGCCTCTCCACAGCAGTCCCTGCCTTGATTATGTTCTCATTCTTAAATATTTACACAGCTCTTTGAACACACAAACAAAAGTGCTTGGCTTAGATGAAAGGCACTAAAATTTTCCCATTGCTTTCCAAACAGCCTGATGGCTGTAAAAAGCTGCATATCACTAGAATTGTAATCCTCTCCTCACAGAGCACACAGCTCCCTAACAGCAACTCCACACTCTCCATGGTGCCATTCTGTCTCTTAGAGCTGAGAAAAGAGAGAAATCAAAATGCCAGATTTTCAGCAGAGTGAGAATTCAGCACACCTGGACCTTCAGATTATGGGTGTTTGTAGAAATTATTTGTTGTATTGTGTCCTTAGAGGAAATGCTTTTGGAAAAGTAAATCCCTTCCTGGCTGAAGTGCTTCAGTTAGGAGTTTCACATGCCCCCAGGCCATGTGAGTGGTTTTGTGTGGGCTGGGAAGTACCTTCAGCCATGATAAAGAGCTGTTTTGGGTCAGTGCAGGCACATGTTTCTGCATCACAACAGGAGCTGGCAAGAAGCTGGGAACTGTGTAGATACAACAGAGAACAAGAAGAACGTGGGGAGCTGTAGGAGTCTGAATCTCCAGCTTTAGTGTGGTGCCTCCTCCTCTACATCTGTATAAAAAGACCTACAATGGGCTAAAAAAGCTGGTAAACAGCCTCTGTGTGAAGCCCAGAATAAAGGGGCCTCCCCAGCACTGGGTCTTTCAGCTCCAAGTGTGTGGTGCTGTGCGGGGCACGCTGCTCTCAGCACCCTTGGCTGTGCTTGAGCTGCTCCCTCAGCCTTTGCTCTGGGGTGCTGAGCCTTCCTTGCCTCCTCAGTGCCTCACAGCTCGGTGGGTGTCTTTCCCAGGAGAGCCTGAAGCGCTGGATCCAAGGGAACCTGACCAGCTGTGGACGGTCGGCGTTTCTCTTTGATGAGATGGACAAGATGCACCCAGGCCTGATTGATGTGATCATCCCCTTCCTGGGACCCTCCTGGGTCGTGTACGGGACCAACTACCGCAAAGCCATCTTCATCTTCATCAGGTGAGAGAGGCCTCTCCGTGGGCCCTTCCAGCCCACTGCTGCCCTTTTGGCCAGAGGTTGCACCTACTTGAGGGCACAGCTTGTTTTGCCTTTCCTTCTCCAAGCCTTGAGCCTCTACAAATGCCAAGAGATGCTATCTCACTGTGAACAGACAGATCTGGAGAGTGTGAAAAAGCCTCCTCTGCTGTTATTTGGCTGCCTCTACAGGAGTTATTTTGGGCCAGGCAGCTGGGAGCTGCTGGCTTGCTCTCTGCAGGCTGGTGGGTGTCAGGTGCCACCTGAGACACCATTTCACCATTTTCCTGGCGACACAGTGGATAAGGCTCTCGTTCTCGTGCAGCAATGCAGGAGGGGAGCAGATCAACAACGTGACGTTGGCTCTGTGGCGTGCCCGCAAGGACCGGGAGGAGATCAGCCTGCAGGACCTGGAGCCAGCCATCTCCAAGGCCGTGTTTGAAAACCCTGAGAGTGAGTCCCTGGAGCTGAGCTCCTCCTGCAGCCCCACAGCCCAGCACAGGCAGCCAGGCCTGTTCTAGGAAGCCACCCACACCACCTGCCACCTCCCAGGCAGCCAGAAAAGGACAAGGGGGGTTTGAGGGATTGGAACTGCAATCCCCTTGAGGTTTCCTTCCTTCTGAGCCAGCAGACCTGTTGCTATATTTAGCATAGTTCTTGGGAGACAAGGTGTATTTGCAGCTGGGGGCTGGCAGACAGCACAGCACACTTGCCAGAACAGCACTGAGCTGTATTGATCCCCTCTGCCTGCCTGCATCTCCTTGCCTTGCCCTTAGCACAGGGAGCAGAGCTTAAATTCTGACTAGACAAGCTAAATCCCCCCATTCCTGGAGAACAAATCTGTCTGGGGGGGAGGTGACAACTGATGGGTTCAAAACCAGCAAGATCTCTCCCCAGCAGAGTATTTTGGCTTCTCACAAAGCAGCTCTGTGAATTGCAGGGACTGCAGAGACTCTCTGAAAGTAAAACCTTCTCTTCCTTTCCTTGTGCAGGTGGCTTCTGGAAATCTGGGATCATTAATGAACACCTCATTGATTTTGTTGTGCCTTTCCTCCCTCTGAAGCACCACCACGTGAAGCAGTGTGTGGTCAGTGAGCTTGTCCAGCAGGGCCTCGAGGTACGCCCCGACGTCGTCCAGGAGGTGGCTGACAGCATCCCCTACTTCCCAGAAGAGGAGAAATTATTCTCATCAACAGGCTGCAAAACAGTGGCATCTCGCATCAGTTTTTTCTTCTAGTCACTGGCAAGGGCCTCTCTCAGATCCATATGGAGCTAGAAGGCGCCCAGGGCTGGTGGGATGTGCAGTGGGAATGGTGTGTCACTCCCCACAAGTGCCCTCCTGCTGAACTCTCTCCAGCTCCAAGGAGCCCACTGCAGGATGCAGCTGCAGGACCAGGTGCAAATTATGTTATTTAAAGCACTTTATTGATTCACTCTTGGCCAGGTAAAGGTGGATCCACCACCTGAGACATGTGTGATGACATGGGGAAGATGCTGAGAGGGTCAGGGAGGTTCTCACCCTGTCCACAGCACCCATCCACAGCTCTCCCCACTTCTGGCAGCTGTTGATACCCGATACGTTAAGATTCTGAGCCCACAGTAGAATATTTCTTCCTTACAGCATTTTAACAGTTTTTTAAAAACCTTTTTAAGCATAGCTGTGCCTCAGCTCCTTGGCACAACATGAATACTGGTGCTGACTCCTGTGAACACCTCAACATGGCAACCAAGTTTTCTTTTTAAGGAAGTTTTAGAGCCACCCACATTCCAGTTCCCTTTCACTGTGAAGAGGTGCTTGGTAGCTTCAACACCAATGAGGGGGGTAATGTGAGAGGGGAGCACCTGATCTGCCATGAGCCAAGCTCCCCTACCACCCCTTCATCCATCTTTCCCCTAAGAGCCAAAGGATTTCCCTCTAGCAAACCAGGAAAACAACAACAAAAGACTTCTTGCTTGCTTTACCAGCCGTGAAGAATCTCATCCTACCTCCAGGGGAGCCCACAGTGCTGCTAACGGTTTTGAAAATTCCTTTTATTCAGTGATGGTTTCTACAGCAGGGTTGGTGCTGTGAGCTGTGGAGCTTCTTGTACATCCCTGTGCTGGTCAGACCTTGCAGGCTTTGGCTGGGCCAGCAGCCCTTCAGCTTCTGGGGAGTGTCACAATGGGGGACCTGGGGACAAGTTAGAGAAGATTAATGCTCCAGACTGCCAAGCATGGGATGCACAGCCTGGCTTTTGCCCTGATTTTAATATCCTCTGTGCTGTTACAGAGTAAGAGGTCACAGGAACCAGAGTCTAGGAGCAACCTGCTCAAGGGAGGGGTGTAAGGACACTTCAAAGCTTCCAAAGCTCTGCTTGTTGCCTGTATGGAAATGAGCTGCCAGTGCCTGGGACCATTCCAGCTCCAGGCCCTGAGCTTTGGGGATTTTAGACGCCACCCAAAGGCTGCCCAAGAGCTGGCCCAAAGACAGATGCAAACATTCTGCCTCTTGCAAAAATATGAATTTCTAATTTTAAAATAAATCTTATAAGAATGAAACGGTTGAGGCGTTTACATGGACTCCTGACTGCAGGTAGCGCGGAAGGACTTGGAAGATTTCCAGTTTCCAGCACAGCGAGGTGTGGAGCTGTCCGTGCCCCGGCAGCGAGCTGTGCCCTGGAGGCAAGCTGTGCCCTGGCAGCGAGCTGTGCCCTGGAACCGAGCTGTGCCCCGGCAGCGAGCTGTGCCCTGGAACCGAGCTGTGCCCCGGCAGCGAGCTGTGCCCTGGAGGCAAGCTGTGCCCTGGCAGCGAGCTGTGCCCTGGAACCGAGCTGTGCCCCGGCAGCGAGCTGTGCCCTGGAGGCAAGCTGTGCCCTGGAACCGAGCTGTGCCCCGGGCTGCAGGCTGGCTGGGGAACGGTGAGGAGAGAGCTATGCTCCCCCATCCAGCCCTGTGCCACGGGGCAAAACAGGCACAAACACAAACCACGGGGCGCAGTCCTGGGCACCCACGGCTCCTGCGAGTCCCTCGGGGCCCCTCAGCGGAGCTTCTCACGGGCTGCTCGGGACAGGCGGTCCCCAGGCCGCGGCCGCCAGCCGCGCCCGTTAACGCGCCTCGCCGTCCCCACCACAACCGCCCCTAGCACCCGCCGGTCCGCGGGGCATTGTCACAGCGGCGACACCTCCCTCCACACCGCCCCCGGCACGGCGGCACTGCCCCCGGTACCGCCCCGGCACTGCCCCGGCACGGCCCCGCCGCCCGCTAGAAACATGGCGGCGCTGCCCGTAACCAAGATGGCGGCGGCGGGGCGCGAGGCGACGTGGGCGGGACGCCGAGCGGCGCGAGGGCGTGACGTCACGCGGGCCAGGAGGGCGATGCTGGCGGCGGAGGTGGCGGGGCGCGCGCGAGCGCTCGTGGGGCGGGCGGGGCCGCGCGCCATGGTGAGGGCGGGGGGAGCGGGGCAGGGAGCCCGTGAGGGGAACGGGGCCGTGAGGGGAACGGGGCCGTGAGGGGAACGGGAGGAACGGGAGGAACGGGGCCATGAGGGGAACGGGGCCGTGAGGGGAGCGGGGCCGTGAGGGGAGCGGGGCCGTGAGGGGAACGGGAGGAACGGGGCCGTGAGGGGAACGGGGCTGTGAGGGGAACGGGGCCGTGAGGGGAACGGGAGGAACGGGGCTGTGAGGGGAACGGGGCCGTGAGGGGAACGGGGCTGTGAGGGGAACGGGGCCGTGAGGGGAACGGGAGGAACGGGGCCATGAGGGGAACGTGGCCGTGAGGGGAACGGGGGGAGCTGGACTGTGAGGGGAACGGGGCCGTGAGGGGAACGGGGCCGTGAGGGCAACGTGATTGTGAGGGGAACGGGGGAACGGGGCTGTGAGCCGAGCAGGCGGAGCGGGGCGGTGAGGGCAGTGCCGGTGGGGATCAGGTCATGGGCGAGCACCGGCACGGTCAGGGCTGTGAGGGAGGCACCGAGGGAAGAGGGACTGAAGGGAATGCTGTGGGGATTGAGGCTGTGAGGACCCAGCCAGCTGCGGGGAGCATGGAGGGAGCAGGTCTGAGTCATGCTGGAGGGGATCAGGCCCGTGCAGGGGCCGGGCGCCTGATGGTGGCCCCTCACAGCCCTGTTAACACCTGCCATGCAGGTGGCCGGCCTGGGCAACTATGGGCTGCGAGGCACACGGCACAGTGTGGGCATGGAGGTGCTGGACCAGCTGGCCCGGCAGCTGGCGGTGGCCGAGGGCTGGCGAGTGGACAAGCGGTGCTGTGCTGATGTGGCCCTGGCCACAGCCCACGGCCTGGAGCTGCTGCTGCTGAAGCCACGGAGGTTCATGAACCTCAACGGTCTCAGCGTCGCCAGTGCTGGTGAGCAGCTGGGTCAGCCCCAAAGGCTCTAGTGTCACCAGCCTCCCGTGACAGCCCTGCTGTCTCCCTGCCCTCCACGGCTCACTACAGCCCCGCTCTGCAGAGCCAGGGCCTGGTGAGTCTGTCTCCCCTCATTTCTTAAGTTGTATTTCTGTTTCCAAAGCTGAGATCTATAGCCTTGGCCCTCAAGACATTTACCTGGTTCACGACGACCTGGACAAGGCCCTGGGCAAGGTGGCCATCAAGCTGGGAGGCAGTGCAAGGTATGGGTAGCCCCAGCTCCCTAATTGTGTGAGCTGGTCTGAGGCTCTAACATGCCCATACAGGTTCATGGGATGTTCTTGGCCCCATCCCACCAGCCTTGCAATGTTTCAGCTCTTGTCCTGGGCTCGATCTATTGCAGAGGCAACAGCTGGCTGTTTGGGCAGCCTCCCAGTTCCTGCCCTGGCAGGGAGGGCAGGGAGCCTCCTGGAAGCAGCTTTGGGCTGGATTCAGCCCACTGACAGCACCACATGGGCTTTTTATAGCGCTCTGCCTCCACTGTGCCTGCCCAGTGCCAGACCTAGCTTTCCTGTTTAACCTAGGACAGCTTCCACTGCGGGATGGGGCAGGAACGGTGCTGGGCCCCGGTGCTCAGTCACACATGCACCAGCTGCAGCAAGAGCTGACACACACAGAACATGCTGTCCCAGCCCTGCATCCCTCCAGCCCCCAGCCAACTGCTCTGAGCCCCCAGGGCTGGATGTTCCTGCAGAACCAGGACATGGGGACTGCAGCCCTTGGCTGGGACCACATTCCTGCAGCAGGAGACCCGGGGCTATATGGGGGGCTGTCCCTTACAAACTAAGTGTGGGTTTTTTCTTTCTCTCCCAAGGGGACACAACGGGGTCCAGTCCTGCATCAGTGCTCTGCAGTCCAACGTGAGTGAGCCTCAGGGGAAGGGGATCAATCCTGTGCCCCCCTCAATGCACGTCTTGTTCCCCCACTCCCATTTTTCTGATTCCTCTTAGACAAGCCCCTGCTCCCTTTCCCCCCTGCTCTCCTTCCCCTTCTTCCTGAGGGCTGTTTTCTGTTTGGCTGCCACGGAGGACATGGAAACAATTAGTTTGAGTGCCTGTGCCAGGCCTGGCAGGAGCCTGGGATCTCGGCACGGCCCAGCAAAAGCCTCTTCCAAAATTATGTTTCTTGGAGCAAGCACTCAAAACCAGCTGGAAAACATGAGGAGCTGCTCCCTTGCTGCCCAGCCCCACTCAGCACTGTCACCTTGCCCAGCTCTGTCTGAACACTTGAGGGGAAGCTCCCCCAGCTCTCTTCCTTCCTCCCCAGGAGATGACCCGGCTCAGGATCGGCATTGGGCGGCCAGAGGGTGATGTGACAGTGCCCGACTATGTCCTGTCCCTGTTCAGTGCTGGGGAGCGGGAGAAGCTGGAGCAGATCCTGGCCCAGGCAGTGACCTGCCTGCTGGAGCACATCCAGAGCCGAGCACCTACAGAGCCAGGGGACAGGGGCTGACACAAACCCACGGGGACCCTGGTGGCTGATGGACAGGGTGCTGCAGGCACTCCGGAGTGACCGTGGTGCGGAGCAGAGCTGGCCCAGCCCAGCAGTGTGCTTGGGAGCTGGGGCAGCCTCCTTCCATCCCCACACCAATCCAGGCAGCTCGTGTCCTGCTTGAATCCCTGCAGGGGCTCCATTCTGTGCCAAAGTGCCATCCTCAGTTTGGCACAGAAATTAAATAAACCCTCACCCTAACTCTGCTCCTGCCTCTCTTCCATGCACCGCTTGCCAGGCTTGGGTTGTCCTTGGCACTACAGCTCCAATCCGTGTTCCCATCCCTGTTCGACCAGCACAGTCTGGAGGGAGGCTTCTAGTGAGAAATGGGGAGCAATAGGAGCTACTTCTGTAGAGTCCAAAGGCACTTCAGCTTTGTTGAGAAACTGGCAAGCACGGAGAGCCTGGAATCTCATAGCGTGCTGCTCCGACTGAGCTGCAGCAAGTTTCAGGGCTGGCCTCACAGTGTTTTTGAGTTCAGTGGTTTTGGCCAAAACTGGAGTTTCCAACAGCTGCAGGAGTTCTGGCTTCCCGCAGACCCATTGCAGGTCTCGTGGAGAGCACAGACTGAGGCAGTGTGTCCTCACCACTGCTGTGTCCCAGAGTCCTGGCTGTGCCAGCATGTCCTGCCCAGCTCTGTATCCCAGCAATACTGAGACACCCAGCAAATCCCAGCAGGCACTGGAACAAGCACTGGGACACTTGCTGGCTGACGTATACCACAGCGTTGCTGTCGCTTCCATCCTCTGCTCCAGCTGGCACCAGACATTCTTCTGCTCCATCCCCAGCTCCCAAGCTCCTCCTGGAGCACTGAGGCTGTCTGGACCAGGGGAAAAGCTGGGAAGCAAAAGTGTGCCCAACCTGTCATCCTTCCTCACCCGTGTCTGTACTGGCTGGGACCCTGCACTTGCAGAACATGCACTTGGCCATCTCCTCCCTGTTCTCCAGGAGATCCACTTGGATCTTCAGGTCCCATGTCATCTGGAGCTGGTTGTTTTCCTTTAGGAGGTCCCTGCTGTAGCTGTTCAGCCTGCCCCAAATGATGGTTTCCCGAATCCCTTGGCAGTCCCAGACATCTCACTGGGTTCTGCTACCAAGGCCTCCACCTGCTGCTCCATCACCTCCACTCCCAGGGGAGAGCTGAGCTCCATGAAGATGCCACCCACCTTTCCCACCCAGACCCCAAGGGTGAGCTTCAATTTTCCTCCCCCACACCTCTCTCCTTCCCTCTCTTTCCCCCTTACAGATTTCATTCCCAAAGTTCCCGGCTGGGGGAACTGCCAGACCCTCACCCCTGCAGCACCGAGGTGACCCCTGGGAACTTGGGGCAATGCCAGCACCCAGCACATCAGCTCAAACAGTCTGCTTTAATCCTCCCTGGGCTTCCACCCAGGCATGGCACGAGGGACAAGCCCAGTCAGTGGCAGGAGGCCACCACGTGTGCCAGCCCAAAGTCCACTCCCCAAAGTCCAGGCTGGTGGGAGATGGCAGAGTTGGCATTGATTGGGACTGTCCTGGAGATGTGTCCTCAGCAGAGACGGAGCACAGCGCTCCTCTGGTCTCTCCACTTGGCAGGGAAAGGCTTTCCTGGGGCAAATCCTGCCTTGGGTGGATTCGTCACATGCAGATTTGAAGAACCCTGTGGGGCTCTGTCCAGGGCAGCTGCATCTCCTGAGTGGGGGTGGGCAGTATAAGGCCCTTGCCCGTGGTGCTCCCAGCTGGATCACAGTCCCTCATCCCTAGAAGACATGGATGCAGTCAGCGGTCACGGCAGGAGCAGCCCCAACGTGTTCACGCCTGCAGCCGAGGCAGTGGGAGGGCTGTTTTCCAGCCTCCCCCGGTCTGGCAGCTCCCAGGACAGTTCTGCTGCCAGGACAAGCAACCTCAGGCAGGGAAAGTCTGACCCAGCATTAACTCTGTCTGTGCTGCCCTGGGGCTGAGCCAGCGTGGGTCACCTGCCTGCCTGCATGGGCAACCCACAGATTCACAGCCCAAGGAGACCCACTTCTGAGGGGAGCAAGCAGTGCTGGGGTGAAATGTTCCCTTGGGACATGCCCCAGCTCTTTCCACGCTTTTGCAGCAGGCAAAGGAGCATTCTCCCTTCCTCACTTCAGGGGCTGGGGAGCAGCATGGACTCAGGGAGATGGAGGGCCCTGTCCCCATATCCCCTCCAGCCCAGCACAGCCCCACATGGGACATCTGTGACCCCACCCCTTTCCCCACCTTGATGAGACAGTCTGGTCTGTTTCCCAATGCTTTGAATCTGCCAGGGAGAGCTGCTGCCCCATGACAAAAACAAGCTAGGCATGTGGGACACGTGAACATGGCACTGCAGGGAGATGCTCCCCAGCTGCTCTGTCCCCTGTGCCCAGGTCTCACGGCCTTGCTCACCATCAGAGCTCGTCACGGGTGGAGCGGAGGTGGCCAGCACTGCCCCGTGAGTCCCTCAGGGTCTTCTGCGAGCCAACCCAGTCAGTCTTCTTGGCATCATCATCCCAGATGGTGGAAGTCTCGGTGTCACTCAGCCAGTTGCTGTCCCCAGCATAGTGAGTGGGATAAACCAGCAGGGGGTGAGCTGAAAACACCAGCAAGTCCCGTGGGGAGAAGTGCCGCTTGTAATCCTCACTGGGGAAAGTGGAGTAGACCCGAGAGAAAAAACTAGCTTACAGAGGAGAAAAAGCACTGGGAAAACCAAATCAACCACCCGGGGAAGGCTCCATGCAGGGCACGGGATAGGGAGGGGTGTGAGGTACCAGGCATGGAGCCGGGGAACGCTGGGCAGGGACTGTGGAGGGATTACAGAGAGGACAGGACCTGTCGCTCCCCACCAGCTGGGGCTGGCTTTTGGCACAGAGTGGGTCTGGCACAGCATCCAGCTGGCCCTGAGACAGGGCTGTCTGGTGCTGTTATGCCTGTAAGCAAGGGGCTTCCAGCTGCTGCTGGTGCACATCCAGAGCCCTAATCCGTCCCTCCGTCCACCTCCAGCCTGCCTTTTACATGCCTGATCCGTGTTTCTCCATCCTGCTCACTGGGTTTCCCAATCCCTTCTCTCCCAGGACACCCACCCACTGGTGCTCACTCACCCCCTAAATTGCCTCCCCTTCCCCAGACAAAGCCTTACCGCTGACCCCCACCCCAGAGAGGGGCATGAAAGTGCTCCAAACTGGGGCTGAGACCCCCAACCAGGGGCAGGGGACCACAGAGCCCCCCACCACTAGAGTACAGGGGGCTGGTCCCTGCTCCTTGCCATGGGGCCAAGACCCTGTGCAGGGCCCACACCAAGCCCCAGCTCTGTTCCCATTCCCCCCCCATGCTGGCAGAGGGCCATTTTCCAGCGGCCAGTGGCCAGGCAGCGGCCGGCTGAGAATGAGCTCATGCTACAGATGTTTTCCTCCAGCATGAGTAACGCCTGCAAGGGGGGGAACTGGGTGAGGTGGTGACAGCAGAGAAGAAACACATTGTCCCACCCTGGCATGGCCAGGCCAGCACCCTCCTGCACAGTCTGCTCCTTACTTGGGGTGCTTGTCATACATGATGGGCAGATACTCGTCCACGGGCAGCATTTTGGAGAGGGGGTTGGTGGCCAGCAGCTTCCGTGCCCCCTGGTGGGAGATGGCATAGGCCAGTGTCCAGTACGAGTACCCGGCCACCACCAGGTTCCGCACGCCTTCCACAGGTGCCTCATCCTCATCGTTCACCTGCTTCCTCCCCAGGTAGCTGTGGGGCGGCCAGGGAACCATGAGAGCCAGCCTTGGGAACCCCACCCCACATCCCCCTGGCCCAACACCTACATGAGGTCCCAGTCCTGCTGTGCCCGCTCCAGCTCCTCCATCAGCCGCTGCAGCCGTGCTGGGAAGGCAGCCTCGAAGCGCACATCATCCTCGAAGACCACTGCCCGCTCCAACCTCCGGGACACGATCTGGGGAGGGCACAGAGGTGCCAGCCTGTCCCAGCACCCCTCTGGGCTGTACTGGGGCCACTGACCCTGTAGGACACCCCTTCTCCCCAGGTTCCTCCAGACATCTGTGATGCTCACAAGGTCCCTGCCCACTGCTGGTGGCCCTTAGGGACCCCATGGCCGCTGTGGCCCCATACCTCCTTCCAGATATTGTAGTGGCTGAGGAAGCAGCCAACCTCGCCCTTGGTGAGTGTGCGGCCGGAGAAGGGATCGTAGTACCCGGGCAGCAAGTCCACACCTAGCACCTTGATGTCACTACTGTTGAGGGTGCTGCAAGGAGAGGGGCTGCATCAGCGAGGTGTCCCACCAGACACTCCCCGTCCCCTCCCCAGGGTGACGCCAAGGGACTGGCTGAGTGGTCCCCCCATGGTCACCTGCCATCCACAGCATCCACCACCCGTGGAATGATGTCCAGCTCCTGCAGGGATGCCAGCATTCGCTGCCGCCGGTCTGGCCTCCGCACCAGGTTGATTAGGAAGATCTGGGGAGGAAGAGGAGAGCCCCAGCAATGGGGCGTGTTGTCATGGGGACACACAGCCTGCCCAGCTGCTGCAGGATGGGGACAGGGGTTTGGGTTTTGCCATGGATAGATGCAATCAGAGAGATGGATGCAACCAGAGCGATGGACAGGGGAACACAAGTGGTTCTACTGGGCACTTACTTCATCAAAGCCCATTTTTGTGAGTGGCCTGGGCAGGAGAGAAATATGTCTGGAGCGCTGCATGGGGGGACCATCCACTGTGGAGAGAGGAGACACTCTTCAGTGGAGCCCAGATTCCCCTGGCTGGGAGCTGGGGCTGACAGCCCTGTCAGGATCTAGAGGCCTGCAGGACCTCTTCACCCATGAGCCCTCACCCATGGCCTCCAGTGTGAGATGCACAAAGTTGGCATGATCATCCTCCAGCGTCTGGTGGGCCTTCACAGGAACATTGATGTAACCAAAGTGGTGCTGGTTGCACACATAGACCTCCACACCTGCCGGATGAGACAGGTGAGCAGCACAGCCCCCCCAGCCCCTGCACCCCCCAAAACCCCCATCACCCTCACCAGCCTCCTGGCAGGAGTAGGCAAAGACAATGATGTCGTCGAAGGCCCAGGTGTAGTTGGGGTGGGGCGGGTAGAAAGCCAATTGCAAGGTCTCCTCCTTGCGCAGGTCGATCAGGAAGCTGGCATAGACCATGGGGACACGGAAGCAGCCCAGCCGCTGCCGGTTCTTGGTGGGGAAGTAGTCGGCTGTCCGGCGATAGAACCCCTGCGGTGTGCACCGGCACAGTGCCCCCATGGCAGAGTGCTCCTCCACCATGGGCTGTCTCATTCTGCCCGGCTTTCTGGGGACGTACCTGGGGGGTGATGCCACACCAGAAGTTGGAGTAGAAGGTCTGCGAGTCCAGCATGGGGGCCACCACTGACTTGTTCTGCGCCATGAGAAACTTGAGGGTCTGGTTGTTGGTCAGGATGGTGTCGGTGTCCATGAACTGCAGAGACAGCACAGGTTCTGGAGATGTGCAGAAGGCCACCTCAGCCCCCACCCACCAGTGCCCCAAGCCCCTTACCAGGATGTAGTCTGCCTGCTGCTCCCGGGCGTAGGTGAGAGCTTCCTGCTTCAACTTCATCACGTTTTCATAGCGTTTGTCACTCCAGTGCTTGGGACCAAGCTCATCAGGGTAGGAGCTGGGCAGGGGGAGGCAGGGGTTAACCTCACTTGGTGGGAATGCACAAACTCCGTGCAGGCTGTTGGTGCAGGCAGGCTGAGTCAGCCCCACTCTGCTTTGCTCCTCCTGGTCACTGGCCAGGGAGAGTTGATGCTGCTCCAAGAGCCCCTCAGCCCACACCTGCCCCCACCCAGCCTCACCTGGGCTCCTCTTGCACCTTCCAGGCCACCGAGTGATAGTCCTTCCCCACCGCCCCCAGCCACTCCTGCAGCATTGCCGTCGTGTTGTCCGAGTTGTGGTCTGTTGCACACCTGGGATGAGGGGACATCAGCCTCTGGGAGTCCTCCTCAAGGGACAACCAGACCTCACCCTGCACTAGAAATGCTCACGGGGCCAAAAGACTGAGACAGTGACAGACTTGCTTGGGAATGTAACATGTAATTTGAAGGAACCAAGGCTGCGCAGGCAGGCGGGGGAACACTAACTGGTAATTTCTTCCTCAGTGCCACCGCCAGCCAGGCTGTTCCACAGCTCCCACCCTGCATCCCAGTGGCAGCCCTGGACATGTTCTCCTCACCCCAGCCTTGCAACTGCCCACCATGAGAACTGCAGCACAGCCACTTTGTCCCCCTGTCCCTGCACCCCACAGTACCCCTGTGCATCCCACTGTTCCAGCAGTGAGAGGAAGACTCAACAGCAAAAAATTCCCCTTCCTGCACATTCCCTTTGCCGGGAACCATCAGCATTCCCAACTCTCCCACCCGTCCTCAGAACAATGTTCACAGGGAGCCCAGCACAGACAGAGCTGAGCCCACCTTGCACTGGGCCAAACCCCAAGTTCCCACACCCCTTGGTACCCTCGACCTGTCGGAGAGCCCCGGGACATCCCCCAGGCACTGGCGTCACGGGGATTTGGCGGATTCAGGGGAGAACACGGGATCTGTATCCCCCCAGCTCCACGGGCTGCTCAAACACCCCGCAGGGTCCTGCGGCCGGGGGTTCCCAGGGGCTGCAGAGGGTAAAGGTGAGGACCCCCCTTCCCTTTCCCCTGCCGGCAGCTGACCCCCGCCCCAGCCCCGCCAGGATCCCCCCGCCAGCCCCCGCCTCAGCTTCCCAACAAAAGCAGCTGCAGAAAACTTTCCGACAAGTTCAGGCGAGAGACGGCGGTGGCGCAGCGAGGAGACAGGAGACTCCTCTTCCAGCCAACCCCCAGCACGGTAAAGGGGGCTCGGGGGTGTCTTTGGGAAAGGGAGCCTGAGGGTGAGCCCTGCAGGGAGGGGGAAGGCAGCGCCTGTCCCTCATGATGCAGAATCCCCTTGTGCACAAGGGTCCCCTCCCTCATCAGCCCCACAGCTTCCTCAGGGTGAGGTGAGGGTCCTGTCCCTGCACCGCGGGGCAGCCCGAGCCCCTCCCCGTTCCCTGCTGGGTCCCACACACGGGGCAGAGCACCCCTAACATTCTGGGGCTGGGGACGCTGCTACCAGCGGGGTCCCTGTTCCTCCCGAAGGTCCCTGCCCCCTAAAGATCCCCATTCCCCGCAGACTCCCATTCCTTCGAATCTGTTCTGTCCACCCAAGAGCCCCCAGCTCCCCCACTCTCCCTAGCTCCCCTCCGCACTGTCCTCCGGGTCCCTGCTATCCTCGACTCTCCATTCTCCTCACAGCCTCCCTTAATCCCCGGACCCTCCTTCCCCCACTCTCCCCATTCCCCGGGGCTCCCGCGGTCCCTGTGACTCCAGCATCCCGGCTCCCCCCGAGATGCCCATTCCCCCACAGCCCTCTCCTCCCGCAGGATCCGTGCCGCTCCCCGGGGGTCCCGCAGCCTCACCACAGGGCGATGCTGCCCGCGGGATAGTCCAAGCGCTCCAGGGCTCCCAGGCAGTGCGGCAGCGAGTGCTGCGCGTTCCGGGCCAGCAGGGCGAGTACCAGGCGCGGCGGCTCGGGCCGGGTCCCGGTGCCGGTGCCGGTGCCGGTGCCCAGCAGCAGGAGGAGGGCGCAGAGCGGCCCCGCGGCGCCCATGGCGGAGGCGGCGGGCGGGGAAGGGGCGGGCTGGGACCCGCCGTGCTCAGCGCACCCCCCGCCCCCGGCCCCGGCCCGGCCCCGCCGCCGCAGCGAGCCCCGGGGGCCGGTGTGGGTCGGGCTTCCTTAAATAGAGTCGATATCGGTGCAGAGCCCCGCATAGCCCATGGCTGGGGGGAGAGAGACCGGGGACACCCCGGGACCCCCTCCCGAGGATGCTGCAGGGCATCCCCGTGTGCCCGTGGCCGGGTCCCCACGGTGCCTGCACGGCGTGGGTGGGTGGGCAGTGGGATGGGGGTTTATGGTTTGGGGCAATATGGCCAAGGGCGCTGGTTGCCGGGGACATCATCTCCAGGGGCTCATGGACAAGGGATCGTTTGGACAAGCCAGAGGGGTTTGTGGCTGAGGGGGGCGGGCGGTGGCCCAGGGGGCTCGGGGGGCTCAGGGGGCTCAGGGCTGCCGTGCTCCCCAAGGCAGCGCACCCCGCCGAGCCGTGTCCCCCGGGCTGTCCCCCACGGCTGACCAAGGCGTGTCCGTGACGTGTCCGAGCCGCAGGGGCAGGCCCGGGGCCTGTGGGACGATTGACCAAACCTTCTGGTTTTCCACCCAATCCATAAATAAATCCTTGCTCAGCTCCCAGAGCAGCGCAGGCCTGGAGGTGGTCACGTCCTGCAGGGCAGTGACTCCGCGCTCCCCACCAGCAATGCCGGGCACCTCTCACTGTGGCGGCACCAGAGCCCTGGGGAGGGACGGTGGGTGCCACGCGAGGCCAAACCCGTGCCCACCCGTGCCAGGGTGAGGGGTGCCCCAGGGGCTGCTGTCGCCGGCTCCCTGTGGAGCTCCATCAGGGTGCAGCAGAGGGCTCGGGAAGTGAACAATCCAGTCCAGGAATACCTGAAAGAAGCAACAGAGAGGACGGGGGACTCACAGGACCCGGCAGAGACTGCAAGGAGGGAAAAAATGCTGTTTACAGCCCCGGCTCGGACAAGAATTTCGGGAAGGGCTCGGCGCCAGCGCAGCCGGGAATTCCCAACCATTGAAGGAGCTGCGGGAAGGCGCCCGAGAGCCCAGCAGAGCCGGACCCACCCGTGCCCGCGTCGGGACCCCACCCGTGCGCATCCCCCGGCAGGGCTGAACGAGGGCAGCCCCGGAGCACGGCCCCGCGGCCCGGGAGGGGCTGAGGGCGGAGCAGGGCCCGCGGGGCAGCGGGAATGCCGCGGCCCCCCGGCCCAGGGGACACCCCCGCGCCGCCCCCGCCCCGCGCCCCGGCCCGGCCGCTGCTGCCACCTCCCGGCGCCGCCGCGCTCCCGGTGGGCAGCCGGGCTCTGCCCCAACTGGATCTGATCCCCACAACCACTCCCCCTGCCTTCCTGCATCCCTGCATTCCATCATCCCTGTATCCCTGATCCCCACACCCCTCCAGCCCTTCGCCCCTCCGTTCTTTCATCGCTGCTCTTCTTCATGCCTGCATCCCTTTTCTTCTTCATCTCTTCATGTCTCCATCCCTGCATCCCTTCCCTTCTTCATCCTGGTATCCCCACATCCCTCCATCCCTGCACTGTCCCTCAGCTGGCCCTGCCCTTCCCCTGGCACCCCAGCACCGCCGTGGCCCCACTGCCCTGGTACAGCCCTCACCAGCACTCCCCACCCGTGGGCTCCAGAGCAGAGAGGAGAGGGGGGCACTGCCCTTCCACAGCCCCATCACCCCAAAGGTGGAGGAAGGGAGACCACCATGTGGCATAGGGAAACTGAGGCACGAGCCAGGGCAGTGTGCTGCACACAGGCAGACTGGGGCTGCTAGAGGGACAGAGCACCCTGTGCCTGTCCTCCCAAGCTCAGCTGGGGTCAGAATTATCTCTGCCTTTGCAACCTGCCTTCCCCTCACATCCTGGCTGCTGCTGGGCTCACTGTGGACCCTCAGAGCCCACGGAGAGCCAAGTGGCACCTTACGAGCAGTTCATGGAAAACCAGCCCTGGCTGAGCTCGGGAGAAGGGGACACAGAGATACCTGTCAGGGCTCCTGCTGTGTGGCCCTCAGGGTGACATCCCACCCAGCTCCGTGCTGTGGCTCAGCAGCTCTGTCTGCACAGGGCTGTGACACTCCTGTGCCCCAGGAGCAGGACTGGAGGGCAGCTGGCATGTCCCCACAGGGCCCAGGGTGTCCCCAGGGGGCTCAGGACATCCTCACAGCTCCGGGCACTCATGGTGATACCTGCAACACAGAGCCAGCATCAGGCCTGCAAGCATCCTGCCTGCCAAAACACCTTCCATCCCCAAGGCTCCAGCCAGGAGCAGCTCTGCACAAAGTTTACAGGAGTATGTTTTCTTTTTTTTACAGGAAAAAGTTGCTTTTGGATACAGGGATGAGGATCTTGGTTACCTCCCACCTCTCTCCACCCCTTCCTTGAAATTTTCTAGGATTTTCAGCAAAGCCTTTGAAAAGCTCCAGTTTCCTCAAATGTCCTATTTTCTGCTTTAAAAGGCTCAACCTTGGTTGCAAAAGGCAAATATATAAAGATATGTGTGTGTATATATATGTATCTATAAATGCAGAAATTCTGTGTGTGTGTACACGGCTGAGGCCACTACAAGGCCCTTGGTCAACAAAAAAAAAAAAGCATTAATCTTTTTTCAGAAGAAAAAACATCCTGGGGACCCAACTAGCTGCCCAAAGCCCATGGTTCTCCCAAGGGTCCCCATTCCCACGCTGTGACACTGGCCAGATAATGCTGTCCCCTCCAGACATGCTTTCTCCAGACCTCCCCTGACTTATCCAGCCTCGAAACATCAGCTCTGTTTCCTGCTGGGGAAACTGAGGCACGGAGCCCTCCCCCTGCTTCTCAGCCTCCCAGCAAATACCTGTCAAGGGGGAACTCTGGACAGGGAGTGCTGTGGATCCACCATGCCCTGTGCTATGCAAGCCCCTCACCCTGCACCATTCCAGCTGTTCCAGCTGTTTTCCCCACCTCCCAGCTGTTGGGTAGCTCAGGAGGCCAGCGCTCCCCTCTCAGCTGGGTTTTCCTTCCAGGGCTCTGCTAAACCCATCACATCCATGGGCGCTGCTCCACTTTCCTCCTCTCAGGCTGCTCCTGCAGCGAGCAAAAACTACAGATCTTCCCACACAGAAAAATTCAGGGGAATTTACGCCATCTTGGAGGGATTTTGGCCATCCTGGGAGGGATTTTGGCCACCCGGGGGGATTTTGGCCCACCCAAGAGATGTTGTGCCAGAGGAGCTGGGGGCTGATGGGAGCAGCATTCTCATCCTGGCTGTGGGAAAAGGGATTTGTGCCACTGTAAATGGGGCAGTGACACTGCCAGCGTCCCCCAAAGCCCAGCACACTGCGAGGCCAGGTGGGGTCTTCCTGGTGGGCTGTGGAATTCTGGGGGTGTGAAGGTTTCCTGGGGCTCCTTCCTCACGTCCTGCTGGGAGCAGGAAGCCGTGCTCAGCTCCACCTGCAAGGCACTGCCACCCTGGGAGCCACGCTCGGGCCCTGCAGGGCCCAGGCCTGACCCTCCCGGGTGGCACAGCTGGGTCCCTTTTCTCCCCAGTCTGGATGACATTGGCATCAGGGCCAGCAGTGTCCTGGCTCTGGCTGTCAAAGGGGACCCCGGACACCTGTCACAGGGCAAAGGGACATCTCCTGCAGAAAGGGGAAACTGAGGCAGGAAACCAACGCTGGCTGTCAACACGGAGAGGCTGCACACCCTGAGCTTCACTCCAGGGCCAACAGGGAGCTGCCCTCTGTCCCCCCAGTGCCACACCTCAGACAGTGACAGAGGGTACCCGATGGGCCAGGTGCCCCCTGCAATGCCCTGACCGCTGCACTCCTGTCCCCTCTGTCCCCTCCCTCCTCTCAGCCCAGTGGGGCTGACGGTCGGTCCCGTCCCAGCCCGGGACAGCTGTGACCGAAAACAAAGCTGTCCCCTTCGGCACAATACCCTTCTGTCCCCCCCCAGCTGCTGACCGCTGGGGTGGGCAGCGGCCGGCCTGGAGGCGTCGAGGGGCCGTGCCAGGCCCCCGCTGGCAGGGGACAATGTTGGCAGTGATGGAGAGTAGGTATTTCAAAAGGTTTTGTTTTCGGGTTGACCCGCCGAGCCGGCGTGACCCCGCAGCCCCCCACCCAGCCCTGCTCCTCCGTCCCAATAGAAACCGGCCACATTCCTGACCTCGAGGGGGGGGGGGGGAAGTTTCAAACCTCCCCGGGAAGGAGACAATGGGGGTGTCAGGGCAGTGATTTAGGAGGGGGGGCTCTTTCCATCACAAAGGCGAGACAAAGGCGCTCGACGCTGGGAAAGGGGCTTCGGCGGCGGCTCAGGAGAGGGGCCGTGCATTGTGCCTGGCCAGCCGGCCTCGGCAGCAGGGCTGCCAGGGCCTGCCGGGTCCCACCGGGGCTCGCCGGATCCCGCCGGGTCCCACTGGGTCCCACCGGGTGCCAGCAGGTGCCGCCGGGTCCCGTTTGGTCCCACCTGCCTCTCCACTCTGCGCTGCAGCCTTCCCGCGGCCACCCCGGACAGCACGGCCTGGTGGCTTCGTGGGTGTCACCGTGCCCCGTGGTGGGAGGCAGCGAGGGATGGCGGGGGCACCCCTGCTCCCCGCAGCTCCCCATTCCAGCGGGGCTGGCCAGGGACCAGCCCATGGTTCGGGCACCACGAGTTCAGGGCTCAGAGTGGGGCCGGGTCCCCCCCGGGCAGCTGTCCCTGACGGGGGCAGACCCAGAGCCCTGAGCTGCCCTCCCGGGCGTCCAGGCTTCCATTCTCCTCTGCGGTGGCCATTCCGGTTCCGAGGGCCGGCGGGGGATCAGCAGCTCCTCTGTGAGCAGCTCAAAGGGGCTTTGTGCGCCCGGGGCTGCCGGCACCCAGCACCGCCGGCCCCCCGGCACCCTGCCCGCACCCCGCACCCGCGCCCCCCGCAGCCCCCCTGGGCGCCTGCCCCTCCTCCTCCATCCCCGTGGGTCTCAGCCCCCGAACCGTGGCACAACCGCCCCACAAAAAAAGCAAAAACCAAAACAAAAACAAACCAGGAAACTGTTTAAGTAGACGACTTACGGTGTCTTCTGCTGCCGAGCCGAGACCAAGTCTCCAGCGTGTCCCAGTGACGGCGGGATCGCAGCCTGCACGGAGAGGGGAGGCTTTTTACAGGAGAAATGTTTTTCTCCCGGTGCTGGACGGCTGATCCGAAGGAAAAGCTGGAAACAAGTTCATTGGTTTTGCTCTCGCTCCCTGTCCTTGCCCTAATTTTTTTTTCCTGGCAGCTGGTGGGAGGAAGGGAGCTGGCAAGGTGATGCTTTTTGGGGAAGTGGGGAACTGCTGAAAGAGGCATTCACCGCCCCGGGAGTCTGGGAGAGCCTGATGCCCGAGGCTCAGGCTGTGCCCGGCTGACCCCCGTGCCCAGCTCGGGCTGTGCCCAGCTCGGGCTGTGCCCAGCTCGGGGTGTGCCCAGCTCGGGCTGTGCCCGGCTCGGGCTGTGCCCAGCTCGGGCTGTGCCCAGCTCGGGGTGTGCCCGGGCTGACCCCCGTGCCCAGCCCGGGGTCCTGCCGGGGCTCACGGCCAAGCAGCGCCCGGCGGCAGGTGGAGGGGCGCCGGCGGGCTACACCAGAAAGCCAATGACATCATGTTGTGGGTTTGTTTTCTTTTTTTTTTTCATTCCAGGATGAAATTTGCAGACAACTTCCCCGACCGCCCGCGAGCGCTGGGGCTCGGCGGTGAGGAGCAGGACAGGTCTCGCCAGGACACACAGGGGCCCATCGAGGAGAGCAGGGCTTGGCCGGGGCTTTAAATTTTTTTTCTCCTTTTTTGTTAGAAGAGCTACATTTATTTCCTAACCGGCGGTGCCGTGCAGGGGCTCCGCAGCACACGGAGAGCAGAGCAGCCCCGCACAGCCGGCGCCAGAGCCCCGGGGGGACCCCCCATCCCCACGGCGGGGCAGGATCCACTCCCGGCCGCCCAACCTGGGATGGCTCCTTTCGCCTCTTCCCTCTTAATTTTGTTTAGAAACTTGTCAGGTTGGTAGATAAAGGAGGTGGAAAGATCAATCCCGGCTTTTCATCAGTGTGGGAAAAAGTATTTCACTAATCCATATTTATTGGTGTAAGGAACCGGGGGGGGAAGGAGGGCAAGAGACCCTAATGGTCAGAGCAAAGGACAGAAGGGACAGTTTAAGGCTGCCCTTTTCCGAGAGGTCACATGTCACCAAAATCTTTCGGTTGTCTCGGGATTGGTTACATTCTGTTCTCTTTTTTTCTATTGAGGTTGCCAAGCAACTGGCTAAGACCAGCCAAGATATTTTCTTTATTACAAGTGGAGCAGAAAGCAGCAAGGAGGAGAGAGATAAAAAAAAAAAAAGAAAAAAAAAAAAAAGAAAAAACGGGGGAGAGAAGAGAAGTTTAGACAATTAACATTTATAGGATCACATAACTTCATTAACTCGGCTGAGATTTAGGAAAGAGACTTAAAAAAAAAAAAAGGGTGGTGGGAAGCGTTAGGAATTAAAACAAGTTAAAAGGTCCGGGGCTAAAACAATGCCAGAACAGCCGGAGCAGCAGCGACAGGGGCTTCCCTCGGCTGGTTCCTGCTTCCCAAAGAGTGGCCAGTCCCAGGCAATGGCTGCAGCCCAGCTCAGGGGCCTTCAGCTGCTGCTGCTCTTTTTTCTTTTTATTAAATGCTGGCTTTCTTTTGGTTTTCACACTCGTAGGAAGTGGGTTTATTGCTACTAGCGCTGGCAGGGATGTGCTGGGATGCAGAGGAGCCTTTCTGAGGGAGGAGCATGGCTGTGGCAGGAGCTGGGCATCCCCTGGCCCTGGCCCATGGGGAAGGGGCTGTGAGGATGTGGCTGTTCCCAAGCCCTGGGACACCTTCCTGCCTCTTCAGGGTGGGCAAAACCTCCCAGGGAGGGAATGAGACTCTCTGGGAAACCATGTCCAGTGGCAGATCCCTGTCCAGCTGGTCCTGGGTCAGAGTTTGGGCCTGACAGCCTCTGACACTGTCCCTGGGCGCCAGGGGTGAGGCCTAAGGCAGGGGACACTGCTAAGGGTTGGGGACAGAGGCTGGGGTCACCCTGCAGCTCCGTGGGGCTGGGCTGCCCCGAGCACCCCTGCGGGAATTTCTGTCCCAGCCCCTGTCCCCGTGTGCCCAGCCCCGTGCAAGGACAGGAGAGAAGGAAGGCGAGGCCAAGCGGGATCTCCGCGGTGAACGCTCCCAGGCTCCCGTCCAGCTCTGCCCGGGGACCCTGTGACACCCGCGGTGGTGGCAGGCAGCCGTGGAGAAGGCTCCGGCCACTCCATGCTCTCCCCTTTGACTGCGGGGACCCTGGGCAGGCTGGGGCCGGGGGTCCCCGGGCCGAGAGAGGCCGGCGATGTCCCCGCTCCTCCGGCCGAGCCCGCAGCTGCCGGCCTGGCACCTCGGTAATATTCATTAGGGGAAAACAATGAGCATTATTTATCCCCAGCACTTCCCCTGCCGCTGGGGGGCCGAGTTGGGGTGCAGGTGACCCCATAGCCCAGGGGGTACCCGGGCAGTGCCACTCCCGCGGCAGCGGAACGGAGGGGGTCTCCAAGGGGGGCCGAGTGGCTGGGAGGGGACCCCAGACCCAGCTCTGCCCGGCGGCTCGGGGGGATCCCCACAACCCCGAGTGGGGCCGTGCCCGGGGCTGGGCGCCGAGCCCCCGGGCAGAGCGCACCCCGCGCCCCGGCGGTGCGGGGCTGCGGGCCGGGCCGGAGCCGGGCTTGGGGAGCTGTGTCTTTAAGAGATGGCTGGCTCCAGGTTGCAGCTGCTGTTTCTGTGCTATAGAGACAGTGGAGATTCATTACTCCTAAAACACAATGGGCATTTATCACCCCGTGGTGTTATTCAAATCCAGTACCAATTGAAGGTCATCCCCATTCTTTTCTCGCCGGCTCTGCAACACATTTATTGTTGTGCCGTTCAACTAAAAGCCCTGCCCGGCCCCGGCGCAGCCCGCAGAGCCCCGGTGTGCGCATCCCTCCCGGGCGGATTTGGGACCCTCCCGGGTGGATACGGCGTGGAGGAAGCGGGCAGAGCCGCGGCAGCTCGGCCGGGCTCGGGGCCGGCAGCAGGTGCGGCGGGAGCCCCGCCGCTGTGCCCGCCGAGCCGCGGGGGCCGCCCGCTCCGCCCCCGCGGGACGCACTTTCCGCGCCCCGTGGAAACTCGGAGCCCCGTGGGCCGCCGGGGCCGAGGGCGGCTCGGGCAGCCCGGGGTCCGCCGCTCGCCCGCAGCCCCCCGCCTGCTCTCGGGGCCACCCGCCCGGCCCCGCCGCGGAGCGGCCGCGGCCACCGGCGCCGGCATCGGCGGGGGAAGCGCCGGCAGCGGGCCGGGATTTTCCCTGGCTGGAGAGGGGGGATTTGTTCCCAACTTCGTGGGCGCCGGTCGGTGAGGAGGGGCTGGGGAAGAAGCCTGGATTTTTCATCTTTTTTCTTTATTTTTTTGATTATTATTATTAATATTTCCCCTCCAGCTGTCATTTATAAATTTCGGAGATTTGTTCAAAGTGCACGAATTTTGAGGGCGATCCGCTTGGAATTGGTGGATTCTCCAAGGCAGGAGCGGCGCGGCTGCAGCGCGGGGCCGGAGTCTGTGCCCGCAGCATCACCCCCGCGGAGCCCCGCGCTGCCGGAGGCACCGAGCCCCGGCGCACCGAGCCCCCGCTCCACCGGGGCTGCTCCGGCAGGGATGGATCGTCGGTTTTCGTTTTCTATTTTTTTTCTTGTTCGTTTCTTTTTTTTCTTTAAATTTTTTATGTTGCCTTTTTTTTATTATTATTATTTTTAATAGGGCTGCTTTTAAAATTTTTATTTTTTTTTTTATTTGTTTTTTTTTTTAATTATTATTTTTTAAATTTTTTTTAGGGGTAAGAAATAAGTAGATAAAATTAAACTCCTCGCGGTGCCATTAAATGGAACCCGGGATGCGAAACGCCGCGGCTGCGCTCGAAACTTGTCGGGGCTGGAGCAGCGGCTCGGCGGGGCCGGGAAGCGGGAGCGGGGGGCGGCGGGAGCCGGCTCAGGGCCCGTGTGTCCTTCTTTTCCAGCCTCCAGCCGGATTCCCCCTGGAAGATCCCGCGAGCCCGGGATGGGAATCTCCGCTCCTGATTGTCCAAACGCAATTCTTGTGCGATGGAGCCGTACGAACCAAGAATTGTGTCTGGACATCTGTAGCAGAGGTTTCACCTCCTCCGGCGGGGCTCCAGGACGCTTCTCGGGGCGCAGGACAGAGCACGGACCTTCCCCGGGCCCGGGGCACGGCAGGTAACGCTCCCGGTGCGTCCCGGGGGTCGGGGCCAGCATTTCAGGGATGCTAAGGGAGCACCAGCGGCGGCTCCGCTCCGCTCGGCGCGGCCGAGGGTGCCCGGTGCCAATGCGTCAAACACCGGCCGGATCAGCCCCGGGACGGCCGGCCCCGGCCGGATCAGCACCGGGACGGCCGGCCCCGGCCGGATCAGCCCCGGGACGGCCGGCCCCGGCCGGGCAGGCGGCAGGCAGGCGCGGAGGGGCCGAGCCCCGGCACCGGCGCTTTGCCGGGGCCGTGGGGCCGCAGACCGGCGCGGCGGGCGGGCACTTCGGCCCTGCGGCTCCATCCCGGTTTATCCTTCTTATCTTTATTTATTTATCTGTTTTAACATTGCGGCTTAATTTCATTTAACGTACTTCGGCCCCCCGCACCGGGACGCTCTGCCGGCGCTCCTGCCGCAGCCCCGGGCACACGGAGGCCGCTCCGGCTGCGCCGGGTCTGGGTCGGGCCGAGAACCGGCCCCGCCGCTCGGGCTCCGGGCGGGCTCGGCGGAGAGCGGCCCCGGGCCGCGGCACGGCCTCACCCGCGGCGGGGCTCGGGAGCCCCCGAGCCGAGCAGCCCCCGCGGAACGGCGGCCGGAGGAAGGCTCCTTCGAACAGAGAGGCTTTATGAATCCAGCAGCCAAACGGCTCGGCCGGGGCTGCCAAGGAAACCCAGGAGGAGGAGGGAAGCATTACAAGATCCGAGCAGAATTTCACCAAAGCCTATCTAGGACAAAGCTGGAGGGGAGAATGTTTTAAAAGGCTTTTATTTCAGAAACTTTTTGTTGCTCTTGTTGTTACAGGATTTTGCTGTACCCCTCTTCTCCGTCCCCCTGGCTTCCTTCATCTTCCCATTTCTAGGTTTTTTTAGCAGTGACTGACAGCTTTTACTACAGCAGGATCTAAGCCATCTGGGTCTACCTGCACTATCGAGGGGAATAACAGCTCCTGGGGAAGGAACCCACCTTATCTGAGCAAACAGCTTGGGGGGGATGAGAAAAGAGAAGCCCAGCCTAAGGCAGAGGCAGGGCAGAGGAAGGGCAGGCAGCAGTGCTGAAGATGAACCTGCTTTTTCCCATTGTGCTTCAGTCCGTTTCAAGCCACACACCACGCAGGTTCCTTGTTTTTCAGCCAGCTTCTACCACCACCTGGAATCCCCTTCCACTGTCCTGGCCCAGCTAAGCTGAGGGCCAGGAACTCAGGGCAGAGAAGAGCCTTTGGCCTGTCTGTGTCACTTACAAATGGTGTGAGCTGGACTCAAGTCGCTGTGTCTGGATTTGGAAAAGGCTGAATATCGGTTTGTCACCAGCAGTGGGCTGAAGCTGGGGCTCCTCAGATGCAGCATCGTAGGCTGTGGGTGCTTTAGTTACGCAGGTTGTGGAGGGGTAGACAGAGAGGAGTCAGTGGAGAAGTCAGCTGAGGGAATCTCTCTCTGCATCAGAGGAATTCCTCGTCAGGCGCAGCGCGGGAAGGCTCCTTGTGCGCAGCTCTCGGGTGCTGGGCCAGGCTGCCTGAGCAGGGCTGCGCCCCGGCTCTCCCCACCTCCTCAGCAGCTCCTGAACACCGAGGGCTCTTAGGGCAGTACATGGTGCAGATCAGCTCGGAGAGGCACCCACTGAGCACCGTCGAGCCCTCTGCTCCACGACAGCCGCGCTCAGGCAGGAGCTGCTGCCGGGACCTCTGCGGAACCAGGTGAGCAGGGCAGGGGGAGCGCAGGAGCACAACCCCGGGCAGGCACTCCTGGAAGCTCATGCAGCACGTTTCAGACCTGTTGGTGCCAATGCTGCCTTCTCTGAGCCCATCCCTCTGCTCTCACCATGGCCTCCTGGCTGGCAGGGGCCAGTCTGTCTTTCTGAGGAAACTTCTGGAAAGCCAACGACACCCGTGCCCTAGCAGAACCCCAGAGCCACAGCGCTCACAGGACTTCCTCAGGGCGTGCAGCAAGAAGCCTCTCCCTCTCACTGACACAAAGGGTTAAAAGCCACTGACTTTCTCAGGTCTTGGCACTTTAACTGTGCATCTCCAGCCCCAGCCCTTCTCCAGCCAGACTGCAGCTCCCACCTGCACAGAATGCAGTGCAGCCCGATCAATTCTGTCTATCACGGTGACAGAAAGATCATTTGCTGCCCTGATCACTCTGTGCTGTCTCAGGCCGGGTGAGGGTTTGTTTCCCCTCCAACCAAATCATTATAATTTGACATCATTCATGGGCCAGTACTTTACCCTGCCTCAGCTCTGGTATGAAAGCAGCATGAGGGATCAGAAATACAAAACCCAAAAGGCCTATTTCTCTCCTGCTTCCCATAAATAAATATCATGACAAGGTGAAATCACTCCTGAGGGCTCTGGAGTTGCCATGTTTGCTATCCAATGGAAAAGCTAGTTAAGCCCCCTTTTGTTTCCTTGCACTTTCTCACCCTTCCCAAAGTTGGTGCAGAGACTACCAACATTAAGCATGGTATTAAAACAATCCTGGTTCCCAGCACGAGAACGCCTCACTGCATGTTATCCTACTCAGGGTTCAGCACCCCTCTTCCTCCTGTCAGAGAAAAACAAAGTCCCACATGCTGAGGTGCTCTCTGCTTGTTAGGGTACCTGGAAGTGCAGTCAGGAGAGGTGAAATGAGGACCAAGAGATGGATGCTGTTGTGGTGGACAGAAGGCCGCAGGCTGGCGGAGCTTTATTTGGATGTCTAGAACAAGTGAAGGCAGTGGGAAGATGCAGAGACTGGACACAGGCAGTTCAAGAGAGGTTTGGGTGAGTTAAGGTTTTTGTTTGGATTTTTTTCCGCAGGGATTTGGATTTACATCCTCTTGTTTTTTCAGGAGTTCACCCGCCATGCAATGTCGAGATGAAAAGCACATTATCCTGGTCCTGGAGTTTATAATCCAGCTCACCCTGCAGGCCAAGAAAAAAAATGAAAAATTGTTTAAATGTCATTTCCAAATACAAGCTGCAAAGAGAAAACAGCTCATAAAAAGATGGTGAGTATTAGGGAGAGCAGAAGGGGACAGACTGATGTTTTCATCCTAACAGAAGCAAAGGTGAGAGATCAGCCACAGTGCTGATGCTCATCACCCCACATCGCTTTCTGGACCAGGGTTTTGACAGAACAGGTGGTTGCCTGAGGCAGGGAAGCGGTGAGGGGATGTTTGTTGTCTGAGCACAACAGTGGGCTGAGAAAGGAAGAGACATTTACCAGGTGCCTGTTTGAGTTGAAATCTCCCTGTGGCCTTTACCTGCCAGGCACCACCTGACTTCAGGGAAGGTGGTTCTGTGTGGGGCCTGATGGTCCCAGGTGCCCCCACCACTGTCACCCCACATGTTGGGGACCTGCCAGCAGCCAGAGGTGCAAATCCCAGTGCCACAGACCAGGGAAAAAGGGTGATCTCTCTTCAGACCCTGTTTGGCTGATGAGACTCAGCAGGTTAGAGAGAGGCTCCAGGCTTTTGAACAGCCACAGTACAGGAGATAGATTCCAGCCTGCCCCTTCCCCCTCAAATATGAGATGCTTTGCTTGGGGCAAGAATCAGAAATAGCTGCTGTGAGAGCAACCACAGAAGAGAGAGAGCAATATTTTCAACAAAGAAAGTCAAACTGAAGGAGTACAGACCATTAGTTCCCAGTCTGCCTCGTTGATGAGCACCAAAATTCCTGGCCTCCTGCAGAATAGAGAGAAATAATTAGGATACAGGGCAGCTAAAAAGCTCCACAAATAGTTAAGAACAAGGGATGTCACAGCACAGATCACAGGCTGACTGCCTGCAACACCAAAAAAGGGATCCTAGCATGGAGGTGGAAACAGGTACAGTCTGTGCCCTTTCTAGATCAAATAAAGGGGACGCAGGAGCAATCCCAAAGCTCATTTGAATGAAAAGGCTCCATTCCAAGGATGCTCAGGATGACTGCATTTCCGTGCCATGCAGAAAAGCCAGGTAATTAAAACCCACGCACGACAGGCGAGCGCAGAGAGCTCAGTGTGAAGGCAGGGAAAGCCATTCCAGTGCCCCTAGCAGAGGCACTAAACACCTGGGATCCACTCCAAGCCCCTGGCTCTGAGCAAAGGGATTCCCCCTCTTTGATCTTCAGTGTCCTGCAATTGTCTCTCCTGTTACCAGGGGACCTGGCACACGCTTCAGCTCACAAAGATCCGTGACGAATGTTAAACACCCCCAGCGCCACCCCGCAGTCAGGGATGGCTTGCACAGCTCACTCTGCTCCATTTCTCTTGCCTTCCTTTTTTTTTTTCTACCCCCCCTCCACAAGACTGGCCCCATTTCGATAATAAAAATACATTTCCCAGAAGAAGTATTTGTTGGCATTTCTCAGAATGACTGCTTCAGTCCCAGTGATGTCAGCAGGGAACAGACAGACCTGCTAAAACTCCTGGAATTGAGGATACAGGTGCTGCTCTGTTCCAAGAGACAACAAAGAGAAAGTATAAATGGCCCTGCTTCATGTTTAAGGTTTGAAGATTTGGGGTGAGGGCTGCCAAAGATGCTCTCTGTGGACAGTGCAAGGTGGGTACCTCCCACTACCACTTAAGCAAATCCTGTGTTTTCATGGTCATTGTCTTAATAGGAAATCTGCCCCAGAGGAAAAACTGTGGGGATCATGAGAGAAACACAAGGAGGATTCCTACCAGTTGTACTTACACAGATTCCCCTTGCAAAAATAACTCTGGTCGCTCTTTCAACAGATTCTGTTTGATCCACTTGAGCAGGTTTCTGATATCCCCTGGAAGAAGGAAAGACAGGGTTTACAAACTAGCTGATGGCTCCTGGTGATGCCAGAACAAAGTGATTGCTTATCCACGAAAGAGCAGATGAGGAACATGCAGGATGGATGGGGATAGCTGCAAAGAAACTCACAGACAGTCCTGTCCCTGTGGTTTGGCAGAAGAGGTTTCCCACAGAAAACTCATCCCGCTAAGAATGAATGCAGCTCCTGCTGAAGCACCAATCTGGCAGCAGATTCCTGATGTTCAGGTCTCTGACACATCCCATATCTGTGCAGTGTCTTGTCACCCAAAAAATTATGTCTAATTCTTTTGTGCATTTAATTAGATTTTTAAAAATCCAAACTTTTTAGCAAGGCTAAAAACCTGAATGGAGCAAAGGCAGACACTTTTGCACCAAAACCAGCACAAACTCTTGGAGACATTGGGAGCTCTGGGGCCCAAACCTGTCCATGGGCATGCATTAAACAGACAGGAGAGCCCTGGCCCATAGCTGCATTTTGGACACCTAGAGCATCCCTCAGCATCACACCTGCTGCTGTAGAGTGTTCCCCAGGCTGTGCCTGTTCCCTCCTTCTACACTTTATGCTTAGAGCTTCTTTATTAAAGCTCAGCCTTTATCTTTCCATTTCAGTAGGTGACAGGAAGGATTTGTCTTCATGTAAAAGGAGGAGGAGACACTGCTGGCGGGTTTTTATAGTATCAATTTTACTTTGTGAGGCAAAAACAATTTCTTTAGTGATAGCATCAGTTAATTTCCTATTGGAGAGGTGAGAAGAGACAGAGGGGGGGAACAATCCGTTACAGGGTTTAGAGAAGCTGACAAATTGCAAAGTGGAGTTCTCCTGCATTTGCCTCTATATTTCACTGTTCCACAAACCACTTCATCATTCCGAATCCACAATCAGTTATTCTCCCGGGGCTCCTTTAAACAGCCCTTTGAAAGCCCCAAAAGAGTTTTGTTTGTTTTCAAGAAGCGAGGAAGCTTTCTGAAGGCACAAATCCACCAGTGAGGGCTGCAGCCCTGCTCCAGGAGGAGCAGGGATGGCAGGATGGGTTACTTATGTGAGGTAAGCTCACTGCAGTCATGAGAAATCTTTCCACATGTGCTTCTCTGAGTTAAATTCACTCTGTGTACCATTCCCCATGTGTTTGCTTCATGACCAGCAATAATACATGCATTTATAGTGGCTTGACTCAGCCCAGGCCTTACCCCAGGATTTTATGGGATCATGGATGTTACCCAGAGCCAAACTGGGTTTGTTCCAAATAATGTCACCCTCATTGCTTCTGTCACACCCAGGATGAACAGCCCTGGTGTAGACAGGTGCACATCAACTAGCCAATGGGGATATGTCCATCTGCAGCAGATGGGGGCCTCTCCTCCTGGGGAAAGGGGGAGGGGGATGCTCTGAGATTCCCTCTGTTCCCCCTGCTTTCCCAGGGCATTGGTGCCTCCAACCCTGATCTCACCACAGAGCTGCCCAGAGCACAACAGGTACTGCTACCTCCATGCACTGGATCACTCTGATCTGGGCAAAAGGAGCTGCTTTGTGCCTCAAAACTGCCTGGTGAGCTGGTTCACCTGCCAGGGCCAACCCAGGACTGCCTTGCAATGATATGTAGTTAAAAGAACAAAATAGACCATTTTCTCCCTCCTTCCTGGCAACATGCACAGGGGACAGGAGCACCACTAAGAAGGTGTGTGTATTTATATACATACATACATACATACATACATACATACATATATGTACATACACACACACATGTGCACCACAGCGGTCGGTCAGCCATCAGAACAAGAGTTAACCACGTTCACCTTCCCCTGAAAAACACTGCTGCAACGTCAAGCCCTCAGGACCTCACACCCAAATGGCTCCCGCTCTCCATCACCAAGAAATGAAAGCTGTAAAGGAAGGAAGATGGAGAGGAGCCTTCGGGAGAGGGAGGGGTGTGCAGGGGACACCAGCCCCACTGCAGCATCGCCTGCGAGCTGTTTCATATTTATGCTCTTGCAGCAGGGCACACAACAATGAGCTGTGCCATATACCATTCTCCTTGCATGGAATAAGCAGCCCTTTCCTCTGGGACCTTTCAGGAGAGATCATTTAAACAGCAACACGCTGCACTAGCTGGATAAAAGGCAGCCACCTAGAAGCAGCCTGGACGGAGGGGCGAGGGGACTGATTTATTCAAGGCTGAGCTGGAAGACTCCCTCACCCCATCTCCTCCCATAACAAATGTTATTTTCA
Source organism: Passer domesticus (assembly GCF_036417665.1). Taxonomy (NCBI): domain Eukaryota; kingdom Metazoa; phylum Chordata; class Aves; order Passeriformes; family Passeridae; genus Passer; species Passer domesticus. The sequence goes on from NC_087491.1 coordinate 7,374,716, forward strand.
GTCCCACCTGAGCTGACATTCATTTACTCCTACCCAGAAGTCACGTACACACAGACTGAAGAATTTAAACAGCAGGAAAAACCCCAGACATCCCTATGCATGCCTGGGGCTTGCCCACTCCAAAAGGCACAAAAATCAAGACCCTTTCTCCACAGCCAACTTTAAAACAATACTTTCATCTGCTTTATCAGCACTGAATTTTTTCACCCACCTTCATATCGCTATGTGCTATACACCAATATTACTAGAACAAATCAATTATAAAGGATGACAGATGACCACAGCCACACCAAAACTATTTCCCACAAGTAAGATATTGAAAAGGAACAAGATTACTCCATTGCAAGTGGTTTGTGGAGAAGCCATCTTGCAGCTCAGTGCCTCAAACAGCAGTCCTGATCAACAGCTCAGGATTCTGTGTTCTCATGATGGAAATAATAAGAGGTAAATTATAGCACAACTGCTTATCTCTCACAGCTGACATATGTGGTGTTCCTAAGACATTTTCTTTCTGATACTATGCTACGGGTCTAACAGGTTTCCAGCTGCTTGGGCCAAGGATTTTCTATGCAAACAGCAGGTTCTCTATACATGACATATAAAGAAGGAAAAAATCATAGCCTGGTCAGGCAGCACATCTGCTGAGAAGTTAAACCATCATTACAATGCCATGATTTCACACTCATGTTGGTTTGAAGCTGGCCCCCATCACAGAACAGAGGCATCTGCTTTGGCAGGAGCACAGCTGTACTACAGGTGCTGTGATTTGGCTGCAAAACCCACCATGCATTTTGGCTCCAGAGGGAGGTTCAGGTGAGAGCTGACACAATACAGCATTTTGCTCCAGCATCACAAACTTGAACCCAGCTCATCCCAGTAATGATGTATTCTTATCACTGCTGCATGGTCTTATTGAAATCTTTTTGGTAGCCTACTCCATTTCACTCACAGCAAACAAATATCACATAAAAAAATGCACCCTTAATTCTCATTAACTGTCCTCCCCATTGGCAGCATCAGAGGAGAAGCAAGACTGAACCAGCCAAGGAAGCGGAAATATTCTCAAACTGCAAAGGAGGGACTGAAGCACATGGTAGGAAATCCCTATTTCTACACAGAGACAGCTTCTGCTGCCTGTGCTAACAGTACATCAACCCTCTCCAAATTCTTAGGAAAAAATAATCTAAAGTTAATTTAAAAAAAGAAAAACTGACAATCGTTTGAGAAAACTGCTTAGTTCAAGTGCACAGATGGGAGCTCAAGCCCACAATATATGCAGAAAATCATCAGGCAGCGAAACGCAGCGCTCGGGAAAACGAGATGTGTGCCTGCAGTGACACAAAGTCATTGCCTGTCACGCAAGAGCACGGCATGCAGGAACTGCAGTGAGCACACACAAGCCCCAACAGCCTGGGCTCCTGTTCAGCCCAGCTGCACCACAAACACTCCTGGCTGAGGCAGAGAGAACTGCACAGTCTGCTCTGTCCTGCTAATCCTCCAAGGCCTGACCACCTGCACTGCCCCAAGTGCTCCTCCATGAAGGATCTGCTGAGCTTCCTCTGCAACAGGAATGCATCTAATAGTCAATTTTAGCACTGCCTGGGTTCATCTGCACCCTCAAAAGCTGGACTGAAACCCATAGATCTTTCCTAGCTCAATAAAACCTCCTGGGCCTGACAGATCCATCAGTGACAACTCAGAAAAGAGGGTACTCACTGCGTGCAGAGAGAAACCAGGTGCTTCGAGTAAGAAACACCAAGCTGGGTGTTGCACTAGGAGGATCTCACAATGAACTGATAACGGTACAGAAATTGAGGGATTTTGTGCAACCCTGATACCAGCTGACACAGACACACAGCCCTTGGCTCCCAGGGAGATGCACAGGGCACTCAATTCACACACACACACCAGACATCTCTGTGTTCCCTGCCTTAAAATCCACACACAACTTGCAAAAAGCCTCGAAGGGCACCCAGAATTGGGTGTAATTACACCCATTTTCTTGCCTTGGTTGCAGAACTGGGAGATTATTTCAGGGAAATAGTGGATCCCTATAAAGGCTGAACCATGGAAAATTCCCTTCTGGTCTGCAGTAAATAAGATATATGTGGCACTGGTCACTAAGGGGTCAGTGCTGCAGGAGCACGGCGCTTTCCCGGGCCGCCTTGCGGACACCTCCCTGTGGGGTACCATTTCTTTGACCCAGAATAAGATCATTTATCATACTGACCATGGCTGAGCTCCAATTTGCTGAGGTCACTAACTCTGGACGAGCGCTGCTCCACCCACATTCTCAGCCACCGGCCTGTAACCATGACAAAGCCCCTTCCCTGCCGCTCCTCTGCCATTATTCCCCCTGCCTGCATGGAAATGTATGGAAAAACAATTTGTATGTGCCTTTCCCTGCTTAAGCAGCTTGTTTTAAAACAGACAAACCTGCTCTTCCAGGTGCATGACTGCTCTTTGCTTTCGGATCCGAGCAGACCCTCCAGGAATCTGCTCTCTAAAAGAGCTCAAAAGCAGATCTATGGATCCTTCCAACTCCTCCAGCCTCCCATCTGATATGCAAATCACTCTGAAGCAGACCATGGTGTGCCATAAACTGCAGAAGAAGACCTGGAATGGCTGATATAAATGGAGTCACAGGCAAATGGATTTGGTATTACGCAGAGTGAGCAGCCAGGCAAATTTTGCAGCAAGAGTAAAATCCATTTTCTCTGACAAGTGCACAAGCCAATCCTGCCACACACTGGAATGGGCAGTGATTTAAGTACAGGGGGTAACTAATTAGAGGGTAACAGGCATAAGAGAATTGCAATTGTTGCTCTCATCTGTTCTTGTCTGCTACAAATGAACACCAAGGTCTTGGCTTCTGTAATTTTTAATTGCTTTAAGACGTCGTCTTCTTGCTTCTCATCTAGAAAAGCAATGCTCTTCTTAATTTTCTTGTGTCCACAAAATGGGAAAGGATCACAGAGGTCTTTCACAGCCTTCATGTGAGCAGTGAGGACTCAGTTCCCAGCTATCACCCAGCAAACATGAGGTTTTAATCACAATGTTTATGAACTGGAGAGGAGCTGCCTGGGATCTTCCACTCCCCACAGATTGCTGGTAGGGAAATACAAGTTCAAGGGATCTCCAATCCCACTGCTAGCCAGCAGCAAGCCTCCAGATCCATCAGCTCCCATGACAAAAAAAGCAGCTTCGAGCTGATTCTCAGGGTAAACCTAATCCCTACTCATTTCCAAAGTCAGAGCATCTAATCCCGTAACACCCAACGCTATTGTCACTTCAGGCTCCCCAATAAATGCCAGTGCACCAAACTGTCTCTTTTAATTAGGATCACAGATCACTAGTGTTGGCCCAGGGTCTTTCCTCTCGTTCAAAATTGTCAAAGGAAGGAGCTGAGAGAGCCTCAAAGACTATTGCCCCAGCAGCCAAGTACCAGCCTGGGGATCTCAGACATTAAAAAAAGCATCTCCTTAACAGGTCCTGTGATTTTATCCTTCTGCCAGCACAGAATTATTCTCAACAAAAGACCATCCTGAGCCTTGTCTGCTCTGATTTTAAGAGGTTTGAGCACTGTAGACCTGCTACCAAACCCCAAGGAGACTGTGCCATGGTCTAATAGTTTTTGCAGTCAGGAATCTTCTGCTAATGCACTAAACTCCCATTTCTTCATTCCTCCCTATCAATCTATAGTAGATGATATTGCATCACGCTGGCTATAATCTGTCCTTCTCAATGATAAAGGAGATATCCCACCTCATCACTTTTCCATTCATTTATCCTGTTTAACCTTGAATGTTACTGGTTAATTTTTTTTAAGCTCTCAGCAAGACAATTCAGAGAATGCACTACTAACCACCAGTGTAAAGCTTTGCCAAAACCCAGCAAACTGCAATTTCCCCTCTCTCCTATTTTCCTGGTTTCTGAGTTTTGGGTGTGTGCACAGACACTGAGGGCTGAAAATGAAAACCTTACTGCTATTAAAGAGACAACACAGAGCTGGTGTGCAACCCCGAACCACGCAGGAAGGTGGCTGCTCCTGCCAGAGTGAAGAGGGATTCCCTGGCAGCCTGGCACTGCTCTGCACACAGCCAGCCTGGCCCAGGGAATTCCCTGGGCTGGGCTTTCCCTGGCACTGCCAGCTGGATCAGAAAATGCCTTGAAGTCAAATCCTTGCCCCCCTCCCAGCCTGGCTGGTGGCTGTGTCCCCTCTGGCTGCTGGATGAGTCAGTGTCTCAGCTCAGCTCAGGAAACTGCCACGATTTTATTCCTCTAAATACAGAAATCGCCTCTCACTTCTGGGCTCAGATCTGCTTTGCTATTATTAGGCTTTCATACAGGGCCAAGCACCATTAAACCGATTCCTGTCCACCCAACCCAGCCACCCCCACAGATACTCCAAGCTCCTCAGTCTTACTTGAAAGGGAAAAAGAAAGGGCCAGTGAGATGATCAGGGTGGAGGAGAGGGGGGGGTAAGATTTACAAGTGAATGGAGGTAAGAATGGAGCAGTTTGTGGGATAAAGGGGCTGCGGAGGGAGCTTTACAGATGTGCAGAGGGACGGCGGCTCATTGTTTAATTAAGCAGAAAGTGGCTCTTTTGAAAAGCAATTTTGCACAGGAGCTCTGAGCTCAGCAAACAACTCCTGCGAGTGAGGGCAGGAGGAGAAAGGAACAGCTGGCCCGGAGCCGTGTGAACCGCATGCTAAGCGGTTTAAAGGGCCCGGATCCTCCTCCCCAGCCCTGCTCCGCTGCCACCCTCTGAACAGCGCTGTCAGCACAGCAAATCCCACCAAGAGAAAAGAGCGAGGGAGGGGGGTGGCACAGAGGGGTTATCCTGCTAGGTGTCCGCACTGCAATACAGCGGCTGGGAAGGAGGGTGCAACAGCCAGGCTTTGTTAGCGCAGGGATTTGGTCACACACAAGAGCTGGTTTCCCAGTGCCTGGGAAGCTCCTTCCACAATGAGCTGGGATGAGCTGATCCGGTAAAGCGGCTCCACGGCCTCCCAGGAGGGTGGTGGGACTGCTCCTGCGAGGACAAGCGTTTATTTCCCTGCTCCCTGCAAAGGGAGCCGCAGCCTCGCTGGGACAGGGACCCGGAGCTGAGCCCATGGAGGAACTGCTCCGACACTGCAAGCACTGCTCACCCTGACTGCGGGCAGCGGGTCCAGCCCGAGCACCCCCTGCATCACCCCTGAGCCCCCTTCCCTTGCCACCAAATCTGTAATTTCCTGCCTAAAAGAGATGCATGAGTGGGATGCACGAGGAGGGGAATAACCCAAGTCCTTTGAGAGCTGCAAGTACCACACACTGTGGTTAAAAAGATTTGACTGCATGAAGTTCCACAGATCTATGGGGTTTTTTTTTTACCGTTCTTCTAATAAGCCTCTACATTAGCAAATATATTTTTATTCTTTCTTTGGAGCAAGTTTTAAAATGTTAGGAATAATAAACAGAGCAATAAAAGCATGCCAGAATATTAATGACTCAACTACGATGTACTACTCAGCACTAGGCACTTACCAGCAGCCAACGCCAACTGCTGCTCTGGATTTTACAGGTTCTTTTGGTCCAGCACCCCAGTCAATGCTGAACACATGCCATGCTGCATTTTGTAAGCCACCCCGCCTGTAACACAGGATCTGATCTCTCAGGATCCCCAGGCTCTTTTCCCAGAAGATGAATGCTCCCAAGTCCCCAGCAGTCCTCCATGCTGTGCAGAACAAGGCCCCTGGAAAGCAAAGCTCTCGAGGAGCACACCATGCTTTTCTCTACAGGGATTCAACATAAGCAGTATTCGGCAGATTATTTTAATTTTCCTCTTAAAAACAATCTGATTGGCAGTGGGCTTTTTTTCCCTGGAGTTTTGGTAAAGGGAAACCACAAACAATTACCAAAACACGCTGATTAATAATTTAACCTTCCAGACTTGTAAAGTGCCATAACAGAGTGTGAATTCTTGATTAGCCCAGAAGGTCCCAGGGAGCACCAGTGAAACTGCTGCTCCAAAAACACAAGTCCACCACTGAAGCCACACAAGAAGTTGGAATTCAAAGGTCTGTGACAGCAGCTGAGCAGCCTTCAGCACAAGTGCCAGAGACTTTACATACAACCCCAACCTCTGGGTACAACATCCAGAAAACAGCACAGCAGAGAGGTTTTGTAAACACTCTTCATCAGATGATGCAGCTGAGCTAAACCTGAAATGACTACAAGGGTTAAACAACGCCAGTGGCTTCCTACCCTTCCAACAGCATCCATGCAACTCACATGGCCAAGACAAATCCACCACTGTGAGTCCCAGCGAGATGGAGGAAGGAGCTCCAGCATCACTTGCAGAGCCGTCATACAATGATCTATTTGATTACTGAAGCACTTGGTTAAATTACTGTGGCTTGTTTCAGGAGGAGGCTGCCAAATACATTTTCAGTTTTTAATCTAGGGTTTCTCTCTTTTATGCTCCATTGTCTCTAATAGCCTCTTAGATGCTTGAAAATAAAGTTGATTTCCCTGCCAATTTAATCCTCTCTCCGTGTGACAAATATCGTTATTCCCCCAGCTGCTTTCTCCCACACACACTGTTTTTATGCAGAAGAAGCCAACAGGGCATAATGCCTTTAGATCCTCAAACAGCATTATCAGTGAAATCATCAGGATAGCCAGAAATTTGGGACAAGATTCTTATTTAACTTGAGGTCTTCTTTCTGCAACAGCTCTACAAGATTACACAGTCCTGCACAAAGTGTGGCTTAGGTAAATTGCTGCCTGTGCACATACACCACACCTTGCTAAGGTCCCACTTTGGCAGCAACTTCAAAATGCAGGCTGAGACAGTTCTGCTTTGGAAATAAGGAACTGCTAAAGAAATGACATGAGGATACAAAATGCCCCTCAGATAATAAAAATAGATCCAGCCATGTGTCTGTATCCCTTGTGGCTTGTTCTTGTCCCATTTGCAGCTTCCTTCCTCCTGCCTTTCCTAATCCCTCCAGGAGTCCAACTCCAAGCATCAGAACAGAACAGAGAATCAAATATTCTTGGAAAAGTTAACTGGATCTGGAACCCACCTACTTTCCATCTAGTGCCTGTTACCAGAAAAAAGAAATGACCACATAAAGAGTTTGCTCAAGCAACATTATCATTTAGAGAACACTGACTGCCCCTGCCAACTAGGTTGCGCAACTTGTTTTATTAATGTAAATATTTGTAGATATTTCTTCATATAATTTTCCACCTCCCTTCCCTTCTGGGATATATATAAAAATGCCTAAACAATTAAAATATAGGTGGGCCCCATAACCCAGAGAGAAGCAACTGTTCTGCAAAAAGGAGGACAAAGACAAAAATAACCTAGAAAAAAGGAAGAGTAGGTAAGAGAGGCCAAAATGGCCAAAAATAAAATTGGCAGCTAATGAAATCACTTAAAATGGGGTTAGAAGTGCAGGTCTTCAAGTAGTGTTCATCCTACAGGTCTTTCCCTGGAGAATTCAGTGATGGACATTCAGGGTAAGGTAAGCAACAGGATGTGCCCAGTTAGAATTGAGCTCTTTTATTTCTCTAATCATTGTAATTCTGGCTGCACGAGGGCAGCAGGGACCTGGTTATGCATATCTTTATTTACCCAGAGATAGGAGAGGTAAAATTTCTTAGTGTGAACAGGGAAATACATGGCATTAGGAACAACATAAAATTTCAAGAAAATTATTCATATTTTCTGATATGATTCCACTGATTCCTCACCACTACAACATAATTGTCTTCTGGAAGTATCATGGGGGGTGTTTCCAGCAATCCCTTACTGTCAGACATTCAGGCCACCTCTGCCTGCCCCACCCCTGGGCTGGGTGTAAATGTCACTACAGCAGCTGCCTCACAGCTCAGTTTATGCTCCTCAGACGCCGCAATCCACAACCAGCCCCAAAATGAAACCCCCATGACAGCCAAGGCACAAGACAGCAGCAAACCAGGGGAGCTGACAAGGGGGTACTGCCAGCTCTGCCACTCCTGTCACAGGGATAGCAGCACCTGGAAAACAAGGCAGAGGGAAAAGCTGGCAGCAATAATGGGTTAGCTGAACCTGGAATGAATCACTGGAGATCAGGAGTTTGAAACCTGAGGCTCAGACAGACCTTCAGGGAGAGATTTATCCCTCAGGATAAATGCAGATCCTACTAAGGCTGCAGAAGTCTTCCCAGCAGCTTCAAGTGGGAATGGATCAGGAGACATACAACTGCACTGCTGACAGGCTGGAGAAATCCCTCTTTGGTATTAACAGCCTCCCTCCCCTGGCAGAAATAAACATCTCCTGTAATAACCCCCTTTTCTGCAGCATCTGATCATGGTTGAACACCACCAAAACAGTGGGTGTTACTGGGTATTTTAAATTTGCAGAGCACTGAAGAAAATTATGCTCTAGCCCCCAAGTTTATAAAGCAACTAAATGACTGTTTTAGCATTTCTTCACTACCTTTCATTTAAGGATCTTAAGTGCTTCAACAGTGCTGGAATTTAATGCTGAATTCTCTCGTGATACATGAAAGTATCACTAGCAACAGGGGAAAGTTAAGCAACATGACTAAACTCACAAAGCAAATCAGCATCAGGTCATGTTTCTGGAGCCTTAGTCCCTGTCCTTAACCACAAGATAACACAATATTGCAGTATTCCTATTATATTTGAATTACACATACTTATGTCCAAGCATCAAAAGCACTTCTACCAATCTCTAATTACTTCCAGGCACAGCAAAAAGATTTCAGGCCTGGAGGCTCCCAGCCCCCAGATTATGGTATCAGCCATTTGTGAGATATTGGTTGCTAATATTCCCACATGGCTTTGTGTTGTTTTGGTTTATAATCCCACTCCAATCGTACAAAGCAGTGCTATCTAACTGGAAAAATTCAGAACATACCTGTGGCAAAATTACACTATGACTGAAGTATGCACACAAGTTGAGTTAGTGCAGCACTGCTCGGTATTGATATTCCAAATTGCAAACCAGGAATTATGATTGCTTATCCCTTGAACACTGAAGTCCTGGTTTTTATTGCAGTGAAGGCCATGGGCAGGATGTCCAGCATCCTATTTGACCATTAGGTTTATTGTTTTCAACTGCAGAGTTCATATTAAAATTATTACATTTACCCGAAAAGTCAAATGAGTAGATAAACAACATTTATGTTACATTGCTACACACTCCCCCCACATATCCATACACCACACACACACACATATATATATATGTGTGCCTCTTGGAAACCTCAGAACAGGCAGGAAAAAACAAAGGAGAAAGGATGTTATTGGTGGTTTCAAGTACCAAGAAAGACAAATGTAGACTTGATGGAAACATCCAGAAGCTGTTGTCTATCCAGCAGGAGGGAGGCAAAAGTCTTAAGGAAGGACTTGATTCACAAGTGCTTAGAGGACAGGAAAGACCTCAAACTTTGAGAACTAACCCCTGTTTGCCAAGCTGCCTGATCCATGGCATGTCTGAAAGAGCTTTTAAAATACTTTGATCCTTGCTGGCAACTCTAAGTGCTGTACAAACCAGCTTTGTTTCGTTTGTTGTTGCTCTGTGAAGTTATCCAACAGGTTCTGATACTCACAAGGCTCTGGTTGACAGGGCAAAGTCACCTGATGCTTTTTGACACCATCGAATAAGAGTTCTGCACCACCTCTGAAATAAAAACAATGAACCACTGAGATTTTGCTTTATTGTCAAAAGAAGGCAGTACAAAAGAGGCAATCTACATAGATGCACAACAGAGAAAACAAATGACACAGACTATATTTAGCACAGGATTCCCTTTGTCTTTTTTTTCCTGTCACAAACCAGAAGTCCACAGGGGAAGCTGCCAGCTCCCACAGCCAGCACAGAGGAGGCTCTGCAGCAGCCAGAACCCCACGGTGCCAGGCATCATCCAGGGGAATGGGAGGATGCTTCCCATCTCCATGAGCTCCCAAACCGCCGTGCAGAGCTGCTTCCACTCAAACAGCACCACAGGCACCACACTCCACCCAGCACTGCTCATCCCTAACACCTGCTGCCAGGAATCTCAAAAACTGAGCATCCTTCTGGAATAAATATTCCCCCAGTTTCCCAAGTGTGGACACACAGAAAGGGGAAATGACTCACACCAAGTTACAGAGCAAGTCAGTGCCAGCAGCCGAGAGTGCTGGCAACTCTTTCTTGATCTACAAAGTGTCCCAGAGAGGGAGACTTGACTGGGAGAAGCAAGTGATGAGTGTGACAGTGTAAAACAGAAATAAATAAATACACAATCTCCCCCCACTGAACAACCTGATGTTCATCCCTCTTCTGACACTTTGGATTGATGAGGGAATGCCCTCAGATAACAACTGATGGCCTCTGCAAGCCCAGGGGATCAGGTGTGAGCAGGACATGCAGAGGCTGGCAGGTGAAGGAGCTGCTCCTCACGCTGGAAAGGAATGGGATCTGAACTGGGTCCAGGCACCTCACCTGAGGCTCTTCAAAAGAGTAATTAATTTTTGTAACTACAGCTTAGAAGCCTCAGCAAGCTCCTTGCCTCTACTCCTCTTCTGGAAAAAGTACAATTGTGAAAATCTTGAGCTTTACCAACATCAATCATTGTCCATGATGTTGTGAGGCCACAGGCCAAACTCAGATTATAAAACTTTTACCATGTGAGTAGGGACATGATAATAAACACAAAAGCTACTTGAAGTTACAGGACACAGCAGCAGAGAGTGTGAACTTTTGACTCTACACTGGCCAAAGTTTCAACAACTAGAGAACTCTTAAAAAACTCAATTCACTTCATATTAAACTGAGGTAGCAAAATGACCAACCCATTTTTAAAGAGCATAAAATTGTGACAAAATGTTCTTCCAACTTAAATGCCAGTTATTTTGGAAAAAATTTCATATGAAGTTACTTTCTGGGAACTTGCTGTTGCCTCTCCTCCCTTGGAAACCAACATAATAAAGAGAAATATTTAAAACAAGCAATCCTCACCTAAGTATCAACAAAGATACTTCCAGATGTTATTAAGTTCCCTTAAATTCAATATCTAAAAATGCCACAGTAGGTTTCCTTGGCTCTGCAATGGCAGAGCACAACAGAACCCTTGTTATGCCCTCAGCAGCATTACTTATATGCAGCAGCTCTCCTAAAGAGCACTCTGTTGGTGTTCTTCCACCAGCTCACAACAAACAGCTATCTCAAAGCTGAAGCAGTGATTATTAACATGAGCCGGGATTCACGCGAGGGAACAAGTCATAACAATTATATGAAAAACATTTTTTCATGTAATGAAAACAAGGTCACGCTTTGTTACAGCGGGAGATGTAGATTGCAAGATAAGGTCCTTCTGTAAGGCGAGAGCTGTGGGGAACTCAGCTGTGGTTCCTACATAGAGAGCTCATTTATGCATTTCCAAGGGAAGCAAAAATGCATCTCACTCTTCTGGGAAAATCAGGAGAGTTGCTGCAGCTGGAAGCGGGAAAGATAGAGGAAAGGATTCTTAAGGAGAAGGGTATTTAAAGGGTTATGGCATTTCTGTGTTCGTGAAAGGGTGGGAAAAAGCGAATAAATAGCAGCCTTTTAGCTTCTGCTAAAAGGAGGCTTTAACGAAATAACACAAGTATTTCCACAAATATGCACAGCTTCCACTGCAAATGCTTTAAGATCCCAGGGCCAGAGCATGAGCAATGCTGACACTACAGCAGCAAAGGCCTGGAAACTGAAATGCTACAGAGTGAGAACCTGGCAGCTTTACAGACCTGACAGGGCTCAAACACAAAGCACAGTGAGGGCACGTGTCCACACACAAACACACACACAGACAGGGCTCAGGAAAAATAAAAAAAGCCGAGAAACGAGGGGGAGGTTTTCATAAATAATTTTAATAATTAAAAAAAAAATCCTGAACAACTCAAAGAGGTTGAAAGAGGTGAAAGAAAAAGAAAGGCCTGGCACAGGACGCTCACAGAGAGACAGGAGTGATGCCCCGGGACAGACGGGGGCACGCTGCGGACACCCTCGGCGGTGTCCGGCCCCTCCCGCCGCTGTCTGCTCCCCCGCTTCCCCGGCGGCGGCCGCTCCCGCCGCCCCGGCCCGCAGCCCCGCCACAGCGGCCGCGCCCGGGCCCAGACGCGCCCGTAGCGGCCCCCAGGCCGCAGGCAGCAACCGCCCCACCGCAATGCCGCGGCCGCCCCACCGAGGGGCCGGCCCATCGCATCGCGGCCCATCGCGGCCCGGCCCTGCCCTCCGCCCGGCCCCGCCGCCCGCGCTCACCCGAACTCCACCTGCAGCGACACGGGCGCCGCCATCTTGGCGGCGGCGGCGGGAGGGGCGGGCGCGCGCGGCCGCGCCGGAAGTGCCGCGGGAGGTTTCCGGTGCCGCCGTGCCGCGCCGGCGGCGGCCCGGGCCCTGCCGATGCTCTGTCTTCCTCCTGCTCCTCATCCTCCTGCTCCTCATCCTCCCCCAGAGGAGCTCCCGCAGCGCCGGGATCGGCCCGCATCCCTCCCGCTCCTCTTCCTCCCCCGGAGCAGTGCGGCCCGTGCCCCCGGTGGTGTTATTTTAAAGCACCTGGGCGCCTGTGGCAGGCGGTGCTGTATTAAAATACCGATTTGTGCACCGGGTCCAGGCTTGGCCGCGCACAGAGCTCCCCTGGCGTGCTCGGAGCCACGGGCTGTGCAGAGGCTGCAGCTGCGGACGGGCTCCCGGCGGGGGTTTCGCAGCAAAGCAAAGCTGCTGCAACACAACAAGTTCAACATGAGGGATAACTGCTTTACACCGAGCATGGCAGAGCGCTGGGACAGTGTCCGAGGAGGGTGGGAGTCTCCTGAAGTGGAGACGTTCCAAACCCGCCTGGCTGTGTTCCTGGTTCGCCTGCCGCAGGTGACCCTGCTGGGTCCCTGCCAGCCCTCACTCTGTGGTGCCACCCCGCTGCCTCGCATTGCTGTGGGGGCACAAGCAGCCGGGTGACGCCAAGCACGGCTGCTGTCACCCCGGGAAGGTGTAACTGCATCAGGGGTGGCTGCTGAGCAGCGCATCCCCACGGCGCCAGGCTCCCCCAGCACGGCGTTAAACAACGCGGCTCACATCTGTCGCCTGTTTGTGCTCCCCTCCCGTCCCCAGAGAAGGCCCGTGTACACAGGCAGCCACGGCGGTGACAGCTGGGCTGTGCTTCTCCCCCACAACACCGAGCTGCACTGGTGGAAAACCTGCAGCCTCTTAACCCTCCCTCCGCTCGGGAGGGTTTGGGATTTAAAAAAAAATACATGTACATGTGCACACATGCACACAGAGATGTAATAGCTATGCATATACATGATGCATTATGTGTAAGGGGCATAAATTTACACAGACAGATTGCTCTTCGTTTATGCTAACGGGGGTCAGAGCACGCCTAACCCCGGGAGCAGAAGGTGGTGGTGTTTGTAATGGCCTTTTGTTCTCCGAGGAGATCATTCTCTGGGCTGGGCCCCAGGAAAGGCTGGTCCCTCGGCACATGAATGCTGCCGTCGCTGCCGGGGTTACGTGATGGCAGAGCCGTGGAGCTGTTGACCGTGGTCTTCATCCAAAAATTCCAGCTGGATTTTATGCATCCCTAAATCACAAGGCTTTTGAGTACCTCAGAAATGGCCCAGGATGGAACTGTGTGGAAAAGCAGCTGAGGATAGAAGCCTTCAACAAAAATCTTTACTTCAGAAATGAGTGAAGTGTTCTGTGTTCAGAGGATCTGGCAATCTTGATTCCAGATCAGTGTTTGCAGTTATGGTTTTATATGAGCTATTCTGCTTGCACCCAAAAATCATTTATGAGGCCAAATAAAAGCAGAACTAGCTCCTAAAAGAATCTTGATTCCTGACTTAACTAGCTCTTAAAAGAATCTTGATTCCTGACTTACACAACAAAATGGTACAGATTTAGTGTTAGCACCTCCCTGGAAAAGCAAAAATAAATTACAAGAAAGGGAACAGTAATCATAAATACCAATTTGGCTCATTCAAGCATTCAAAGCTGGTTACTGTTAACAATTGTCCTGGACAAAAAAGTGACCACATGAGATACAGGGGACGTTTTTATGGACATTTTTATGGACATTTTGTGCTTGGGAGAGGAATAGTCCTGTCTCCTTGCTGCACACTGAAATCAGAGCACCACAAATTCTCTGGGATATGTTTGGGATGGGGAAACCAAGCACACAATCTCCTCAAGAAAACGTAGCGCTGCAAACAGAGAGGGTGTTTGATGAACAGGTGGATGACACCCGGGTGGCTGTGCTGGGGCAGGAGCTGCCCCATTCCCCTCCCACAAAGCCAACTGCGAAGGGAACGGCTTGGAAATTGAGCCTGGCAATGAGGACAGGGTTAATTTCTTTTGTCTCGTCCCCATCTTCTGCCTTTTCCCTGCCATTTGCAGGCTTTCTCTCTCTCCTTGAGTGCAGAAGGAGCATACCTCCCTTCCTCCACCGAGGGTTTATCCTGGAGGAAACGCCTTGAGTCGCCATCACATTCTAGAGGGAAACGTAGTTTATAAATACAGCAGGGCCTAGCGTTACGAGGAAACATTTTATCAGCGAGCCCCGAACTGACGATTCAATTATTTTTCAATAAAACATCGGGGGAATGCGCAAACAGCTGCTCGCATCCTTCTACACAGCAAGTCAAACTTCAAGGGGAACAATGGCTGGCGAAAGGGGAGCCATCGCGGAGGCGGTGACAATGGGTTTCCTCACTCGGGGCTTTGTTTGATTTCCCCGTCTCAGTTTTGAACTCCCTCCGCCGGAGAAAGGCGAGGGGGTAGGACGGCGAGAGAGGGAAGCAGGCAGAGGGGAAGGAGGGTCAGTGGGAGTTAAAGCCTTTTGCAGCCTTTCTCTCCCATTCATGTGGTAATTGGGTGTCAAGCAGAGATCAGTAAGATGGAGCCCGGCCTCTGTGCCCGGGTTAAACTGCAGCAGAAAGAAAGCGGGAGCTGAACCGATGGAGGCCCGCCTGTCATGAGGGCGGAGGAAGCGCCTCTCCCCCGGGAGCCCGGCTGCCGGGGTGCTGGGCCGAGGGGGCCGCTTCCATTCAGGGCGTCCCTGAGAGCGGCCAGACAAAGCGGGAGGGCGCCCGAACAATGCCGCACCCCCGGCTCTGCCGTCAATAGCGAGCTCTAAACAGGCGTTTAACCTTCAGAATAGCTGAAAGTGATACTCAAAGCCGAGGGGGTGGCTCGCCCGCCGCTGTTAGCCTCTTCCTGCGGCCGGGCCGGCCGCCACTCGCATGGCCGGCGGCAGGAGGAAGGCTCCTCTGGCTGCCCTCGCTTCCTCGGGCCCTGGCCCGGCGCTGAGGGTGTGCCGGGCCCTGTGCAGGGCTGGGGGCTGTCACCTCCAGGGCAGGATGGGCCACGAATGCCGGCGGGGTGCTGGGGGCACTGGGGGCTGCCCCGCACCCTCAGGGATGGGAGCAGAGGAAGGCAGGGTGGAACGAGGGGGATGCGGCACAGGAGGGGTCATATCCCACCTCACAAGCCTGGGATCATCTGTGGAGGGATCAGGGAAGAGCTGGGCAATGACCCACATCCTGAGCAGGAATATGTCCTGGACTTGGATGGCATCACCATCACCTGCAGTTCCTGGGGCTGCCAGCCTGTACTGCATGATCTCAACTACCCAAAGCTCTCCCAGAGCCTGGCCTGCCATGATTTTGTGCCTGTGTGTGGATTTTTAATGAACCAGGAGAAAAGCAGATCAAACCCAAGGTTACTTTGGAAGGTGGGATCTGAAATGGGCCAGGTTCAAAAAAAACAAATCAGGACCCATACCTGCTCCCTGAGCCTCGCTCAGCTGCACAGGCCGGGAGCTCAGCAGCAAACAGCCCTAAGGACATTCTCTTCCCTTGTGAAGCCCCTCTGCTTTGGGAAGGAAAACTGCTGTCCCTTCCCTCTCACATAGCATGATGAGATCTTCACAGACCATCATTCTGGTGGAATCCCTGGCCACACAGTCCCTTCAAACTGGAGAGGGAAAAGCCACTCCTGGCCCAGCTCCTCGTTACACTGGAACCACTCAGGGGAATCAAGTATTTCCATTTCTAAAGAGTGCACCAAAGGATAGTCTCTTCTTTAGTCCAGAATATTTCCCTGTCACTGCTTAAAGGCAAAGCCAGCTCCCCAGTGTGCAGAGGAGCAGGCAGATGTCATTGTTTGGGAAGGCTCTGACACACCAACAGTGGCAGGAGGAGGCTGGAGAGAAGCAGTGTTAAAGACTGTCACAGACTTTCTCAGCAGCAGAAATTAATTTCACCCAGAAAGATTCTGAGCAACTTGCAAAGCCCCCATCTGCATTAAGGCTAAAATACACTTCAGTTTTGCACACTAAGCATGGCCTGGCTGGGTTGGACCTAGAGCAGACCAGAAAAAAAAAAAGCTGCCACATTTTTTGTCTTGATATATTGTCACTGTCCAGGACACAGGGTCTGGGAGAAGCAGTCATCTCCATGGGGAAAAGCACATTTGGTTTGTAAAGCTCTTTAGCTTTGCTTAAATTAGCAGTTTGATAATAACTGTGGAAAGGATTTTAATGTTTTCTTAACCTCATGCAAACAGAATTTTAAGTGTTTTAATTAAAACAGAACAATACCTCGTACTTTATGTATAGGACTTTTATCTACATGCAGCTGTCGAGCCAGACTAGTGCACTGATCAAAGGGGAGGGATGTCTCACAAGGTGTCTCTAAGAGGATTCAATTAGCCTCTTCCTTAAAACTGCACAAATAAAAAGATTTTTTTAAAAATGAGACTGTGATTAAACACTGGCTACTTCATTCCAAATACCCCTCTGCTGGAAGTGTTGTGTCTCAGCATTGATCCCAGGCTCAGCACCACACCTGCACTTTTATTTCTGGGCCAAGAGCTGCAGGGACACTTGCACATAAACTTCATTTTTCCAGAGGAGCTGGGACTTCAGAAAGGCCCCAGGATTTCAACCCAAAGCTGACAGCCAGCGGAAAACCTCTAATTGGTGTAGCTGGGTGTTTCAGGGAATCTTGAAGCACTGCCAAGAGGGACACAACCCTCCTCAGTCAGGACAAACACAGCGCCAATGGCGAATGGTCCCTGGGCACCAGAGGGGACCAACCCCCCACACCAGCCTCGCTGCATGGGGGGCTGCTCTGAGCACAGCTCAGGGCTATGAGCACACCTCCCTGGGGCTCCCCTCTCCCTGGGAAATCCTCTGGCACAGAGGTGTGTGTGGCACGGGCACGGCCCAGCCCTCCGGCACAGCCTCTGCTATCCATGGGCTGTGCACCCCAGCCCTCTGTGGGGTCTGCTGAGCTCCTTCCCAGTGACTCAGCACCTCCCATCTCCCCAGAGCAGCAGCTCTCACCTTGGGGGAGCCTCATCCTGCTCCTTTTGCCTGAATTGTGCAGCTCCCCCTCCTCACAGCCAGCCCAAAATACAGGGCTTGAGATGGGCTCCTGGCTATGCTCCAGCCAGGGCCAGCTCCCGATGTGTGCTGGCACCAGTAAGGGCTACATCCTGCTCCTCTCACAGGCCCATAATTCCCATCCATCTCCAAAACCCAACAACTCAAGCCAGTCTGCATTTGTATGGACTCACTAGCAGGCAAGTAACAGCCATATTTCCATAAGCTTCCAAAGCTATTCACATCTGCATTTTACAGGCAGTGCCCTGAATGCATAATTTCCTTTGGTAGGCTTTTTTAACCTACCCTGCTCTCAGACAGACAGAAACACAGTGCTGAGTTTTGCCCTGCAACCCCTCTTTCTTCAGCACAGCCATCTCCTGCAGGGAGAGAGTACAGTCCCCCTGTGTCCTCCTCTACCACTCCAAACCACCCATCTCCAAGGAAGAAGGTCCACAAAACAATGCTGCATCCCCAGGTCTGACTTCAGGGCTGCCAAGCTTTTCCTCATTGCCTTTAGCAGAAGGCTGGATGAGACCCGGTGGTTCAGGTCGGTGCCCACCACCCACCACCCACCTGGCACAGCTCGGTGACCTCGCTGCTGCCCAAGTCTCTGTCAGGCACAGTCACAGTCACAGTCTCCATCAGGCACAGTCACAGTCACAGGCACAGTCTCCATCAGGCACAGTCTCCAGCCAGGAGCCCGAGCACAGTGCACACCAGTGCCTGGGACTGCCACCGGCCTCACACCCAGCACCGTTATCTGCATCCAAAGCCTCCTCTCCACCTCAGCACCTACCCGGGGTGGTACCCTCCCACTGCACATGCCCCCGTGCAGGGCTCTGAGCAGCACAGGCTGAGGAGCCCCGGGAGCGTGTCCCCCCGAGGGGAGGCGATAGCCGAGCCCAGCCTGCCCTCCTCTGGTGGCTGCGAGCGGGACAGGGCCCGCAGGTGGGAGCAGAGCACCTGCAGGGGCTCCACTGCAGCCCTCCCTGCGCCAGCTCCCCGGCCCCCAAATAGGATCCCCGAATGCAAAATTTCCTTGGTGAATTTCGTGGCAAAGCCCCCCGGATGCTGCAGGGCTGTGGGGATGATGTTTTCCACTGGCTGCTTTGGGACAGAGGCTTGTGAGTGTCCAGGGGACTGAAAAACTAAAATTAAAGCTTTCAGCTGGAGAAGTCACCCATTTGAACATGTCAAAGGGTGAAGGTGGTATATAAAGGATAAAGATTTCCAACACTTTTCTTACGGTGTGCTTCAGCAGGCAACACATTTCACTCAGGCTCATGGAAGACATTTGTCCCTGGCAGCCCCATACCAAGAAGGAGCAAGGCTCTCCTATCACCAGGGTTGGATGCAGAAGGTGTAAAAGATGGTTCTGGCAGCAATGGCTACCAAAAAACGTGTCTGCAGGGGCAGAAATGAGCTGGGAAGTTCAGCATGGACAAACACAGAGAAGCAGCAGGAAGAAGAAATAGAGAACAGGAGAGGGTGGAAGAGCCACATGTCCAAAGGTAAACAGGGAGGGAGAACTGGGCCAGAACAAATTAGGATGGCAATGCTAAGGATAGAACAAGGAAAAATGGGGTGTGGAGAGTTAGTGGAGGAAACTGGGGAGGGTCTGATCAACATGTTGTGTTCACACAGTCATTAAACCCAGCAGCAAGGGGCTTGTTCCCTCTGTTCTAAGATGAGTCAAAATGCACATAGGGGGGTGATGCTCCGGAGTGGCAGTTCCCAAACCAGCAAAATCCCCCACCTTCCCTCACAAAGCAGGACTGTACAAGGAAGAGGTAGGAAACAGCAGCATAGACCCATACTTGTGTTTAATTGTGAGACCAGGACGGATTGAGGCAGGCAGGTACGTTGGTGTGGAAGCACAGCTAGAAGAGCAGACACACCCTGCCCTCACAAAAGACAGATGTCGTTTTAAGGAGTAACCCTGCTAAAAGCATAAAAACAGATTATTAAAAAAAACAAAACCAAAAAAAAACAAACCAAAAACAACCCAACCCAGAGTTTTCTCTGGAAGAGAAATTTCTGCTTGTTTTCTGAGGTCTGGAATTGAACATCGCAGCGGAGGCTGTTTCATATCAGACACAACATGGGGAATTCACATAGCGCAGGTCGGGTGTTTCACACAGACATTGCAGTTCAGGGCCCTGCTCTGGTGCTGGAGACAGGGAGGGTTCTTTTGGGAAGGGATGCAGAGCACATCTTTTGGGAAGGGATGCACAAAGGCTCTCACAGAGGCCACCCTCCAGAGGATGTTGTTTCCCCTGGCAAGTTACCTCCTGAGTGCATCTAAGCAAAGGCAAACTCGGCCCTTCTTCCCACTCTCCCACTTGCTTTCGGCAAGGAAGAAGGTCCACAAAACAATGCTGCATCCACAAAAGATGGAACTAAAAGACCCAGAGAAGAGTCCACAAGGTAGTGGGATTTGCTCCTCCACCATGGAGCAAGGCCATAAGGACATTTTACAGTTGCACCCACGCTGGAAGAGGAGAATCAGTCCCAGATGAGCATCCCACCT
The DNA here is from genome assembly GCF_036417665.1 of Passer domesticus. Classification (NCBI taxonomy): domain Eukaryota; kingdom Metazoa; phylum Chordata; class Aves; order Passeriformes; family Passeridae; genus Passer; species Passer domesticus. The sequence goes on from NC_087491.1 coordinate 7,394,655, forward strand.
CCCTGCGAGAGAAAATGATTCTCCAAGAGAGGACAGGTCTGGGCTATCCCTCCACCTACTGCACAAACCCGAGACACATTCAAAAGTATGGACAATAAATTAAGATTGAAAAAAAAAAAAAAGTCAGCGTGTATTATATATATATATATGTATATACACACACACACATATATATATAGATATAATATAATATAATGTGCGTGTCATTGTGAAAAATAGAAATGTCATCCCCAGGAGAGAGATGGCATGGCAGAAACACACCTCTGTCCCCCTCCTGAGCCCAACACTACCCTGCTCCCCTGATTCACAGCAGACACATGACACCAGCAAGGCCAAGCAGAGGGAAGGGGTTGCGCCTGGCACCCACCTTCCCTCTGCCAAGGGGGTCCCTGTGCCAAGGAGAAGCTGGCTGCTTGGTAGAGAAGTGGGGAAGAGCCCCGCACTGGCCCCTTCATGGCCTTCACAAGGAAGGGTTGCTGCAGGCAGGAAAAGGTAGGGAAAGACAGGAAAAGCAAAGTGTAATAGCAGGGGCACCCCCTCCCTCCTCAACTGGCCAGGGCCCTGCCCCTCCCATGGCATGGGACCACCACTGTATCAAGCAGAAAATAAAGCCATAATGAGTCAATGCTTTGGTATGTGACCATCCCCCTCCCCTCAATCCCCTCTGTATTCCTCCCAAACCCTTATCTGTAAAACTTGTCAAATAAAATCTCTAGCGTGCCTTTTGTATCACTCTGCGAACCTTTCCTTCCCCAGTGCCTGCCTTGCCCCCTCTCCCCAGCAGGATTTGGGAGGTGCCTGGCTTGAGCCCCACCAGTTACAGCTTCTGGTCTCCCGACTGGATTCTGTTGAACGCTGCCTGGTCCAGTGGCAGGTAACAGCCTTGCCTGGAGTCCAGAAAATACAACCTGTCCTTCACCAGCGCAGGGTCAAAGCCCTGCTTCCGCAGCTCCATCTTCTGGAACTTGTAAGTGCCTGAAATGGGGAGAGAATAAGGAGTAAGGGCTCACTAGCCCACACACTTCCATCCCCACCACACCTGTGTAGCCCCAGACCCAGCCTTGCGTCCCCATGCCTCAAAACCACCTGAGGAACTGGCCATGGGCTCTGTGGGGCAGAAAGGCTTCATCCCAACCCTACACAATGATCTCTGTAACCAGGATTTCCCCTCCCAGGCTCCCCCAGCTCCATGTCCAGTGTGAACGTGCATGCCATGGCTCACTTGTTTTGGAGACTTCGTGCAGGAACCGCAGGAAGACGGGACGTGCATACAGTGGCAGGGCCTTTTTCAGCTTGCTGGAAAAGTCTTCTAGGTCACAGGAGTTCTCTGGGTCGGCAATGGCTGCCATTCCTGCCCTTCCTTCAATTCCTAAGAGGCAGAGAATGAAGAGCACTCAGATACACTGTCCCTGTAGCATCATCTCCCCTCTGCCCTGCACCAGCCCTGCTTTGTACTGAAGCTCTGGCACGTCCAGCTGTGTCACTGCTGTGTCACCACCCTCTGGCCAGGGCTACCAGTGATACCCTGCAGTCACAGTCATGGCCAGAGAGGACACAAGGTCCTTACAAACCAGCCAGAATCAGACCAAAGCTTGAGAGTGAGGAAACCCTCTGGTTCCTGCTAGCCACACCCCTTGTGGCCTCTTCCCAGCTCGCCCACCTGAGGGAGCCTCAGCCTAGGCTCTTGTCAAAGGACACATCAGTCTGGACATGCAGGACATGTTCACACTCAAGTGTTGGAGGCCTGCCTGCCTCTCCTGATTGTCCATTTCCCCCTCAGCTACCTGGGACCTCCACACCATAAACCACCACGTCCGTCAGGTTGAGGATGCGGCTCAGCGTTCCCTCCACCTCCGTGGTGGAGACGTTCTCCCCCTTCCATCGGAAGGTGTCCCCGGTGCGGTCTCGGAAGTACATGTAGCCATATTTGTCCATCACCAGCACATCCCCTATTGGAAAGCAATGAATAGGCAAAAAAATGAGGTGTTGGCTAGGAGCAACCTTGGAGCATCTCAGGGCAGCGCTGCTACCCTGGAAGAGTCCCCATTCCCACACAGGTGCCTTTCACTCCCAGACACAGAGGGGTCCTGCTGGCCTCACCTGTGAGATAAGCAGCGTCCCCCTTTGTAAACACGTCCCTGGCAATTTTCTTGTTGGTGGCTGACTGATTCAGGTAGCCATCGAAGTGCTGCAGGGGATTGCTCCTGACAATGCGACCCACCAGCTGCCCCGGCTCCCCTGCAGTGAGAAGAGGGGATGAAGGGGGGAAACACCACAACCCCCAGCCCCCCAAGCTAAAAGGGTGTTTAATGGGGTTGGTGTGATTTAACTGAGCAGAGACAAATCCAGGAAAATTATCCTGAGGTATTGTGAAGCACTCACACTCCCATTGGGCTGAGGAGATTTTATCCCTGTGGTTTCCTCACCTGGTTTGCAGCTGATACAGACACCATCCGGTCCCCGGATCAGCTCCATAGTGTCTTCATCCACCTTCACCAGACCAATGGGGTGCACATTTGGTAGGATCCTGCTGTTGAAGCCGCATGACCCAACCTAGAACAGAAAGAGCTCAGAGCTGTGGGTAGCAAACACATTTGTCCCACCTGAACCCACTGCTCACACACTCCCAGGATACCACAGAGGTGGCACCACACAGCAGCCAAAACCCCTCTGGGTGGATGGCAACCCGTGCCAAGGAGCAAACAGCTCATGTGGGTTTCCAACCCTGCCCAGGCCAGCTTTGGGGCACCCTTTGGGCCATGAGGGAGGATGGTGGGGCCTTACGTTGCCGTCAAAGTTTCCCAGGCTGCAGTTGCACTCGGTGGCCCCGTAGAACTCGGCCACCTGGGCGATGCCGAAGCGGGCCATGAACTCCCTCCAGATGGAGGCCCGCAGCCCGTTGCCCACGGCCATGCGCACCCGGTGCTGCCGCTCCACCTCCTGGTACGGCTGGTTCAGCAGGTAGCGGCAGATCTCCCCGATGTACTGCACGATCTGGGAGCAACAGAGAGGAAAGACTCACTAGGATCCCTCTGCCAAGCCCTGGGTTCTCTGAGGCTGCTTCAGGGCAGGAAGGAATGGCACAACACACCCAAAGTTTGCTAAAGAGGCCGCAGTAAAAAAGAGAAGAAAAAAAGAGTTCTGCTAACTCATCCAGCCTGTCCTTCCCTGGTTAACCCACCTCTCCAGGCTGTGAAACCCATCCACTATCTCCTGGCTAATGCTGGAACATGAGGAGGACACATGAACCTACCAGCCCAGGTGGGAAGGACACAGCCCCACCACCATGAAAGGGGGTTTGGACAGACAGAACCGGTCCAGGTGTCCCCGATTTCCAGCAGCTGGGCTCTCCCCAGCAAGGCACAGACCCCCATGCTTCACTGCCCACTCCCCACTGGCCCCTTGCCTCACGGCCTCACCGTGCAGTTGTATTTCACACAGTCCTCCCAAAAGTGTGAGGCTGAGAACTTCTTGCGGATGACAACCGTCATGCCCTGCAGCAGGCACTGCCCAATCCCCACGATGTTCCCTGCAGAGAAGCAGCCAGGAAAGCCCTCAGTCCCCAAACACCTCCTGCCCAGCCCAGCCATGGAAAGAACTGGCAGGGCAAGGCAGAGGCCATGGCTGGCTCACAGCAGTGGGGGTTCACCCAGCCAAAGCCCCCAGGACCATGGCACAAGGGAGGAGACACATGGCAGTAACATGTAGGGCAGCACTTTGCACCTAAATATCCCAGCATGTCTCAGCCAGCCAGGCAGGCACTGCTTCTCCTTCCCCTAGACTTTCCCCCCTTACTTTCCACAGGGAGCAGCAATAAGGAACAGATATTCCAAAACCAGGGTAGGATAACTCCCTCCCCACACACTCCCCGCTCCAAAGGTCAGCCAGATCAATTCTTGGCTTCCAGGGGAAAAGCAGAAAAAGCCTCAGTCACTCAGCCACACACTGCAAGCAGCAGTCTCATCCTCCTCGACATGGGATCACAGCCACACCAGCCTCCAGCCCGAGCCCTGGGCTTGGCTGAGGGAAGAGCCAGCCCCAGGCTGCCAGCTCTGTATGGCACACGTTACCTGCAGCGTGGTAGAGCGGGAGGCAGTCGTACATCACATCATCGGACCTCATCCGAAAACCGTAAAAAACTAAGCTGGACATGCGGAAGTACCTGAGGGGAGGGTGAAAAGGCATGTCAGGAGCAGGGTTTGGGGCGCTGTGCTAGGAGAGGGCAGAGCTCAGCCCCGTCCTCCCTGAGCTCCTGTCCACAGCCTTACCGGCAGTTCACCACAATGGCAGCCTTGGGCAGCCCCGTCGTGCCAGAGGTGTAGATGTAGAAGAGTTTATCTGGGGAGCAATGAGGAGACAGGGTCACATTCCCAATCTAGGAGCTGGCCGAACCAGGAGAGGGGGACAAGCAAAATTTAAACACTCTACTCTTGCCAGCTGAGCCAAAACCCTCACGTAACAGCTTAAAGAACATGTTGGGATCGCTCTGGGCAGATCAGGTTTGTTGGTATGACAAGATACTGCTCCACACAGGGCTGGGCTTCCAACACTGGAGTAAGACCCATCCCAAGCACCCCTTGCCATCAGCATCCCCAGCAATCTTGCCAGAGCTGTAACCAGCTGACCCTCAAAATCAGCACCACATGTCTGGCCCCAAGGCTGACCACATACCAAGAAAGCCTTTATCAGGGGGAGCTGGCTGGTGTCGCTGGGCCATCTGCAGGAGGGGGTCCAGGTGTTTTGCACCGGGAAGCACGGATTTAGGATTTTCTTCCCCGGACCAGAAGAGATGAATGGATTTATCCAGGGAGGGCTGCACTTCCTGCATTGCTGAGAAAGTAAAGAGGGGAGCTGGAGAAAAGTGGCAGGGTGGCTACAGCACAGAGACCCCCTGTCCTCCCAGACAGCCTGAGGGACACCCTGCCCCAGGCAGCAGTACCCCCACTGTGCTTGGCAGAGTCCCCAGAGGGCTCACAGCCATCCCAGGCAGATGTTGTTCCCATGATTAGCAGATGCTGGGGCCACAGCCCAGACCTCTTCAGGGACCAGAAGATCCTGTTTTCCACCTTTCCCCATCCAAAACCTCTTTGGTGCCAAGAGGTCTGTTGACACCATCAGCCTCAGAGGTGTGGGCTAAAATACACAAGGAACTGGAGCCAAGGTGCTGCAAGGATGTAGCAATAGCCATGGAGAGCAAGGAGAGGTTCTTCCTGTGCAGTGGGGCAGGCCCAGTCCAAAACATGTGTCCATGCTGGGAATGGACTTGAGAGACACAAGGAAGGATCCTCATACCCAGGCTGACCTGCTTGGGAGGCAGACTGCACTGCACTCCAGATCCTGCCCAATGTCCAAAGGAATCAACAACAACAAAAAAACCCCAAACACAAATCTAATTCCTGGATGATTCAACTGTCCATTCTCTTCCTCTGCGGTGGGCAGGAAAGGAACACTGAGCCCACCGACTAGACACACCTCCCTCCAGTCCAAAGCACCCCCAAAACATCTGCCAGCGCCTCACCTTCCATCATTTCCACCCCAAAAACCACAGCTTTGGAGCTGGAGATGGTGATGCAGTGCAGCAAGGCATCCAGGCGCAGGTGGGAATTCACAAGGGCCGTCTCCACCCCGATCTTGGCCAGCCCGAGCCACAGCCCCACGTACTGATTGCGGGACTCCATGAAGAGTGCCACCACGTCACCCGAGCGGAAGCCTTGGCCGTAGAAGAAATTGGCCACCTGGTTGGAGTACTCATCCAGCTGACGGAAGGTCCAGCTCTCGCCCGTGCCTTGGAAGATCAGTGCTGTCTTCTCTGGATACTTCCTTGCGGTTTTCTGGAAGATCTTGGCGATTGTGTTCTTCTCCCTCACGTGCCTCCATACCTGCCACTTCACCCGCAACAGGACCAGCCCCGTGCTGCCAAAGGAAGGGGAGCAAGAGGGCAGCTGCTCAGTGACCCCTGCAAAATCACTTCCTCCAGCAAAGCCAGCACAGCACAAGGACCTTCCAAGAAGCTGCAACAGCCCAGCACTTACACCAGACCACGCTCGAGGTCAGCAGCAGCTCTGTGTGCTCCCCTGAGCAGTGTGCACATAGGCAGAACACATCTGCAGAGATGCCCAAAGCCAGGGAGAGATGTGTTTTGAAGTCTGCAGACAGGGATGTTCCCAATCAAAGGGGCATTTTTGAGCCTTGAGTGCTCTCCAAGAGGTACCACCACTCCTTCCCCACATATCCTTGCCAGGAGCTGGCACAGCCTGATACCAACTCAGAACAAACTCTGCACAGGGACCTGGTGCTACGCCAGCAGCTTTAGGGACAGGTTGAAGTACAAGGACAGTCAATAGACTTTGAGCTCAGCTGAAATCTATCCTTCTTGGGAAAAGTTTGCCCCGGAGTTTGGAGTCACCCGGTCACGGCAGAGGGAGATCTCCTTCCAGCCAGGCCAGGTGCCAGCAGAAGCCCAGGCTGTGCAGGGACTCAGGGACTGTGCTCACACATACACATACACCAAGGCAGAGCAGAGGGCCAGGGGAGGACGGCTGGACCATCCCAGCCACGACACCTACCTGACATCCCTTGGTAATGTCTTGAGGAATATGAGGAAGAATTCCCATCCACCGGATGCCAGGTAGAAGATGAAGAGAGCAGGGATGGCCTGGGCCCAGGACAGTTCCAGAGTGACCCTGAAGAACAGCAGCACAGCTGCAAAAGCAGCCAAACGCAGCATCGTGGCCTGCAGGGAGAGAGAAACCAGGGCCATCAACCCACGCACGCTGGATGTGGTGATAACAATCCCATGGGCGTGGGGTGCCTGAGCAGCCCCCAATTTCCTGGATGAGGTCCCTGAGTCATCAGTCCTCCTGGCAGTGAGGATGTAACCCAGCAGCCCAGAGCTCCCAAAGATGTAACTTTATCTGACCCTGGAGATGGCCTCCAAGTGAGCCATCAGCACGGCATTGCCTGCTGCAAGCCGAGAGCCATTCCCACCTGGGGAGCCACATCCTGCACACCAGCCAGGCCTCTGGCCACGCCCCAGCAACATGAGATGCAGGATAAAGTCCCTTCCATGGATGTGTGAGCAAAGTCATGGCAGGAGGCTGTGTACAGATGATTGTAACCCTCAACTCTACCCCAGAACCCCTCTGTCCTTAAAATCCAGAGTCTCCCAGGCCCCGAGCATGAGCTCTCCTGCATGCCTGGCTCCAGGACAGCCATCACAGCTGTTGGAAGAGCACAGCTTCACGTGCTCCACAACACATCTCAGACAGGATCAGGGACAGGAAACTCAGTTCTTTGAGCTCTGCTTGTGTTTGCAAACCCTCATGTTGGCGGGCTGTTTCCTGGCCTGGGTAGGCTGGAGGCACTGCCAGAGCAGGTCAGGAATGAGGCGAGGCTGGAGTGGGCAGAACAAGGGCTGTCGCTGCTGCCAGGAGTGCCCAGGCCCCTGTCCCATTCCCTGGGGACAGTGACTCTCTCTCTGGTACTTGTCCTTCCAAAACAGCATCTCTGTCCCCATCCCAGGCACACCCCAGAATTAGCTCTGAGACTCAGAGACAGTGATCTAGCAATGGCTCTTTTCAGGCAATAGCATTGGGAGGAGGAAAATGACAGAGATGTGACCCTCACAGCTCCTAGATAAAACTGGCCCTTCCTGGCATGGACACAGGCCAAAGAGGAAGGAAACATTTGCATCATTTCCCTCTTGAAGATTGATTCCCTGCTCTGAAGGTGGGAGCCCTGCATGGGCTCCTGTACAACTGGTGGGGCTGGGAGCCACACTTGTGGCTTTCCCTCTGCTCCGTGCAGTCCCTCAGATCCAAGGAGCTTCTGTGGATTTGATACCAGATGCCTTCAGGGTGGGAGCCAAGGCAGTGCCACATGGTCATGTGTCTTGTTTGTTGGCTGTCCCACCTCTGAGCTGTGCCACCAGCAGCAGGCTGGGAAGCATCAGAGCACAAGACACCATTCCCACGTGGACACATTTTCCCACCAGTAGCCCTTACCCTGAGATTCCCCCTTGTGCCAGTGACCTCTGAACACTCCCCACCAAACATCTACCTCCCAGACATGATGTCCCACAACACTGTCCCTCTGCCTTTTAGCAGGACTCACTATATTTTTGCCTGGGAGCCTCTCTCTGCACTTCAACAGGGCAGCTTTTAGATCACCATCAAACTGCTGTGCCTCAGCCGGGACCCTGTGACAGCCTCACAGCAGCGGATGGAGAGGCGGCAGCGGGGGAGCCCCACTCTGTGTGGGCAGCAAAGCGCTTAATCTCCCGCTTGAAGGCAAGGCAGGCTCAGGCAAGCCCCTGTCACCCTCTGCTCTATCTCCACCTCACTCCGGCATCCCGGTGCCTCCTCCGGAGATACCCGGGGAGAGATTCCCGAGAGATACCCGGGGAGAGATTCCCCAGAGGTACCCGGCGTGTGGCTGCCAGAGACCTCCAGCCCTGCGTTAGGGATTCAGGTCTTGTCCAGCTGCATCAGCGCAGAGGAAGCGAAGCCATGCCTGTAGCTCACAGCCAGCAGGCACTGACCGAGGCAAAGCGCGGGGATCCACCCGGCGAGCACCGAGCCCGAGGAGGGTCCCAGGGGGACAACGGGCATGTGGCCGGGCTGAGAGAAACCCCAGCGCCGATGGCACCCGGGAGCACCTGTCCCCGACCCGCCCTGGGCAGGGCCCCCCGTGTCACCGTCCTGACCCCAGCAGGGAGGTCGAGCAGCGCTGCCCAGCCCCATCACACGGGGCAGAAAGGCCGGGAGGGCCCGCAGCGGGAGGCAGCCAGGCCCCGCCACCCCAGCCCGCCAGGCCCCGGAAGCGCCCGGGCACCGCCGCTCTCGGCGGGGCGAGGGCCCGCGGCGCGCTCCCGCGGACGGCAGGGCACGGAGGGATCCGTGCGGTGCCGCGGTGCCCCACGAGGAGCCCCGGTACCTCATGCGGAGACCGGCGGAGCGGAGAGACCCTGGTGCCGCCCGCAGGCCCACGGCGCCTGATGGGGAGCCCGCAGGGCCGCCCGCGGGGAGGGAGCGCGGCCGCCGCGGCGGCGCCGGGCGCTGACGGACCGGGATGGGGACGATGGTGCCACGCTCTTACCGGACTCCGGGGCGTCCGCTGAGGCCCGGCCACCTGCACCGGGAGCGGGGCCCGCCCGGCTCTGCGGCAGGGGCGGGGAGGGGCGGGCAGCGCGGGCCGCCGGGAGCTGTAGTCCCGCCCGGTGCACCGGCCCGGCCCCGCGGTGACGGACGCAGCGCCGGGGAGCGGCGGCGCGGGCGGGGCGGGCGGGGCGGGCGGGGCGCGGGGAAGAGGCGGTGAGGGCGGCGCGGCAGAGCGAGGGCTCTGTGGCGCAATGGATAGCGCATTGGACTTCTAGCGTGTGACGGGAGTCATTCAAAGGTTGTGGGTTCGAGTCCCACCAGAGTCGCATTTTGCCGCCGGGGCGCGGCAGTCGCTCCCGGGGCTCCGCGGCTGCACCGGGCCGGGGGGAACCGCGGCCGCCCCCGGGCGCTGCGGGGCCCGCCCGTCTGCGGGAGAACGCGGAGCGGGAGATCCGTTTTGGGAGCCGGGTCACGGCGGCACCGCGGTAAAACCCGGCGGCACCGGGGAGCGTACCCGGGCATCCGTGCCAGCATTCCAGGAGTTAACTGTTAGCACGGCCCCGCAGTACGGGCACGGTGGAGCTGCCGCTTGCCCACAGCGAATATATCTTCTCCAAAAAAAGCATTCTCATGTGGCTGGTGTGTGCCCTCCCCAAATCACCCTCCGCTCCCTCCCCTGCCGCCTTCTCTCCGCAGGCTCCTCAAGCGATGGCTGCAGGAGCAGGAGCCACGGAGACTGTTACTTGATCGGGCTGAGCAGATGCCGTTTAAAATTACATGCTGTGCCATTTCTGTAGCGCTGGCACCAGCCCACTGAGCCACACGTGGCTGCACGAAGGCGGCACCACCAGCACTGACAGCCCGGACACTGCAAGGCCTCATTAAATAACCCAAAATGCAGCAAAAACCTCTCTCACGGCCATCATTTCCCACGTTTTCTCAACTGCTGCTCACAGTTCCTGGAAGCAAATCTTTGCTGCCCTTTGGTTTATCCACCCCAAGGCTCTGACGTTTCTGGGTCATTTTAGAGGCAAAGGTTTCTTTCATCTCGACCACTGCACTAGGATAACCCCCACACTGTGTGTTTTACTGGCAGCTAAAGGATGTATTTATATACTGACTTTTAGCATCTGAAATATCTCTGGGGCTCCAAGGGAGGATTTGGAGAAAAACCCAAAGTCTGGCTCGTGGGGTGGCTGATGCAGGGAGACGTTAGAAAAAGGAAGTCTGGGGGGCAGGAAGAAAACCTGCTGGAGCCAAAAAGGGGTGAGGTTTCACATCAGATCTCCAGCTCAGGAGGGGAGACGGGGCAAAAGGACAGGGGTAATGAACTACAAGCCCCAGTGTGGATTTATTAAACAAGAAGGAATTCCAACAGCAAACACACGTTAACAAAGAGCCCCTGGCCTCGTGGCTCTTTGCCATCACATCCAGCAACTCCGCTCCCCGGCTGCTGGCAGTCTGGAGCACAGGTTAATTAACCCAGACAGCAATCAGCTCCCAGACACAGCACCAGCAGCCGCTGATTCTGCACTCAGTGGATTCAATCCCATCATCCCAACTGTGTCATTCTGTTGCCCAAGGAAGGGATGATTCCTATTGAACAGCCAGCACAATCATGTGGATTTCATCATTTTTCAAAGGGAGGGACTACAGCAGACTGGGATCAGCTCTCAAAACAGCCAATCCAGGAGGGAAAATACCCAAAGGTATTTCCCTGCCTGCCCTGTGGGCACAATCACACACTGCCTGGTCTCTGAGGCAGGAAGTGAGGCACATCCAATGTGACCCAACAGGAGAGTGCACCACCTGAGTGCAAATGGGATTTCACCACTGCACACACCAAACCTGCCCCTGTGCTCCTTGAAAATCATGGGTTTAGCTCCAGTCCAGGGCAGCCCCAAGATTTGAAGCCTCAATCTTCCCAGGATGGGAAGGGTGAGAGGAAGGATTTACCTGCACAGCCCTGGGGCTGCAGAAGGCCAAGGCATCAGTTTGCTGCAGTGTGCTCCCTCCCCATCCCAGCACTTGGGAGCAGCACTGGAATGCTGCTGCTGGGAGAGCTGAGCAGCCAGACCAGCTGGCAAAGGCACATCTGACCCTGACATCCCACAACCAAAATTACAAAGAGCAAAAAAGATGTCGAGTTCTTGTCACAGCACAGGGAGGTGCCAGTTGGCCCCTACCAACAGATTGGTGCCAGCTCTTGGCAGGAGGAAACACAGCCCTCGGGTCCATGGTGGAAGAGCTGCAGCCACGCTGTGCTCCCGGCAGGGCAGGAGGAGCTGGAGTGCGGCTGGGGCCGGCTGCTGGCTGCCAACAGGGGTCTCCTGGGCCCTTCCCGACATGAACTCTCACACTCTGACGGCCGGGGGAGGGAGGATGCCGAGCTCCTCCCGCAGGGACTCCACTGGCTGCTCCCAGCGCTGCTCGTAGTAGACGTTCAGGACACAGCTGGCGTTGAGCCCGCTCCGAATCGCCCAGGGAACCAGCTCGGTGGCCAGGACCTGCAGCTTTCTGGAACAAACGGTACAGGTGGCGGCAGTTTTGATATCCACATTTCGTTAATTTCCTTCTCCAAGTCCCCATTGTAGGCTGATGCCAAACCCACGTGTCCCATGTATCCCTCTAACTTTCTGGCATCCCCTCTGCTTAACTCACAGGGGAAACTGAGGCACAGAAGAGGAAGGTGTGCCAGGAAGGTTACAGTCAACACAAACCCAAGGCCAGAACTCAGGTTCTGCAACTGCTGGGCAACAAAAACAGCTGTGCAGGGAACAGCTCCCAGTGTGGTGAGGGTCCTGCTGGCCCTCAACATGTGCCCATCCAAGGCCTGGAAATTGCTCCTGCCTGGCTCAGGGGAGCTGGTGTTGAATGCAGATTAAGCATCGGGTTCTGCTTCAGTGACAAGCAAAGCTGTCATCCTTGGGATGTGGGGACAGCAACAGGCTCATGGAGGGATCCGTGACTGACTCCCCACTGCAAACCAGCAGTGTCCCCTCTTTGTCCCCAGTGGACACAGCACACAGGCTGGGTGTACCCAGGGCAGAGACTGGCACCTACCGTGTGCTGAGCCGGGCAGGGCCGAACGCTGCTCCCAGGACACACATGGGCAGCCCCGTCTGGATGGCTTCGAACCACTTCACCACCACCTCACCTGCGAGGGAGCAGGGAGGCTGTGAGCAGACAGAGCACCGGGATCAAGGGCAGCCAGGGCTGTGTGGCTCCTCAGCACAGGCTGTACATCTGCCCTTCCCAAGGAAGGCTACTTGGGAATGCTTCCTAAGTCTGGCCATGGCCTCATCCTGTGCCTTGTCACACTCCACTCATCCACCCCAGCGGAATGGCACCCCACAAGCCCTGGGAGCTTGGGGAACACATCCCAGGCAGTCCAACTCCCTGCAGACCTCGGCAAGTGGTGCCAAAGCCCGATGCTCTGTGTGGCTCTCCTGGTCTCCCAGCACAGGCCTTCTACAAAACTGCCTGGACTCAGGCTAAGCCTGAAGAGACCTGTCATGCTGGTCCCCACAGGTACCAGCAGGGCTGCACCTGTGACTTGCTATTGAGTCAGACAAAAATAAGGGCAAAGGACACAGAGATGTGCAGATAAGGATCAACCAGGAATTCCCTTCTGGCTTCACAGAGAGCTTGCAAAACATCCCACCCTCCCTGCCAAGCAGAAACCACCCATCCAGTGCCTGCCTGTGCCCAGGGCTTGGGCAGAGCATCTCCCAGCAGGGAAAAGGTGACATCTCATGGCCTCTTGGTCACCCCAGAGCCAGTGATGTAGGACAGTGATGATGTAAAATCCCCACACACTGGCCCGGGCTGAGGCTCAGGGAGTCTGGCTGGCCCAGCCTGCTCCAATTCTGGGAGGCAGCCCAGCACAATCGGGGGGTTTGGCAGTGCAGCTCCCTGAGCCCGCTGCTGCTCACCCAGCATGTTGGTTGGCATGCCCAGGAGGGTGTGCATCAGGTCATGGACCTCCCGGTACCGCTGGATCACGTATGCCAGCTCTTCATCATCGACAAACTTGGGCGGCATCCGGGTGTCTGGAGAAACTTTCTGCAAGTCCAAAGAGGCCCAACTCAACTCTGTGGCTCCAGTCTCACCTGTGCTCCCAGCACAGGGATCAGCCACACAAATGTGCACGCCATGAACCCCCCTCTCACATTGTCCTCCAGGAACCGCACGTACTCCCGGCCCAGTGAGCCCTCCGGCAGCCCCTGCAGCCTGGCCATGTCCAGCGTGGACAGACGGATGCGAGGCCGTTCCCTGGAAGCACAACACAGGTCAGTGAGACTCCCAGTGAAATCCACAGCAGCAGGTCCTGCAGAAAAGGAGCCCTTGGAAACCCCCACCCCTGCCTCTGCCCATCACTGCTGTTTTCCCTGTGCAGATCCTAACTGCTCACTGCAGGGACAGCCCTGTCTGCACGTCTGTTGCAGAGGCTGGGACACAAATTGCTTAAAGGGTCTACCTGAAGCCTTGGCAATAAAAGAGCCTGTATCTTGTGTGCTTGTAACAACTCTGGTGGGAAAAACATTGGTGTCCCCCGCACTGAAAAGCTGCTGCTGTGTGTGCCAGCCAGGCATAGCCCCCAGCAACAGCCAGCCCTGCAGAGCAGAGAAATTTAATGCCCCTGCAAAGCAGCCAGAGCTTCAAAGGAGCAGCCCCAAAGAGGAGAAGGAATTTGTTCTAAGAACAGGTTTAACTTCAATCCTGCTCAGGCTTTCACCACCAGCCACACGGCAGCCACCCAGAGAAAGGTCTCCTCTACAGGTTGTTGGCAAACACGTGCCTCACAGCACTGGAAGTAAACAAAAGCCCTTTTATTTCCATTCACAGGGTAAACTCTTCCCACGATAAAAGATCCAGGAGCTGCTCAGCTCCTAGAGTGGAGGTGCCAGGGAGATAAGCATCACTGGCAGCAATTTCACACTGGCTGCAGATATTTCCTTGTGTATTTGTTGTCAAAGGGACCTCAGCAGCTCGGGGGATAAAAACAAAAAGACCTGTGTGCCCAATTCAGACCCCTAAAAATCCCTGCAATACCACAGGGCAAGGAGCAGGTGGGTATGTCCCTTCCCAACCCTGTCCCTGGGCAGTTCTGCTGGGATTCAGCCCCATCCCAGTGCTCTGGATGTTTTACCAAGTCAATTTGTCGAGCCAGGATGAGGCTGGTCTGCACAAACATATGGCAAAAGGCAACTTTTCTCAAGCTCCTATGTGACACAAGCAGCAGGTGTGACACATGACAGGGAATAGGGAGAAGGCAAGCAGATACACAGTGAGAGCTTGGTTAGTAAGAGAAATCCCTCCTGGTCCTCAGCCTTGCTGCACTCAACAAGTCCTTGCAGGCATGGAAACAGAAGTGATGGAGTCTTATAAAAGAAAATAAGTGGCCTTATTTCAGCTTGAGACAGGAAAAAAAACAATGGAAGTGTCTAAGGAGGAGGTAGACCAGCAAAGACAGAGTTTCCAATGCAAGAAAATGCAGCAGCAGGCACAGGGAAGAAATCCATGGATGTAGTGTGTTCTCATCACTGCTCAGCACCCACATCCATGGGTTTCTCCCCTGTGCCTGCTGCTGCATCTCGTGGTGTTGGCAGCTGCCAGTTCCAGCAGCGGAGCAGAACAGACAGGCAAGTGGTGCCTGCCCTTGGATGTGTCACAGGGCTCCTGTGAATGTTAAAAATAAAGTTAGCCTGGAGGGTCAGAGCTGCAAAACACTTGTCCTGCTTCCAAGCTCTCCCTTCAGAAGGCCAAGGAACCTGCTTGGCCTCGTGTCTGCCGCCCCACCACAAACCACACGGCAAGGGAGGGAGGGAGGGATGGGGAGGGACGCACTGGAGGATGCGGTAACCTTCAGGGTGGTTTTTCATCTTGTCTCGCAGGTTTGGCAGGGCCAGGCAGCCTGTGGTCTCCCCAAGGACTGCCACCATGTCTGAAAGAGAGACCAGAGAGTGACCCAAGAGCTGTTTTCACAACACCCAGCTATCCTTGGTGGGCAGCTGAGGAAAAAGGGCAATGAACCATTGACCAGGAGCACGAGGAAGCCCGCAGCAAAGTGGGGATCCATAAACCACAGATCTTCAGCTTCAGGGCTACTCTGCCCTGGTGTCACCCACATGGCCTTTCCTGGGAATGGGATGGAGGAGCAGGCATGAGGCCTGGGGCACTCTGGAGAAACAGACCGGTCTGGGTGGCATCACAAGGGGTCACACTGGGGTGTGTTTGGGTTTCCTCACTCCCTCTCTTTCACAGCCTCCTGCACCGGCTCAGTTCTCAGCCCTGCGCTTGCCCCAGACTCTCCCACGAAGCTCCCAGGAGCAGGGAGCGGGATTTCCTGGCCGCGGGTGGCAGGCGCTGCCCTGGCCGGCCTTACCGTGCCTGTAGGGGTCATAGAGCGCCATGAGCGCGGAGCCGGCGGCCAGCAGCGCCTTCTGCAGCGGGCTGGTGGGGATGTGCCCGGGGTACAGCTGCTGCCACCCTCCCATCTCCTCCTCCTCCTCCTCCTCCTGGCCGCGTCCATCCCGGCCCCGCGGCTCGCTGTGGCTCGGCCGGGCTCTGCCTGCGGGGAGCAGCGGTGAGGGAGCGGCCCGGCTGAGGGGCTGGCGCGGACGCTCCGGGGGCTGCGGCACTTGCCTGGGGAAGCGGGGCCGCCCCGCAGCAGCGGGACCCCGGCCCGCGCCGCCCGCAGCAGCAGCAGCAGCCGCATGCCCGGCGCCGGCCCCGCCGCTGCCCCGGAAGCGCCCTCAGCGCAGCGGGGCGGGGCGGCCATGGCGGCGGCCGGGCTGGCCGGGCTGTTCGCCGTGTACAAGCCGGCGGGGGTGGCGTGGGGCCGCGTCCGGGAGGCGGTGGAGACGCGGCTGCTGCGCGGTGAGCGCGGGCGGCGGGACCCCCTAGACCAACCCATCCCATCCCATCCCCAGGGGCTACCGGCGGGGCCCGGCCCGTCCCCGGGTACCGCCGGCCGCCCCTGACTCCCGCTGTGCCCCCGGGTCTCTTTCAGAGCTGAACGCGGCTCCGGAGCGCGCCCCGCGGCAGCGAGTCCGCTTCCTACCGAGCCCGGCCGCGGAGGGGGCCGTGGAGCTGGTGGCTGCCAGCGTGCCGGTGCTGGCCGACCATCCCCTCGGTAAGGGCACCGCGGGGCCTGCCCCGGGGGACCGGGCACCGGGGGGAGCCCCGGGCAGGCGCTGCCGACCGGCTCCGTCTCTGTCTCCGTTGCAGTCCGAGGCCCGCGGTTCAGGAAGCTGAAGATCGGAGCAGGTCACCGGCTGGATGTGAAGGCCTCGGGAGTCTTCGGTGGGTCCCGTCCCGGGGCAGTACCGTGATGGGTTTCCATGCAGGGAAGAAGGGTGGATGCACGGCCACTGCGCCGCAGCAGCCCCTGGGTCTCACAGCCCCACTGGGAGTTTGAGTGCTAAAGCACAGAAGAAATGGCCCAGCAAGGCGCTGGCAAAGCTAGATAGGAGAGACCCAGGCACAGTGGGTTCTGCTGGGGGACACCAATCCCCATGTCTGCTCCACCACCTCAACTGGCTTTGCTGTGGCTGGCACTGCTGAGCGTTTGCCCTGAGTGCCCAGGTGGAAAGTTCTGGGGAAATCCAAGAGTTCTGTTACAGCCCTATGGTTTTCATGCCAGACAATAATTTGGGGGTCTAGTTGCACTCCTCAGACGTGACTGCTAAGGAGATACAGCCCTGTCCAGGCGTGAGTGGCGTGAGTGTTCAGTGCTGTGTAAATGCACATCAGTGACTTTTTGTGAGGCTGAGTAACAGGTTCCCCATTTTCTGTATTGCAGTGCTTGGCATCGGCCATGGGAACAAGCTCCTCACTGACCTGTACAACTGCCACCTGACCAAGGTAAGTGCTGGCTCTGAACAGAGCCCCACAGTGCTGTCACATGCTTGATCCTGCCCCAGTGTCCCAGACCAGCCCTGTGATGTTGATTCTGCACTTAAGTCTCAAACCTACCAGTGCTTTTGAGAGCTTTTCAGGGTCTAAAGTTTCATCCTTCACATGAGCATCCACTTGTGGCCTTTTGAGCACAGGATGTTGCTGTTTTTTGTATAGAACTCTTATAGTCTGCACTTCTAGCAGCTGCATGGTGCAGTACTGCTGCTCAATTGCTTGGAGCATTTTTTTGATAAATTGCACTCTTTGTCCTTCTTCCAGGTTTATACTGTTGGTGGGCTTTTTGGTAAAGCCACTGATGACTTCTCAGACACAGGAAATTTAGTAGAGAAGACAACATTTGGTAAGAAACTGATTTGATGTGTTGTGGTGGTTTTTTGTTTTTTTTTTAAACAGAACACCAAACAACAGATTAAAGCATTTAATCAGGTGAATTGCACAATAACAAAAGCCACATCTTGCATGTCTTCTAGTCCTTGTTGATGTTGTAGTTGCCCCATTCTAAATCTAACCATGCTATATACAAAGCAAGGTGAATGCTGGTCACAGTGGTTGCTAATTAGTTGGTCAGGACCCAGATCTCCTGTGAATCACACTTGCAGATAGCAGTTAGGAGATTTCATTGAATGAAAACATACAGCAAAAAAACTGGAGCATCAATGTTTTGGAATCAGTTAAGCAAAATAACTCCTCCCTTTGCAGTCCAGCTCTGTACTGCTCCACATAGAGCCAGGGGAAATGACTTTGCAAAGGCCACCCCTCAGCTCTCATCAGCCCCTTTGATGTGACTGCCCGCCCGAGGGACAGCAATACCTCAGTGGCACTTTTCAGACTTTCCAGTTTCTGGATGGATAATTGAGACTTTGTTTTTGCCTTAACATTTGCAGATCACATCACAAGGGAGAAGCTGGAGCGGATTCTTGCCGTCATTCAAGGGACAAATCAAAAGGCCCTGCTGATGTGCGTATCCATGAAATGAGCTGGGCTGATCCCACTGCTGTGTGCTGGTCTTCAGAACAAATGAGAGGATTTTGTTTCCCATAATCGAAGTCTGTAAAGGTTGGAGTGCTAGCAAGGGGCAGAGAGAAGTTCTTCTGAGTGCTCTGTGCTCTGCTGAGAGGTTGCAGTTAAATGTCCTTCTTGTATCCCAAAATCTCCAATCTGCTGGTTTAGGGCAAATCTGCTATATTAGGGCTGACAAAAATAACTTGTAGACATGACCATGTACCTCCATCCCAAATTGTGCTACACTACTGATAGTACATACACCACAAAAATATATGCAAAAACTCACTGGATGGTTTTAAGAATTAAAACTGCATCTCTGTTTTAGGGGATTGACATCTTTGGAAAGAAGTTTCTAAATGTCTGTGCTGCTCTCTTTTTCTCCCTAGGTATTCTAACATTGATATGAAAACACAAGAGGCATATGAGCTGGCTGTCAAAGGGTTAATCCGCCCCATGGGAAAAAGCCCCCCAATAATCACAGCAATCCGATGCCTCCAGTTTGCACTTCCAGAATTCCAGCTAGGTAGGACTGGCACAGAATGTACTGGGGAACTCTGAATATGTATTATGGCAAATAAGTTGGTAAACTTCATTTTCTTATTATTTATTGCAAAATGAGTTGGTGGGAATTTCTTATCAACTTACAACTTCTCTGGTAAATCCAGCCAGCTCTTAGTTTTTTCCTTCCTAGTTCAGCTCTAAGCCCAAGGCTGGAAAATTTGCATCATGAATACTTATGGGGGAAATTCTTCTTAGTTCAATGTTTCAGTGTAATGCATTTCAGTGCTGGGTTTTGGGTTTTTTTAAAAAGTGTCATTTTCCTGTAGCCAGTCCCCTTTCCCTCACAAATTATTTGTCTTATTAAAAAAGGTGCCTTTTTATCCCCTTTGAAATACCTAAATTTCTACATTGCTCTTCTATATCTGTAGGTTTGTTTTCAAAAGTGTTCACTTTGGAAGGGTGTGGAACACCCATTCCAGAAAATCATTCCATGCTCTTAGTGTCTTCTTCCAAAGCAGCTCTTTCAGCGTAACTGCGAGTGATGTCTGGATTTACAATGTCAGAGCTTGTGTCAAAGCTTTCCTCCTGAAGGAATGTCTCTGTCCTCCTAGAAATCCACTGCCTGCATGAGACTCAGCAGTACCTGCGGAAGATGGTTCACGAGATTGGTCTGGAGCTGAAATCCTCTGCTGTGTGCACACAAGTGCGCAGAGTACGCGACGGGGTTTTCACGGTGGACGACGCTCTGCCGAGAACTCAGTGGAACCTGCAGAGCATCCAGGAGGCAATTCGGAACTGTCAGCTCAAGGTGGAAACAGAGCTGGAGAAAACCCTGGCACACGAGGAGAGCAGTCCTCTTCATCAGCTGGACTGGGACACAGCTGAGCGTGCTCTGCAGGAGCGTCCGTGAGCAATCCTGCAGCACAATACGGCAGCGACGTGCCAGCAGTGTGATGGACAGCAGAAGGAAAGAGGTTAATTGCAGTTCACTTCCACCCTTTCCTTCAGATGACTTTTGTCGGAGGCTTTTTTCCCTTCAGTGACAGGCTGTATCATTTTTTTTAAAGCATCACAAACAGTTCATTAACAGGAGGTAGCTGTGCCAAAATTCCTGTTGATTTTGAGAACATTAGGTTGCTAAGGGATATAAAAACCCATTCCCGTATTGTTCAGCAGCAGGAAGTAGTGTCTTAGAAAGCTGTATTCTCTTGACTGCACAGATTTGTTCCTTGCAACTGGCAGCATGACTTATCTGCTGTATGGATTTTATTTTCCCTGTGTTCTCCTGGAGTATTTTCCTTCCATTAGCCCTGCTCTCAGACACATGGGAGCTCAAAATCAGGATAAATGAGGGATGTACAGGAGAAAACACAGCTTACCCAAAGCAATGCAAGGAAATGGTTTTATCCAGAGCAGGTATGTGATGAAAAGTGGCTTATAATGGGGACTAATGCACAGGATACACAAAAAATAAAATGGAAAATGACCTAATGGGGAAGAGGTTGGTTCTTGGCTCAGTACTCATCCATGTACATTAACCCATAAAAACCAAGCAAGTGCTACTTTATTTTACCCTTTTTTTCCTGAAGAGCCAAGGGTATTCAGTGGTCTCTGGTATTTTCCTCTGCAGCAGTTCCTTGCAGACAGCAGGTCCTGCTCTTTAGTGAAACTATAAACACTGTGATACCATTTGGTCTCTGTTAGCTCATTATAGCTGGGTCTGACTTTGCAGAAACACACTTTCTAAATTGAAGTTAAAAGTCTGGAATTACTTACCATTATTGCACTCAATGGTTTTCCAGTTATATACTTAGTGAGTTTGGAGATTTATTTATGGAAAGCAGGTTTGTTCTGTTCCTCTTCTCAACTTGGACAAGGGCCAGCATATTTCATCCTCCAGGTGACAACCATAAGGGTACAAGAGTAACTCTGGGAGGGGCAGTCACAGGGGCCATGATGAAGTACCTCAGTGGCAGTGTGCAGTCCTGTCCTGAAGCATCCCAGGAGTTCTTAGTGCCTGGAATCTTTCAGTTCTGGGTTCCTCTGGGCTGCACAGAGCAGCCAGAACAGCCGTGGAACGCAGCTGCCACCGCCTGGCAGAGCCACCGTGCCAGCAGCAGGGATTCCCCAAGGACACTGTGCCCTGTCCTTGGGCTGTTCTGTGCATGTTCTCATCCTCCATGGACAAGGGATTTGGATCAGGGAACCTTCCCTGGACACCTGCCCAGTGCTAGCTGAAGCATAAACCCATCCCTGCAGCCACAAGCAGAACAGTTGCACAGCTACAGCTGCAAATTTTAACCCCAGTGCTCCTACATAGTGGGGAAGAAAACATGGGCTTCTCACTCCTTGAACAACCTTCAGTAACTTTGGGAATGGATTACACTTCATGCCCTCAGCTCACACCTCACACAAACTGGAGAATTTCCATACATACTTCCTATTGCAAAAGCAATTTCCAGTTGTGTGTGTCACTGACAGAAACATTTTGGTTGGAACACTCCAGGCTGAACCAGTCCTACACAGAAAATACCAGCCAAAACAGCAACTTGAGTAACAAAGTTTGCATTTCCCAGTTCTTGTCACCTTGTGCCTTTTTTCCTCCCCTTAAAACTACTCCAAAACACATGAGTGTTCCACACTTGGCAGAGGGGTATGTGTTAGGGAGAGGTGTGAACGTCCCCCCTGAGAGTCCACTCTGGTCTGGGCACAGGAAATATTCTGCACAGCTGCACATCAGCAGAGACTTGGATGAATCATGGAATATACAGGCTCTTTCTGTCTCCTGCTTGAGACCACTCCCCACAGTTTTTAAGGCAAAACAAGACACTATTAGTGACATTTCTGTGCCACATCCAGAGCCAGGAGTGTAAAACAAATTATCTGTTCTCAGCAGCCTTGTGACTGGTTTCTGGCTTCCAACCACAATGAAGACAGATTAATTTGATTCAAATTTGGATGTAAGCAGACTGCAGCATGGGCATAACTGGAGAGCACAGGGGAAACTTACTGGCTAGAAGGTCTTGGAAAGTAAAGATGGGCAGAAGGACATCAAGTCTGAGTGAAAAGGGACAACAGATCTGCAGTCAGCAGAGCACTTCATCACTTCCAACTGCCCAAAGCAGCCAAATTTAGTCTGTGCAGTCACCCTCAGCCCTCACACTGACATTGAAGCACTCATGCTCCCAACATCATCCACTGTCCAGGACAGCTCTCACTGCCACCATGACTCTGCACTTAGAGCAGACAAAAGTGATTCTGCACCTGCACATTCCTGGAGAAAACATCTGAATAACTCATGTTAGAGCTGTCTCAATATAGTTTTAGAATTTGTTCCCTGAACTGCAGGTTCATGCAGTGTTTTATGGCTCTTAAAGTGATTTACTGACAGATGTGAAGGCTGCTTTATTCAGAATGAACAGTTCAACACAACTTTACATTTTGCCATTTACTACAGAAATGATACAAAACCTCCAGATACCAGAGCAGGTAAGTACAAAAACGCAGAATACCCAGACTTCTCTGGACTTGTTGATAAAACAAAATAAACCCCCAAACCACCACAATTTCTGCCTTCTTCCCTCCTTTCTTCTAAGGGTTTTCCTTTCAAAGCAGCTATTACATTGCACATGTGTCTGTCCTCACTTCCTCTATCCATTCAGTAACCAAACAGCCCCTGGATACTGCAGGGAATCAAAGGCTCCATGGGAGAGGTTCAACATCAACCTGAACTACAACCTCTCAAAAAAAATCCTGTTGATCAGGTAGTACATGAAATTAGCTAAAATCCTAATCCCTTTTCCAAAGGTTCCTTTTCCACCTTCTGTCTCTCCCAAACCAGGATGACACCAGTGTGTAATGGCCCAGTGACAGTCACTTTGGCAGGACATGGCAGTCTCCAGGTTCAGGACTAGTCACTGAGCTCCAGGTCATACTCAGGATAGAGCTGTTTTGTAGTGACCCCTCGGATAACAGCTAGGAAATAAAGAAACAGCATTGCTGTCAGTAAACAAAGATCAAATGAGTCAGAAACTTGGTGTTTTCCTCCCCTAATTATCCCATAGCACATCCCATAGCCAAGAAACCCAAGGTTTTGCAGCTGTGCCTCATGCTTGCCCAAACACTCTTTTTAAAGTGAAGAATCTGTAACACAAGCTTTGCCTCCATGGCAGCAGCTTCTTTCTGTGTGTGTATGAAAACACTGACTAAGAAGGTCTTGAACAGCTTTCCCTTCCTTACCTAGCTTGCCCAGGAGCATCTGCCCAGCATCTTTAATTTCATTGTACTCATGGAGCAGAGAGATGTGCTTGTCCAGTTCCTCCAGGCTGTAGCCCCTGTAAAACAACACCAGAGAGGTCACAAATGGCACAGAGGGACTGGGGCTTCCCTGGGTATGTTCCTCTGGGACATACCCAAGCCTGGCACCTCAAAAGCAGAGACTGAACACAGCAAAGTGCAGTTGCTGCAAGTCCTGAACATGAAGGATCTAAATAAGCTCAAGAAAGCCAATGCACCCAAGTTCTCAGAATCCAGTAGAAACAGTAGTTTGTGGTGAATTCCATTGATCTGTATCTCTAACCTGTATATAGGGAAAAAATTAAGAATTGTAGACTCATTTAGGATGGAAAAGACCTCCAAGAGCATCAAGTCCAACCTTTGGCTAAGCACCACCATATGAACTAAAGCAGAGCACTGAGTGCCATATCCAGTCATCTCCTGAACACCTCCAGGGACCATGACTCCCTCACCTCCCTGGCCAGCCCAGTCCAATGTTTAATCACCCTTGCAGCAAAGAAATTCCTCCTGATGTCCAACCTGAAGCTCCCCTGGCACAGCCTGAGGCCATTTCCTCTTGTTCTGTTGCTAGAAGGTTTGTTTATCCTTGAGGATAAATGAAGAGGGGTTCTGGAACAGCCTTTGTTGTTTTACCACTTCCATCCTATGCACTACACTGAAAATACCAGTCTTTCACAACAAATAACAAATGGCTAAAATTATCCCAGTAAACACATAATTACCTCAGGAACACCCAGGCTAAAACAGAAATCCTCTTATGCAAGCTCCTAGTAAAACTTGTTTTGCTTTGCCACATGAAGTGGAAAGAATTCCCTCTTGTCTCTAACAAGTCCCATCACTTACAACACTGTAACCAGCATTGCACCACGCCAACAATGGCATCATAGAGGTCAACTCAGCTCCAGTTCCTGGATCACATCTTATTTTAAAAACAAAAATAATTAAGGCATCAAGTAAACACTGGGCCTGCCAAGGACGTACTCTGACAATAATTGTGCAATTTCCTGGTCTAGAGCGAGGTCTTTCTGTTTCAGCTCTTTGATTTCACACCGCAGGGCTTCTTCGCTGGCTCCATCAGGCTGGAAGGACTTGGGAGATGGGATCTGTAGAACACAGAACACACATAGCAGGAGCTCAGCTCTGGGTAAGATGCTACAATGCTGGAGTACGAATGGGAAAATAGTGTATATACCACTGAATAAAACAGGAGAAAAGGAAAAAAACATCCCCAGGGCAGGGAGGGGGTGCTCAAATAAAATGTGGATCAGTGTCCATAACGCTAGGCTGCTCCATCCCACATCTAACCGCACTTTCGACAGCTACAGTGTAAAGTGAAAATAAATAATGAAACCCCACAATGTGCCTTTTGGGAGGATCTCCCAGCAGGACACAGCGCGAACCCGGGGAACCCTCCAGGGAAATCCCTCCCCAGCGGGCCGGGCTGAGCCCCGCGGGAGCGGCTCCCGGGGCAGCCCGCGCAGCACTCACCGGTGCCCGGAACGCGGCCGCGCCGCTCCGCCGGCCGCCGGCCGAGACCCTGGCAAAGCAGAGCGCCGCGTCAGGGGCCGGGACCGCCGCCTCGGCGGGGCACGGCCCGGGAGGGGAGGGGAAGGGCAGCGGGGAACCGGCTCCTACCTCCTGGGCAGGGCCCGCGGCGGGTGGCGCGGCGGGCTGCGGCCCGCGCTCGGCGGGGCCCGCTCGGCCAGGGCTGAGGGCTCCGCCACACCGGAGAGCGGCAGTCCCCGCCACAGAGCACGCCGGGAGTTGTAGTTCCCCCGCCACGGAGCACGCTAGGAGTTGTAGTCGTGCCGCCGAGCGGCACGCTGGGAGTTGTAGTCCTCTGTAGTCCTCTGCCGGGCTCGACCGCGGTGGGGCTGCAGGTGACATTGGGTGTGGCACGACACAATTGTCCCCCAGTGGCCGCAGCCGAGGTGGTCACATTTGGTGCTTCAGAGACACCTCAGCACCGCGGCTCAGCCGGGACGGGGACTCAGGGGGTGTCGGGGTCACTCGGAATCACTGGATCAATGTGGTTCGAAAGATCGGCCCTGTGATCGAGCACCACCATGCCAACCAGACCACGGCACTGGGCGCCACGTCCAGTCTTTAAGCACCCCTGCAATGTTGTTTTTGCAAAGTGAGCACTGCCCACGCCCCTGCTTGTCCCTGTGTCCCGCCGGGCCACCGCAGCTCCCTGGGGCCCGGCTCCCCCAGTCCCGCACGGAGGCTCGGGCAGCGCTGGGGCCCGTCCCGCCGCAGGGAGCCGCGTCCCTGTGAGCGCCGTGCCTCAGAGCCGGGGCTGCCCGAGCCTCGGGTGCTGCCGCGCCTGGAACGTCAAAGGATTTGGGGTCACACACAGCGACCCCGCAGCCTGCGCTGCCGCGGGACCAGCGCCCGGACACCGCAGGCGGAACGCGAGGCGGCTGTGCGGAACGCGCCCGCAAAGGCGAGGGCAGCGGGGCTGCCCCTCCCGGCATTTGCTCTGGGCTGTCGGGTCACTACAGCAGCGGGACAGAGCCGGGTGTCACACGGGGATCGGGGTGTTCCGGCGGGGCTGGGCCGTCCCGCGGTGTCACCCCACGGTGTCCCGGAGCGGGGCCGGGCCGTCCCGCGGTGTCACCCCGGGCTGTCCCGGGGCGGGGGTGTCCCGGAGCGGGGCGGTCCCGCGGTGTCACCCCGGGCTGTCCCGGGGCGGAGCGGGCCGGCCGGGGGCGGAGCCGCCGCCGCCCCCGCCGCTCCTGGCGGGCTGACGTGGCCCGGGCGCGGGGCGGACATGGCGGACGGCAGCAGGCAGAGCCGGTTGGCCGCGGCCAAGAAGAAGGTGAGGGGCCGGGGGTCCGGGCGGGGCGGGACGCGGCACGACGGGGCTGGGGGCGGCTGCGTACCGCCAGCCCCGCGCGGGCCGGGCCGGGCGCGGCCTCCCCCGAGGGGCGCGGGCCGGGCCGCCGCCGCCCCCTCGCTCCGGGCCCGGCCGCCTGTGGGGCCCGGCAGCCGCGGCCGTCCGGGGCTGCGGCCCGGCCTGCTCGGCGGGCGGCGGGGCGAGGCCGGGCCTGGGAGGCGGCGGGGCTGTGAGGGTTGCCCGGGCTGGCGTGCGGGTGCCGTGTCCCCCCCGCCTTCCTTGCTGCTCCCCCCCGCCTTCCTTTTTCCCCCCGTTTTTCCCCCTTATTTTTTCCTTCGGGGCGGCCCGGCTGCCTGCGTCCCGGCGGGATGCGCTTCTGTGTCAAAGTCACAGGAACGGGAAAGTGTCCTGGAGCAGTTCAGGCTTCCATTTTGAAATCCTAGCAATAATGGGATCCTCCTCCGTCCTTCTCCATCCCCGCTGCCCCGCCGTGCCCGGCCCGGGCTGTGCGGGCCGGGGGTGCGGTTATCTGCATAAACAACTGCCGGGACCCGCCGCGCTGGGGCTCGGGCGTGCGGGAATTGCACAGAAATGCCGGCAGTCCTGGCGGGATTCGAGTTACATCTTATCAGACCCGCACTTCCTGGGCGACGTGGATGCGATTAAAAGTCATTTATAGATTGTTTCTCCCCTTAGTTCGCAGTTGTTGCAGTGTCTGCTGTGGGGGTTGCAACTGTCCTTCATAAAATCTTTCATGGAGTGGAAGATTTAACTGTCAGGCAGTGCTTTTTCACTTTGCATGTAGGATTAATTGCCCTTTATTAATTTTGCCTCATTGCTCTTAGTTATAACCCTGAAAATCCCCCAAACCAGTGCTTTCAATCTCCTTTTAGTTGCACTATGGAGTATGAAACAATTTCCCAGGAACAGCATTGGCTGTAAACAAAAGTTGAATGTTTACCACTGTTGTCATAAATTCATCACTTTGATCTTAACTTTAGCCTTCTCTGGGCTTATTTTGATTCCTGTTTTTCCCCCAAACTGATGAATTCATGGAAGAGCATTCATCTTGTCCTTACACTTGATTTGTATTTTTACCAGTGCAGTTAGGTTTTGAGGGTTTTTTGGGGTTATAGAGGGCATATTCTGTTTGGACTTCAGACTCGTCTTCTTCTGTTCACAGCTGAAGGAATACCAGCAGAAGAACAGCCCTGGAGCAACTGCAGGAACTAAGAAGAAACGCAAAACTAAAGAAGGCAGCAGACCTGCGACTCCCACCACCGACGACCAGCAGCCTCCAGAGAACGTGAGTGCCTCATGCTTTCTCTCAAATCATTTGCCACCTCCCTCTTCTTTGGTTTTCTGTACAATCTGACCGAAGCTGGAAGGGCTGGGGTAAGAGCTGAGTGGTGTAGGTGCTGTGTGAAGTGTGCTGCAGCAGTTGGCAGCTGCAGTTCTGCAGGGTGCAGCTGGCACTGGAGTCTGACAGTGCCCTGGGTGTGCCCAGAGCTGCTGGGCTGAGCGAGGCGTGTGGTCCTCACCAGCTGGACAAGGCTGCTTCCTTGGCTGCCCTGGATTGATGTTTTCTCTCTGTCCTTCTCAGCTGTTTCTCTTTCCCCTTTTCTTTCGCCTCCTGTAGATTCAGAACATTCTGAAGGTGCTGGTGTCAGACCTTAACCGCTCCAATGGGGTAGCCATACCCTCATTGGACAAGAGGAAGGTGAGGCAGTGCTCGTGTCCCTCGCAGTGACTCGCTCTCCCTCCTGCATGCTTCGGGTTCTGCTCACACTGAGCTCCATCTCCAGCATGGAGCCTTGTCCTCTCATATCCATTGTCAGTTGCTTCAGTTTTGTTGCTGTTTTTATTAACATGGAGCTCTTTGTTACCATTGCTTGTTAAGTGCTTGTTTCCTTCTGGTTTGTGTCAAAGTTAACAAGTCAAAAAGTGAGCCTTGTCAAAAAGTCTTTCTTGAGACAGCTGAGCTTGGAGGAAAACAGGAATTTGGGGTGAGGCAATAAACTCACTTATAACAGCTGAGGAAAACTGCACTAGGAAGAGGTAGTGAATTCTTGTTCTGTATTTCTCCTGCTCTGAGTGTCATTGCTTTGTTTCCTGAGCTTGGTTTCTGAAGGGCATGTTTGTGCTCATCTCCAGGCAAACAGCTGCACTGGCTGGTTATTCCAGCCACCCATCTATGACAGGCGATGAAGCTGGCACAGGTGATGTACAGTCTGGCAAGTAGCAGGGCTGTAAATATGCTTAGGCAGGAAGTCAGATACTTCAAAGCCAGGCATGTACAGGCTTTAGCGTCTTCACATTGCCAAGATCCTGAAGAGGAAAGGGCAGGAAGTATGCCAAGAAGCAAGGGAAAGGTGTTCAGGAGCATACATGAACAAACAGCCTTTTAAAAACACTTATTTCCAGACAGTTAGTTTATTTAAAATAAGGCCCAAACTGTGATAGAAACTCAGAGAAGTCAAATTTTGTAGCTGAGAATGTTCTTCCAGTTTTGTTGTACCAAAGCTCTGCTTTTCATTTTCACTTGCATCATTTTGGTAGCTTATTTCCCTCCTGTTGTTTCAATGTAGTTGTCATAAAGTGGCTCATTGTTATATTTAATGCATATCCTTGGGTCTCCAGCAATAAATATAACTATAGTAATCACATGACAGATGACATGAAACCTGCCAGGTGGAATGGAATTCCCTCTGAATTGCCTCTGTATCCTTTTTTCCTTTATTTTTCTTTTGTGTGATACTATGTCTGACACACAGAGTTCCACCAGCTGGACTGTGTTGTGTAGGTTCTGTACCAGCAGAATTCGAGTGATGTGAAGACACCCTGCCAGCTTTGGGGTACTGGGTGTGCCTCAGAAAACTTGTGTTGTGACTGAAGTGTCCCTGTTGTTCTGGGGACTGTTTTCAGTTAATACTTGTGAGCTCAGAGTAAGTTAAATATTGGAAAAAGAGACTTGTTTCCCATTGGAGGGTGAGATGAAGATAGGTGGTCCAGTGCTGTTGCTGAGGTGACACTTAGCCTTGCAGTGAAGGCCTGCCTGTGTCTACAGCTTTAGTCATGTTCTGCAAAGGGAGAATTTATTGCTCTATTCATTCTTGTTTCCCTTTTTTTCCCTCTTTTCCTCAGAGATACAGTTTGATCTGATTGGCTATTACTGAATATTTGGATTGTTGTGCCTGGGATTTTAGGAATTATTTGAAAACTTATCTTTAACTGCAGTATGTAATGATGGAACAATTTTTCATTCCAGTTGCTGTCTTGTAAAAATCCTGAGTCAGGAGAATGCTGTTTAGAAACTTGATGCTAATAGGGCAGAAAAGCTGATCAGTGGCAGCTGAGCTGCTGCTGCCATTGGTGTCTCATGTGAGGCAGAGCCCTCCCTTCTCCCTCACTTCAGCTTTCTTGGCTCTGAAACGGAGGAAAATCAGCAAAGTCAAAGCCTTTGTGTGAAAGCAAATGGATCCTACTACATGCTAAGCTGAGCAGAATTACTGACTTTTATTCTACATTATTGGAATGTCACAAAGCATAATTTCCATATAAGTGTTTTGCTTCTAATGCCTTTGTTTCCAACAAATTCAATTGTTCAAATAGTTTTGGGGTTTTTTTGACAGTTTATTACAAAACTGCTACTTGTGAGGAAAGGAGGAAGGACCTTCTTGTGGTTAAGGAACATTACTGGTTCCTGCATCTTGGAAGTATTAGGCAGAAAGACTGTTCTGATCAGAAGAAATTGTCGTTTTGAGATGCACTGGGGAATTCTTCCTATCCTTCTGATGTTTATATTGATGAGTGTGTGATTGATAAAGGTGAAGTAACCTTTAGCTGGAAGAAGTGAGGGAGTTCCTGACCTTCCTAATAAGCACCTAACATATATTGCTCCTTCAGAGCATCAGTACCTCTCCTGCTAAAAAGAAATTCAGAAAATTCTTGTTTTCCCTTTGTAGTCTTCCAACTTACTACCTTCATTAAATCTGTCTCCACTGTTGCTGTTTTAACCTTGCTGCTGGATTAGTGAGTGAGGTACTGAGCAGGTAAACAGGGATTGCCAAGAGAGAGAGAGATTTCTTGGTTCCTTTGAAGTGCCAAGAAGGAAGTAACTGAAGTAAGAGGGAGCTCTTCAGGTGGAGTTGCAGAGAGCTGCAGTATATTGGTGGGCCTGAATACTGAGATTATCTCTTTTGTTTTGTTGTGTTTTTAAGTGATGACTTAGTAGAGCTGGCTGATGAAATCAATCAAATTGCTGTAAAACACAAGAGCACTGCTGGATCTCTGGCTCTAGTGCTGTGTAAGGAGATGGAATGGGTCAGTGCAGTGTGGCTTCACAGAGGGGGCTGCAGGTGCCACCCATGCTCCCACAGAGGCTAGATGAGAATTTGCTGTCCAGAAATAGTTTTTTGGCACTTCTCTTTTCTATTTAGATTCTTCTAGTCATGGGATCCATGGCTCCAGCAGGGCCACAGGCACCTGCTCCCATCCACCCTCCCTCTGGCCTGTTCATAAATGTCCTGTTTCTAAACTGGTGGGTCATGGCATGCCACAAATTTCACCGAGTTTTAGACAGAGCACTTGAGTCTGACTAACCCATTTTTCAAGTAGTCACTCCCCTGTTCTTTTCCATCTTCATTTGCATACAGTGATCTGTGTTTTCCCCAGGAATACCTCAAAGGTGGTGCTTTTCAAAGCACAGTGACATTTGGCTTTGCCCTTACTTGATTTCTGGTTAATCTTTTGCAGTGAATCTCATGTGTGAGCTTAGAGTTTGGGTGATGTTATTGCCCTGTGTCAAAAAAGAGAGTTGGATTGTGGGACACTGGTTCTTTATGGAAGGACACACTCTGGGACAGTGTTTGTCTGTGGTTGATGCAGCCACCTCTTTGCTCTGGGGAGAACACAGGTTCCCTTCCACATGTTAATGACTGTTCACATGGGTCTGGTTTTCACAGGCAGGCCACAAGGTGATGTGCTTTTGTGTGTGTTTGTTCATTTTGCATGAAGGCTGTAATCCTGTGCTGTGTTTTGTGACAGGCATACTTTGACAGTGATGTTGCCACTCGTAGTGCTGAACAGCTTGCTCCTGATGTCCCTGTGCTATCTAACAGCAACAGCCTCCCTAGTTGTGATTCTGTTCTGCCTGCTCCTGAGAGCATGCAGCTGACACAGGTTTGTGACTTATCATCAATACTGCCATTGAACCATTCAGTATTGGTTAGCGATGCCACATTAGTGTGGAGAAAGGTGACCTTCATAGATATGACATGACTAGTTCAGGTTTTCCCCTATTAAAAATACTATATTCTCCACTCTCCATGCAGGCATCATCTGCCTGTGAGAGCAGAGGGAGTGCTAGCATGCACATGGCCCTGCAGCTTCCAGAGCTGCCTTCCTTCCCCTTCTCTCCTATTTCATTAGCTGAAAGTACCCTTAATAAGACAGGTCTCCAGTCCAATCAGTCTGTATTTCCTTTTACTAATAAAAGATTCAGTTGTAGTTTTTTTCAGCAAAGTGTTGATTATCCTTAAATAGGAAGTGTTGATATCCTTAAATAGGATAGCAGGCATAAAGCCTGATACACTTGAATTTCTCTATTCCAGACTCACACCACTCAGAAATGATGTGTAAGCCAGGGCTGAGTTGGTGGTTTTAAGTTCATCTTCCTTTGGGAAGCAGTAATTACAGGAGCTGTGAAACTTGAGCCCAGGTGTAATCAAGTCTTAGTGACACATTCATAAGTGACTCCCATCTTTTACAGGCTTACAAGTTTTTATGTTTTAATCCACAGATGAATGAAGCTGAAGATCATAAAAATGCTTTGGAAGAGAACAGGTGAGTGTCTGTGTTGGCTTTGCAACAGGATCCCAGCAAATTATGGTTTTATTCCTGCCCCAATGGTGTGCTGATTTGGGCAGCTCTCTGGCAGAGGTTTTCATTGCCAGATCTTTGTTCCCAGGTCTTTCTCATCAACAGAGGGTCTCCGTCAGCTGTCTGAGCAGCTCAACGGCCTGGTGTCCCAGGTACTCCTTTTCATCCCTTTGTCCCATTAATTCTCTTGGTGTGTGATGTGGAACTTTAAGCAGACAGCTCAAAGAAACACTCTTCAATCTCAGAGATGTCTGCAGCCATCCTACTAACCAATGTGATACTTAAACATTGAGGAGCAAAAAATCCTCGTTTAGGAATTTAAGATTTCAGCAGTAGGAAGAAAAGCAGAGTGGGATGAATGAATTGTAGTATTCATGGAAAGATGTAGTCTTGATTTACTGGAAAAAAATATGAAGTCAGTCTGAATAATCCACATCAGCTTGTCACAGGGGCAGCCAGTGTCTATCCTGAGCCAGAAGAGTGTTTTCTGTGTCTGTGTGTGGTTGTTTGAAGTGACAGGTGCTATAAGGAGTGTTACACTTAGAATGGGATC
Source organism: Passer domesticus (assembly GCF_036417665.1). Classification (NCBI taxonomy): domain Eukaryota; kingdom Metazoa; phylum Chordata; class Aves; order Passeriformes; family Passeridae; genus Passer; species Passer domesticus. The sequence continues at coordinate 7,426,750 of NC_087491.1, forward strand.
TTACCTAGTAGTGATTTGCTTTGAGGACTAAAACTGACTTACTTGATTTACTTCTAGTCTACATCGTATGTGAATGGAGAAAGTGCTGTTTCTTCCACAAATATTAAGGAAATGGAAGTAAGTTGTTCTCAGTCTGTCATGTTTTTTATTTTTCTTATTTGCTATTGTTGATCACTTGTTTGGATTCTGTGCTTACAGCGGTGTTAGTGAGGCCTAACTGAATGCACAGATCACATACATCACTGTGTAGTGTCACCTGGGGCTCTAATTGGGCAGTTGTGATCACCACAGTCAGAGGCAGTTATTAGAGATGTTCCCAGTTTGGGGACTGGGGATAATCTGGCTTCCCTGCAACTGCAGTTCTTATTCCTGATTCACTTTTATGTCAAAATGAGGCCTCAGCAGAAATGGATAAAATAGGTTGACATCCCAGCTGCTTTTGTTCAAACCACAGATTTTGTTTTGTTTGGAGAATCTGATTATATCAAATTTTGATAATGGTTTATTTTTCTGTCCTTTTTAATTATTGCTTTTTTCCCCTCCCTCCTCCTCTTCTGCTCCTTCCTTTTTCTCCTATATGCATGTGCCCGTCAGACACGTTACCAGGAGCTGGCAGTAGCCCTGGATTCCAGCAATCTAACTAACAAACAGCTCGTTACAAAGATAGAGGAATTGGTAAGAAACAATCCAACCAACCAGTCTGACATTGTCTTTGCTGCTCCTCCACGCTCTCTGGGTGTCTGCAAGGTTCCCTCATGGTGCCACAAGGAAGGCTGCTTAACAGCACTCTGCATGGAACAGAATGGGCTGGGTGGAAAACCTGTGAGAGGATCAAAGCCTAAGGCCTCTTGTGAGTGTGGTGGCTCATCTGAGGAAGCAGAAACAGAGTTTTGTTGTTTCCATTTAAGTGTGCTCTGTTGATCTCCTCACACTGTCCCTGGATGATAAGCATCCTCATAAAACAGCATTTCTAGTCCTGCTCTGAATCTGAAATACAGAATTCTGGTGCTGGCAGCAGTGTGAAAACCTGTTTCTGCAGGTGGTGATGCTGTTCTAAATATATCAGCAGAGTGGGAGCAATAGGTCCAAGAGAGCCTGGGGCTGTTTTCTGATCATATCCTCAGCTTGTCTTGGCACAATGAATGAACTGCTTTGTCCTGTGGCTTGCATGGATTCCTGCTGCTGCTTTTCAGCCTTCAGCCTTAACACTGCAAAAAATGCAACTAAGTGGATCTGTTCCAGACTGAAAAGAGCCTTTCTTGTGTGAAATACTTTCCCCCATTTTGTTTCTCTAAAACTACACTTTTCCCCCAAGTTCAGCATTTCCCAGTGTACCCCATGACTCCCCTCTTTTTGTTCAGTTTTTGGTTTTGGGTTATTTTTGTTTTGTTCTTTTTGTGTTTTAGTTGGGCTGCAGAGGTACAGTGCATTGCCCACCCAGGATTCTCATTTTTTGCCAGCTTTTCTGTTTGTCTGGAACTCTGTAGGGCCTTTGCTGCATTTGTGCTCTTGCCTTTGCTTTTCCTGGTTGTGTGCTGGTATTGCTAAAATCAAAACCTCATCATCTTTCCATGTGCAGTCATGTTTCAAAATGCACTGAGGTAGTAGTGGTAATAAAGAAACACCTTGGCAATATTCATCCTTTGGGAAGAGGAAAAAAATACTAATTATGTAGTTACTTAGAGGTATCTGTGAGAAAACTGCCAGGGGGACAAGAGCAGCAAAGGGCAAACAGGGTTTGGTGGCAGCCTGGGCAGCCTTTGTCCCCTTCACACCTACAGATGCACTTTGTGCAGTCACAGATCTCCAGTGTTTCACCCATAAGACTGAAATTGGCTGGGACAGAATTATCCCTTTCCTTGCATCTGGCTTCAGCCCTGTCTCATTCCACCTTGGTGGGAGCCTGCCAACGTACGTGCAGCTCTGCATGACTTGGCCAGTTGGTAACTGGGATAGAGGTCTAAGGAATCACTTAAAGCAAAGGACTTTTGCTTTGGGATTTAGGTATTTGTCTTTTATTAAAAGCATTTTCGCTGATTTTCCTAACAGCAGTTTGACTGTGACTAATTGAATAGATGTGGGATATTGCAAGTTTAAACTGAAGTTGCTGGATGCTCAGATAGGAACATTGAGGGGTTTCAGCAGAGGTATTGGAGGAGAACTGTGATAATGTACTGGACAATGAAAAACATATAACATGTATTAGTGAAGGGAGCCCCAAATCTCTTACTTTTAATAGCTCAGATGAACTTCCTAGTCTTCTACAGAAATGGAAATTCTCCTTTCATTAACTGGGCATATATCCTACTTCATCAAAGTGAAAATATGTTTCAGTATGAGAGTATTTTCTCTTAATATTAGTGCATCAATTTTCTTCCATAGAAACAGCAGAACCAAGAAGCAGTGAATCAGCTGGAGAAGGTAAAGTGTGTCCTATTTTTGGATAGGTACAGAAATAGGTATCTGTTTCTCTGTGGAGTAGAAAACACAATGGATTGTGGCACAAGAGTGCATGATCTTGTCTTGTGTTAGATTCAGTTTTATTTGTAGCATAAGGTTTAATATTTTGACTTCACAAGTTGGGCCTGACAGGCAGCATTCTTATTTTGACCAAAGCTAATATTGAAATGCTCAAGTTGCAGGAGTGCAGTGGGGGCAGGAGGTAACAGTTCAGATCCTTGCCAGGAGCTTCCATTCCAACACTGCCACGTGTGTGCTGCAGTGGTTGCACTGTGCTGTTGCTGCTGGTCTGGGAAAATGATTAAGTAGTTCAAATAATGGAAGATTAAGCATGTCTTTAAAAATAATGGCATATTTAGATGCTAGAAATGGTACCAATTAATTCCTGCTTTTTTAGTTTGATGTAAAAACAAGGGTTAATTATCTGCATGTTTGTGCTGACCAGGCATTATTTGTTTCTACAGGAAAAGAAGGAGTTTGAACAGAAATTTTCTAAAGAGCAAGCAGCACTGAGGGAGCAGTTACAGGTAATGCAGAGCCTCCCTTACAGTAATATCACCTGACTTCTGCTGTTTTGTGGATTACTGAGCACTTATAGGCCTTATCCTGGAAGGCAGAAGTCCATTCCTTTGGCAAAACTGTGAGTGTCAGCCAGACTGTACTTAACTGCAAGAGCTCTTTACTGAACTGTCCTTTTGTGGCAACAGTGATGTTGCAGTGGCAAGCAAAGAAGTTTTGTGCTGAGCTGATTTTCCTTTCCCCAAGGTTCATATCCAGACTATTGGAATTCTCGTTTCTGAGAAGTCTGAGCTGCAGACAGCCCTTGGCCACACTCAGCAGGCTGCACGGCAGAAGTCAGGTACGTGACTGTCTCTGCAGCTCGGGCTGGGCTTGGACTGTGGATGTCAAGGCACAAGCATGACAGTTGTTGGCAGCCAGCTCACAGCATTCCCTGACCTCTCTGTGAGCAGCCTTTGGCACTGGCACTGCTGCTGTCATCCTAGCTGCCCCCAGATGGGAGCATGTTGGTCTCATGGCAGTCGAGGTTCTTTTGTGCATCACTAAAGCCTTGTAAGTTCTGTTGGGCCTGGTGACTACCCCAGACCGTTCCTTTCTAATTCTTTTAAAACTTGGTTTCCCTTTTCTGCCCTGCCTCCCACACAGCTGTCATGTTAATCTAGGTCTTAGCCAAGCTTTTTATTCTGAACTACATTTGAGTAGTTTATTCTAATAGAAAAAAAAAAACAAACAACCAACAAACCCAAACAACATACTGTCTATTGTTCTGCAAAGGAAGTTTCATCATCTCCCTCTAAAAGTGAGGCAGGTAGTTAGAGAGAGCTGTGCTCCCAGGGCTGTTAGTGAATCACCTGTGGAGCCAGGAGCGGAGCCAGCTCTGCTGATTTAGTTCTGTGCTGCCTGAAGAGCTTGTTGACAAAGTAGAAAGTGCTGTTCAGCCAGTTCCGAAATGCTCTTTGTGGTCTAGCCTCGACTGACTGTGCTCTGACTTGTCCAGGAGAAGCTGAAAGCCTTGCTGCCCGCTTACACTCGTCTCGCCAGCGAGTCTCGGAGCTGGAGCGCACTTTGTCCTCCATCTCCATGCAGCAGAAGCAGTCAGAGAAGGTAAAAGTCACCTCTGTTTATGCTTAACCAGCAGCTCTGCCTTTGGCTGTTTGCTTATTACTACACTGCTGCAAAGTCTGCAGTCCCTGCTTGGAGAAGAGGCAGAAATGAATTTTGTTAATTGTTAATTAAACTTTAAAAGCCCTGTATTCCCCATGATCAAGGCAAACTTCATTCAAGTTTCTGTGACTAATCATATGGTCCAGTTGGTGTCCTCAAACCTGGCACCTCACTTCATTAGTCTGGCAGCTCCACACAAGAGAGACACTTTGTCCCAGAAATGTCCATCAAGCACACACTTCAGTATTGTCTTTAATCCAGAAGTTTGCAGAAATACTTGAGCATCACATTTGAAAAGACTGAGCAGACTTGTTCCTGGAAAATTCAGGAGGTTCTAAGCAAACCTGTCCTGAAGTTTTTGCCAAAGTTATGACCTTTTCTGTTTTAGCTGATGTGTTAAAGGTGAAGTATTTTTTTAATACCTTATTTGTTTGGCTGAAGTCTATAGATGAATCAGTAATTTCCTTTTTCTCCAGCACAATAAAGAGTTAGTGAAGGAGCGAGACAACCTGAAACTGGAACTGTACAAACGAAGGTAAGTCCCTTCTGCTCATTTCTGCAGAAGAGCCCCAAAACAACAAGTGGCAAAGACCACAGGTGGTGACTTGGGAGGCTGGATATTAAACTAAAAAAAAAAAAATGTAATTACTAGATGTGATGTTTCTGTGATTCTGGCTGCCAGGAAACACTGGTTTGTAGATCTTTGACCTGGACATCAGCAGACCCAGAGCCACTTTAATTTTTTGTTTGTTTTAGCAAAAGTAGTGAGGAAATAAAACAGCAGAATTCAGAACTGTCAGAGAAAGTTCACTCCCTGGTGTCCCAGAACTCAGCTATGAAGTTGGATGTGGAAGATTTGCAGAAGAAATTGGAAATGGCTGAACTGATGATTCAACAGGTGAGGGCAGAGGACACTGATGACACCCCCACACTTCCTTCTGAGAGAGGGGGCAAGACTTAACTCCTGGCTTTAAAGGAAGGCATGAAATCCCATCAAGACATCCTCCTAGGAAAAAGCTTTCAGCAAGGTCTCAGTGGAACAGAAAAGTTTGTGTTCTTTAAGGTGTTGGAGCTGTAAATTGATTGAAAAGCACACATTGATTGATAAGCAATGTCACATTAGTCTGCTAAAACTGTTGTACAGTGAGAGAGGGTGAAATGTGGAAATACAGTGACTTTTCTGATTGTGTCTGTTCAGGATTTTGGTTATTTAGTTCTGCAGTCTCACTGAGTAACCAGCTGAGTGGGGGTGGTGTTTGTACCCACCAGTGGAAGGTGGTGAATTGGACAGTGGCAGCTTGAAGTCAGCTGGGGAAGGAATGCATGGAGCCAGCTGTTAGCAGGTCAGAGAGCAAGCTTGGTCTAACTCTGAGCCTGGAGGGAAGAAAATGCTCTTTTTTTAATTCCTAGAGACTGTGTCTTAAATTACCCTTGAAATTAAGCCAACTGCTGCTCTTCTGGGAAAAGTCCTGTGCCTCAGCTGAACCAGCCTTGCTGCTCAGTCCACTGACATGCTCCAGACACTGGCTTTAAATTCCTGACATGTCTGACAACTTTTAAGGTCACAGCCTTTTATACCATCTGATATGGCTGTATAATGGAGACTCTGGAAATGCACAAAATTTCTGAGCCAAAGTTTGATTGAATTCTATTTTCTAAATTAAAAAAATAATAAATGTAAAACTGGTAGGGAGGAGCTGCCCAGTTCAGCCTGTTTTATAGGACTAAAATCTCAGCTCTTTGGTTTTAATCTCCCTATTTTTTTTTTAACAATTAATTTCACTATGAGTTGGAGCACTTTAAAGAATTATAGAAGGTTACAACATGGATCATGTGGCAGGTTACTCTCAGGGGGAAAGGCTGTGCAGGAATTGAATATTAACATTTTGCCTTAACTTTGTGATTTTTTTAACAGTTCTCAAGCCAGGGAGGGAGTCTGGATGCAAACCAGCAGCTGCAGATGGCTCTGGAGGAGAAGGCAAGCATGGAAACCCAGGTAGCTCAGGTAAGGGGTTGTATGAAATATGATCCAAATCTTGATGTCTACTTTTGAGGCAGAAAAATGTAGTCTGAGCTTTGCACTAACACTGATTTCTTCAAGTTTTATCCCTTAAACCAAATTTTTTTAGCCAATATGATGTTGCTTGCTTTTGTTTTGAACAGCTCTCAGAGTCACTCCAGCAGCTGCAGGCAGAAAGAGATCAGTATGTGGAGAAGCTGAGGGAGGAGGGCAGCGTTTGGCAGCAGCGGGTGCAGCAGCTCGCCGAGCAGGTAACCCTGGGGCAGCATCCCAGCTCTGGACAAACACAGGCAGCAGGAAATGCCCCATGAACATTGCTGCAATTTTCATTTGTGTGGCCTTGCAGGTCCACACAATGGCAGAGGAGAAGGAGAAACACATGGCCAGAATTCAGGAGCTGGAAGACAATGTTACAGAGCTGCTGAGCACATCAGGTAGGGCTTCCAAAGTGGGGCTGGATAACTCTGTCCTGCTGTGCAGATGCTGTGCAGTAGGTCTGATGCTGGGAAGGCAGATGGAGACAGGTGACCCTAAGAACCCTTTTCTCCTGGGAAACAGGAGAACAAGTGAACTCCTGCAATGAATGGATCAGCAGCCTGGTTATGTCTGTAGTACTGGCCTGACTGTACTGTCAGCCTCCCTGGCCCAGGAGTTTGGGAAGGCAGGATGCTCCTGCTAGGGCTGTGAGGGAGTCAGCAGCAGACAGGAGGATGCTGTGCTTGGGTTTGGGGTAGGTTTGCTCTTTGTTCCTCTCAGTGCTGTGCACTGAGGATTGGATGCTGCAGCTGCTGATCCCTTCTGGATCACAGAGCCCTATGGGCTGGGGTGTGCTTTGTGTATCCAGCAGGGATATGTCTCACCCAGCCGTTTTCCCTGTGACTGAGCCCCTTCTGGCTGCATTTCCTCAGCAGTGAAGCCCATGGATGTCGAGCCTGCCTCCCCGCCGGGGCCCACGGCAGCCGAGCTCAGCCTGCAGGAGGAGATGCAGCGGCTGCAGCAGGAGAAGGAGGAGCTGCAGGGGCAGTACCAGGCCCAGGTGCGGGACAACGAGCAGCTGAGCCACCTGAACCGGGAGCAGGAGGAGCGGCTGCTGGAGCTGGAGAAGACCGTGCAGCGCTACAGCGAGGAGGCTGTGGACAGGCAGCAGATCCTGGAGGACATGCAGAGTGACAAGGCCACAATCAGCAGGGCACTGAGCCAGAACAGGGATCTGAAGGAGCAGCTGGCTGAGCTGCAGAATGGGTTTGTCAAACTGGTAGGTCTCTTCTGTGCATCTTTTCCCACTGCTTCCCTCACTGGTGCCATCCTTTTGTAGCGCAGATGTGAAAAGCTGGCAGCAGCATTATCCCTGTCTTACCTTCTGAGACTCTGGCTGCTCCATCCTTTGATACATAGTGCCATTCCAGGAGGTTCCCTCCAGTTCCTTACTCCTTCAGGTGCTCTAGGAGATGAACCAGTATCTTTGTCCAGAACTGTTTCCTTTTCCTTCTCATCCCCTGGCAGTCAGGCTGTTTATGTCCCTGGGTATTCCTCCTGCCCTTTTACCTGTAGATACTCATTTCCTGTTCCCTTGTATTTGCCCATGAGGAAGTTTTCAACAGTATTCTCTTCTGCTGGTGTCATTCTTACCCATCCTAGAGCTGAATCCTTACTCTTGCTTTGCTTCTTTCAATGTAACATTTTCCCTCTGGGGCCCTAGCAGACTGACACAGGGTCTAGCTGTTGGGTTTTTTTTCCTTTAGTCCTTTTTGAACTCCTTGTTTTTGAATGTCTGTGGCTCTCTTTGGGATATTCATACCACCCATCTGCTTTGGAGCTGACAGGCTGCATGATGTGCCAGGCCTCTTCTTGGCACTGTCCCAGCACCAATTCCCCTGTCTCTTTCCTTGTTCTTCTCCCATCTTCTGAACCTTTCTTTAAGCTATTTACTGCCCTAAAAGTCAATTTATGGCCCTCAGTCCACAAAAACATGGGATGGCACCCTGTTGTACTGGGAACTAACGTGGTGTACTGAGAGCCTGTTTCATGGTGGCTGGGGCAGTTTCCTTACACAGTCGTGTTTGTCTTGCAGACAAATGAAAACATGGAGGTTACAAGTGCCCTGCAGTCAGAGCAACACGTAAAGAAGGAGCTGGCCAAGAAGCTTGGGCAGCTGCAGGAGAACCTGGCGGAGCTCAAGGAGACGGTGAGCACCAGCAGGGGGATGGCAGGGCTGGATTGTGCAAACTGCTGGCAACTTCCCAGACACTGATGGAAGGATGGAAGTGGGTACTGCAAAGATCCAGCTGGGAGCCTTCCCCTATCATCTGCTGCCTGATGTGGGGGACCAGCATGTGGGGGCAGATGGTGGCTGTCTGCCTGGTTGGTGGCTTTGGGGCAGTGTTGACAGTTTGGATCATGTCACAGCTTTTCAGGCAGAAAGGGTTTGATGTGGTGGTTTGACTTTGTTCTCTCAGCTGGAGCTGAAGACACAGGAGGCCCGTGGGCTGCAGGAGCAGCGGGACCAGTGCTACAGCCACCTGCAGCAGTACACCCTGGCCTTCCAGCAGCTGGCTGCCGAGAAGGACGAACTGCACAAGCAGTTCCTGCTGCAGACACAGCTCATGGATCGCCTGCAGCACGAGGAGGTCCAGGGGAAGGTGACAGTGGAAATGCACCTCAAAGAGCTGCAGCAGACAAAGGTAACAGTAAAAAGGACAAGTGGAAAGATGGGAGGTAATCAGTAAGGGAGAGATTTGGTCGGTCCCTTCCACCCTGGGCCGTGATGCTGTAATTACCCCGTGCCCTACAGATGAGTTGTACCTGTTTGGAGCAAAGTACTGCTTGTGTGTTTGTGTGTGTGGTGCTACTGCCTGAAGATGAAATGACTGTTTGCAGTCTGGCTTGTGCAGGTTTTTGTGATCCTCTGCTTCTCTCTTGCAGGAAAGTCTAGAAGCCGTAGCCAAGGAAAACAAAGAGCTGCAGGCCCAGATCAGTCAGCTGGCAGCAGAAATGGACGGCAGGATTTTGCACCAGTTGGAGGGTGAGTGGCTGCATCAGTGAGGAGGCAGAGCTGGGGTCTCTGCAGCATTGCCTCCTTGTTCACCTTCCTTCTTTTACAGAAGGCGATGAAGCAATGACTGAAGAAGTCCAAAAACCTTCTCTTGTGATCCCAGAGAAGTTTGAAAGCCATGAAGAAATGGTGAGTCTTAAATGGGTAGAAAAGCCTTTGATTTTAGTTCTAAACAAATATCTAGAAAAGGAAACCAGTTAAATTGCAGCGAGGTTTATCAGCTGTTGTCCTACCAGCTGAGTGCAGTCATGAGGGAAATGCAACAGTTCCTTGTGCATAGCAGCAAAGCCAAGACTGCTGCAGCATCCTTGCAAAACAGGCTGGAAGTCTGGCAGTGGTTTCCTTATAATGACAACTCAGCTGGCAGAGCAGCTCTTTAATGGGGCTTTGATGATGATGTTCTTTTTAGTTTGAAAGGCAATTTGGAAATGGTGTCAAATATCTACAAGATTTATCTGCAAGTACAGTCATAATACTGCAGTCAAATAGCTCTCAAGGGATCCAGTTTTTAACCTGCACTAATTGGGAATGAGAAGAGGCAGTAGCTGCTCCCTGGCTTAGTTCCAGGGCAGTCACACAGTTCTTTGGTTTCACACCCATAAATAAAATGGGGTAAACTGTTATTCTGTCCTGAGATGCACCATAGATCCTGCTGAATGCAGGGGAAGCACTAATGTCCACACTCTGAAATTCTTCTTAGGTCACTTTCGTGACCTCTGCCATGTCCCAAGTGGAGCAGGAGCGAGAAGATCTGAGGAAGCAGCTGGCAGCTCAGAAGCAGCAGTGCAGAACCCTCCTGCAGCAAATCACAGCTCTTAGGCAGGAGCAGCAACATCACGTCACGCTGGATGGAGGTAAAGTCTCAGTACAGTCTGGGGACAGCGTGACCATGACATGCTGGGCCAGCTGGCCATGGCTGCTCTGAGACAGACTTTTGGGTCTGTGAGTGCACCCTGCCCCAGGAGAAACTGTAAATGGCACACATCCCTTCCAGGCTCCTTTATGGATACTGTTCCAGTGGAGGTTCACGAGGCTTTGAAAACTGCCATGGACAAGCTACAGGTAAGCAAAGCATCTGATGTTTTTTCAGCCCTATTATACTGCTCAGCCAGACTAGGATCCAGTGTCAGACAAACACAACACAACACAGATTGTAGGGGAATAAGCAGCAGATGTTCCATAAAAAGATGCTCCATCCTAAAAACTTGCTCACTGCTTGGTTGTAAAGGAGCAGGATTTGTTCCCCAGGCTCAGACCAGTGCCGGGGGGTGTTATGTTTAGCACAGGCGTTGTGTGTGTGTGTGAGCAGCCCAGGTGACTGACCCCACGTGTGTGCAGCTGCGTTTCACAGAGCTGATGCGGGAGAAGGCCGACCTGCAGGAGCGGCTGGAGGAGCTGGAGCACCGCTGCATCCAGCTGTCCGGGGAGACCGACACCATCGGTACGTTCAGCACAGGCTGGAGCTCGCTCAGTGCCTTGTTTATGTGGGAACAGAAGGTCCCCAACAGCTTTTGGAGCTGGAGCTCTCAAAGTACCAAGGCTTCCCTGTCTCCTACTGCTGCCTAACTGGGCTAGGTCTCCACTCCAGGGCTGGATTTCCTGGGTCCTTGTGCCTCGTACCTCACTATGGGGCTTGTACCCCAATCCTGCAGACACTCCTGAGGCTTCTCTTGTGTTCCAGGGGAGTACATTGCACTGTACCAGAGTCAAAGGGCTATCCTCAAACAGCGGCACCAGGAGAAAGAGGAGTATATCAGCAGGTTGGCTCAGGACAAGGAGGAGATGAAGGCAAGGACTCTTTTCTGTGGCACTACTCCAAGCAGGGTGGGCCTGGGGAGCGCAGACCTTTGTGTGTTCATTTCCTAATTCTGTGACAGGAGTAGGACTGCAAACTGCAGCAGTGTGTTTGTGTGCATGTTTCATGGGCTTTCCTTTACTTTGGTGCAGATGAAACTACTGGAACTGCAGGACTTAGTGATGCGCCTGGTCAGGGAAAGAAATGAATGGTACAGCAAGTATGTAGCAGCTGCTCAGAACCCAGAGCTGCTGGCAAGCCAGACTGAAGGTGTGCTGCCAGCAGAGAGGCGCATTGAGCTGAACGCCACCGACGGAGCAGGTGAGCTGCAGCCAGGACAAGCTCTGAGCAGGGGGAACAGCCCCTGCTCTCAGCCTTGGCTGTGGATGGGAGGAGTTACCTGCCTGCCCTGTGTGTGCTCCTTGCAGGGTTACGAGAGGTGAATCTGTCAGATGAAGCAGAACAAGAGGCTGCTGTTCATCAATCCGGTTTCCCCCATGCTGACAGTAAAGCTGCTCAGCCAAACCAAGAGGACCCCACGGCAAAGCAAATAATGCAGCTTCTCAGAGAAATCCAGAACCCTCAGGAGAGGCTGGGCTCCCTGCTGGAAAACCCATGCATTCCCTTCTTCTACCGTGCTGATGAGAACGATGAGGTCAAAATCATGGTAGTGTAAGAGGTGCTATATCTTCCTGACAGCAACTTTCTGTGGGCCTGAAAGGACTTGATGGACTTGTACATGCCCATACCTCTGCTCAGTGCTCTTGGTGAGAACAGTTCCTAAAGACATCAGTAAAGAGAGATTGTATCAGATGGAACTCGAGCATCAGACCTCATCTTCTCTTTCTCTTTTCTGTTACTCGGTGTGGACTACAGGCAGACTCTTAACTCATCCTGGGAGGCAGCTGGTGCTGCCACATCACCTAGGCCAGGCCCAGACTGGGGGCAAAGGGAGTCCATGACTTTTGGCAAAATGACTTAATCCCTTGTCCCAGAGTCTGCTGCCACAGGAGCTTCACACGGTTCTGATCCATCACTCATGCCTGTCATCAGCCCAGTTCTTCCAGGGCTCCCAGAGTAACTAACTGTTCTGGTGATGGACTCTTTGGACTCTCAGCAGGTTGGGTTTGTTTTCATACTACGTATCCTAAACTCCCCCTTGCTGCTGCAGCCCTGCCTCTTGCAGCTGTATTTCGGAAGATCAGCCCCCAGCAGGCAGCTCAGCCCTGTCTGTTCTCATTGCCAGGGGAAGGGACCGAGGGGAGCCTTGAGGGGTCTTTTGGTTACTTGACAAAGCTTTATGTGATTCTTGGGAGTGGGGTGGAAATGTAACTGCACTTTGAAGGATGATGTGTTTCACTTGTATGTGTCTGAAGGTTTTATTTATTTTAAGAAATGGGAGAAATTAAGTAAAAGGAAACCACTTAATAAACATGCTTCGTTTTGAATTTCTGGACTTTAGGGGTTCTAGTTCTCCATCCCTGAACTTTCCTCTTCTCCCATTTTGGTAAGGATTACAGGAGATGAGTGGAAACCCAGAGCCCATGGCCCATGTTTAAGGTCCTGGGACAGACAGCAGCAAGTGTCATGGCCCTGCCTTGAAGCCATAGCCCTGATTCTAGGGAGAAAATAGAACATGGAGGGAGGAGAGCATTCCTTGAAACAGCAGCAAAACAAATCTGGGTGTGGAAGTTTATGCCATGTGAACTGCATGTGGATATCCTGCAACTGAATCTGCCTTCAGGCAAGAACTGCCTGTTCTTAGGATGGGTGGTGTCAGCAGTGGAGTTTTGAGGGAAACCACAGGGGAGGATAAAGGGACCTGATCATTGCAGCTATGTAATCAAACACAGCAGTTTGGGCTGCTGTTCCACCCTGTTACCTGCCGAGATAGAAGGCAGAAGCACAGGATTTGTGTCTGTTCAACAGCAGAGATTGTGCTGTGTGAGCCATCAGTGCTTTCCTGTGAGTCCCCAGGGGAAGCTGGTTTCTGAACTCCTTTCATTTAAATGGCACAAGTGATGTCAGTCTCTCCTCAGCACAAGTGATTGGGCTCCCCAGAGCATGGGGTATGTACATTCTGTATCTGTGTAAAATACTGTATATTCCTTGAAGAGAGACTAAGCCTTTCAGTGTTTGCAGCTGCTCAGGCCATTCATAAATCTGTATCATAACTAAAAGGGGAAGGGCTGTGATTTAAGACAGAGTATTACTGTAAAAGGAATAAATAGCTATTGGGTGTTTACTCTAGAACTGTGAAGAAAACAAGACCAGTGAAGGAGGTCTGTGGTCTGTTCACAGGTGACTTAACCCTGTTACAAATTTGCTTTCTGAATAAACTTATTCAGAGGGGCACTGACTAGAGGCATTTCTTTTGCATAGACCACCTTGAAATTTGTCCAGAAAAGGAGAAGAATGAATTCTTTATTAAGCACCTGCCCTGACAGTGATGTTTTCACTGAGCTTTCATAAATGTTTTCTGTACAGACTGCTGACAAGCCTGAGAGGTGGCTCTCGGTTAGCATTTAATACAATTTCTGGCTTCAGATTAATTTTTTACCCTGACTGCTTTCAGGAGTGATTCCTGGACCTTCACTCAATGTCTCCACAAGCACAAAGTGTTCCACAAGCACTACAGGCAAAAATCCCTTTTAAGAAACAATTTGTGTGCAAACTCCCACCTTCTGTCTGCCTCATCTCTGAAGCACCTCCACACAATTCCTTCTGCACAGGGATTTACCTTTGTGCACCTGACAAGCTGTTTCACTCTAGTGCAGCTGCTGGACACTCAGGGCTGATGCAGATCTGCTCCCCCTTCCCTATCAGTGACAGCCCCTGACTGCATGTACAGCTTGTAAACTCTATGGGATGAAAAGATCAGGTTACATTCAAACACAGCTTGAAAACCACCCAGAGAAAAAGCAAGAGAAAGAGAGATGGTTTTATTCTAGTCATAGAGACCTTCATTATACAGAAATGAGAGTTTATTTCATCCAATAAACAAGAGTGACAGGTAGATCACAAACTGCATCACAGCTACTACCAGCACTGAGACAGTTCACCCACAAGTCTGGGGTAATACAATAACCCAACTGCACACAGCAGAGAATTTAACAATCAGCTCAAAAACTCAACATTGGGATTTGGTTAACTTTTTTGGATGTGTGTGTATATATATATGTATATAGATATTCTTTTCCTACTTAAGTATTTCCTAAAATTCACATGGAAGCACAAATGGCTTTTAACACCTGGACAGATATAGATTTTTCATCTTATATATATATTTATAGATATTTATAACAGTAAAGATATGTTTCTCATTACTACAATATACTTGTTTAACTCCTTTAAGCAGCTGGGAAGGAAAAACAAAAAAAAACCCAAACAAAAAAAACCCCCAAAAACAGTTTCACTACAATCACATCTGATATGTGTGTGTCACAAATTACAAACAAAACAAGCCATGTGTGAGATTGGAGTCAGACCATTCCAGGACAGAACAGCTAAGAGGCAGGCAAAGAGTCTCAGAGGGAGCAGGCCTACATGTCAAATGGTGGTTTTGGGCTCTCCGGGCGGGCGGGACTGGCCTTACCCGGCCGGCTGGAGGTTAAAGACAAGAAAAACAAAGAAAAAGGAAAAGGGAAAGGGGAGGAGAAGGAGAAGTAGTAAAACAATAGTTAAAATACAGAAAGGAACTGGCATCAGAGCAATAGAGGATCCACAACAGAAATTTAGAGTAATAGCACTGAAACGAGAGAACTTCAACAGCAGTCAGGCCTGGAGGACAGCCTGCAACACAGGTGGTTCATTTAGCTCTGGTAGAGACATGACATCTGAGATGTACAGGGTTGATATATTTTTTAATTCTCAAGTCTTTTTTTTTTTTGTTTTAAATACATGTAGCATGAAAAGTAAAAACCAAACCTTAAGATGAGTTGTGATCAACAATGGTTACAAGTTTCCCCAAACACGTACCATCCACATGCAAGAAAAGGCTACGGAAGAAGTCACCACAGTACCCCAAGAACACTGAAAGATGTGCTTAGTTCAGAGCAGAAATATTTTCAACAAAACACCACACAGCAAACTCCCTGAAACATTTGGCTGTCCGTTTGCAAGGGGGGAGCAGCGTGTCTATTCCCCTCGCCCTGCTGGGTTCAGGAAAGTCAGCCAAAAATGGTGATGCAAGACAACTGCTGGCAGGAGCCAGCGTGGCCCCAGCAGGAGTGGCCCGGCTCCAGGAGCCGAGGGTGAGCAGGTCCTGAGCTCCCTGCACGCTGAGGCGTGTGTGCCATCTCAGACTGGGCTGGGCCATTGATTCCCCCCTCCACTCATCTCCCTGCCTCGCTTTGATATGAAGTTGATTGCACTGTTCCCAACGTGAAATTTTTGCACCTTAGAAGTCAAGCTAATACACAGGACATTTAATCTGTTCCTAACGGGTGTCATGTGTTTTGACAGCATATTTTTGCTAAGCCACGCTTTTGTCTTAAACTACAAGGAAAGAAAACAGCTACAGCTCAGCCCTGGGTGCTACAGTGCTACAGCTAACTGGTGCAGGCAGGACACTTTTCCAGGCTAGACTAGGCAGGTGGAATTACTGGACGGACAGCCACCACTTGGACCTAAGGACATCCCTGTGGCTGATCTCTCCAAGGAGCCTGTGTACTTCAGGGATCCATGCCACTGCATGAAGGCTACTCTATGCTCACAAAGCAATACAGGACGCACGAGCGAAGACGAAGAGCTCAATCACTAGGCTAGAGTTTTACGACACACCGGGGAGGGGTGGTGGGAGGCAGGGGTGTGGGATGGATGAGAGGAGTGACTGTGGCTGTGGAAGGGAGGGTGGAATGGGGAAGCCACCAGCACGGCACTCGTCGCCAGCTGTCTACAGCCTCAAGTTATAAATCTAAGAGGGACGGTTCAGCCGGTCGGATTATGGTAGGTCGAGTAGGTGAGGCGGGGCCCCTTCTGCTGTGAAAAAGCAGGAAACAAAAACAAGAGAACACACACTGTGGTTAGCACAGCAATTGCAGTCACAACCACACATGCTTCTCCACTTTGCCTGAGCCAGCAAAAGAGTCCAACCTGAGGCACAAACCCCCAGAGTGCAGCTCCACAAAGGAGGAGGCTTCTCCTTGGCCTCGCACTCCCTTTCTGCACAGCACAGATCAGCAGCAGAGCAATCCCCTGGACTGCCAGTTTTGCCTCCCTCTGAAATTTGGAAGTGCAGAGATTTACTGCCAGTAAGTGCCCTGGCTCTGGGACGAGTGGAGAAGCATGGACAACAGTGAGCTCCTGAATCAAGCACATGACAGTCACACAGCATGGATGGGGTCCTCTGAGACGCGCTGCTGCCAGAGGCTCTTGGCTGGTTTGGAGGAGCACCTTCTACCCCTGCCCTCAACTACTGCAAGCCTGAGATTCCTTGTTCTGACATGAGACTGATCTTGGATGTCAGGGGCAAGCTCACACCTTTCAGTTTTCCAGTTCTGGCACAGAGCAAATGCAGCTTCTACTTCAATAAAAGGAACTTTGGCTACATCTTTTCCATTCTGTTCCAACTCTTTTGCTGATACTTTAGCTACATAAATAGGCAGCACTTAAGTGTTTGCCCTCTGCATGGATTAAGTGTTCTAGAATTTCCTTCCTGTAAGGGACTGGGGAAAAAAAAGGCCACAACAAAAACATACAAGACAACACCCCTGTCACGGCTCTCAGCTCATTACCTGAAATATCACTTCAGTCTCACACTACAGGCTGTAAGAAAGCTATAAATAAAAATGTATTCTGTAAAACTGAGTCCAATCTGTTTTTCCTTTAAAGTATGCTCCCTGCAGTGTCTGCGACCTCAACTGCATTTTGCTAACGTTTCATTAAGACAAATAAATTGTTCAGTACCAAGCCAGGGTAGTTTTAAGGTCCAAACTGACTGAAATGCAAAGAGCAAAGCCAACAGCATGTAGACCAAATGGAGGGGAAGCCCTTGCACTGATCACCAGGTGTGACAGAATTAATGCCTCAGTAATTCCACACTGACAAGATTTAAACTACAGAGAATCATCTCACTGCTAGAAATTAGGATATTTGTACCAGTCTATAATCACACTGGCACTAGAGGAGTTACACTCCTATAAATCAGGGCAAGCTCCCTCATTTAGCAAATAAACCAGAGCAACTCTCCAGTCCTGTTTATTAAACCTCAGCAGAACTTACTGCTCCAGATCTATTAAACCCCAGAGCTTCATGACTTGTGGGATCTGTGCATTATCTCTAAAGGGTGCTCATGGTGTAAATGCAGCCACACCAACCCTTTGGTGGCTTCTACTGTCACTGGAACAGCAACAGCACCTGAATTAAAACCCTAGAGAACTTCAGTTCAACATTTAGTGAGATGCTGTTGCATTACCATGTTAGAAGACATGTTCTGAGAAGGTGAAAGGACTGTTTGCATTTCAGGAGCTTGCACGGGTTGTGCTAAAAGCCTCTGAGGGTTCACATGAAAAAGATTCTTGAAGCCACCAGAGTATGTGAAGCCTTCTGGCAGGAGTGGCCACTTGACCCTAGCAGATAAATAAGGCTGAAAGGAGCACAAGCAATTCACAGGTAGATGGGCTGCTTCTTTTGTTATGTACTATGATTTATTTTTGCAGACATACTTCTCTCAGCATTCAAAGCATTTGAAGGTATAGGGCTACTTTTTGAATTGTAGGCTATTTCTGCTGAGGTTTTCTGGAGATGCTTGCAGAATCTGCCTGGTAAGGTTAGAAAAGGCTGAAAACTGTTTACCAGCACTAAAAGGGGCAGTGAAGTCTCTCAGGCAACATTTACCCCCAAAAATTCTGCTTCAGTCAGACTATATTGCTAGTCAAGCTTTTTTATATCACTGAAAAGTCACTTTTCTCTGCCAGGACAAGGAACAAAGTTTTGCTCACAGGGAAGCCTGTGGCTGTCTCCAGTACATAAGAAGGAAGACCTGAGCCCTGGCAGGAGCCCAGGGAGATGAGTTCCAGTGACTGTCACATCCTTTGAAGTCAGTTTTTCAGGCCATACCCAGAGAGAACACTGAGCTAATCCCATCTCAGAACCACTGGGCTAATAGGGAGTTCTGTTGATAAGGACCTAACAGAGGTGGGAAAATATTATGTTTATTCCCTTGGACTGCAACAAAAGGTTTTGAGTATAATTTTTTTTAATAATTTGGTGGGATTTTTTAAAATTTTTATTTCCTTGGTGCTCTTTATGCCAGATTAAAAACAGACTGCCCCAAAACAGCGAGTCCCAGAATGGGGTACAGACAACAGTAAGGCTCCTTCCCAAGGTTGCTCACCCAGGATGCATGTTTCCAGGGCTGCCAGGGATGTCTGCAGTAGGCAGAATATGGGAGGAAAGTGCTGATTGCTCCAACACCTCTGCAGTGTGTCATCAATGAGGAGGGTTGACGATGACGTCCTCAAAGATGTCAATCATGAGCAATCACTGCAATGTGGCACCTCTCAGCTCTAACTGCAGTTCTGTGCAGCAGTAACAGACACCATCCACTGCAAGATGGGGGCTGGCTGAGACCCCCTGCCCCAGAACAGGGGCTTGAACTTCTGCTGCTCCTATTAAAGTAGGATTTCAGCACGTGCTCCTCGCCCCCAGATCTCTCTGCCACAATCAGCAGCAAGGGAATCTGCAGGAGCTGCTGCTTCTCCACTCCTCTGTCATGAAACAACACCCACAGAGAAAGGGAGAAGGGGCCCAGAAAATCCACACCTGCCCTGTTTTGCCCTCTGTACCTCTTTGTCAATAAGGGCTGGAGGTTCCCAAGAAAAGGACTCGGGAGAATCTGCTAACGTCCCTCTCCACACCCCCACTGACATTAACAGGATGAGCAGTACACAGCACAAACCCACACCCTGCTACATCACTGAACCACTACAATGCTGCAAAATGCAGGGAGAGAGAGGGCAGGGAAATGGGCAGGAGCTCAGGGCAGAGTGTTTGAGGGACACAGATCACTTCACTCTTCCTCTTGCAGGGGCAGGAGGCAGAGGAGAGAAGACAGCTTGAATGGAAGCAGGAGAGTAACCTAGAAGGTAGAAGGTCAAGGGGAGAACAAACAAAGGGAGTTCACATCTATCTGATGATGGGACACAAGGATAAAAGGGAACATTCAATGTCAGAGTTACCCTGCACTCAGACATGGAAGTCCTGACATTAATGACCCAAACTCCTCTTGACTTCCACGAGCACTAGGGATACAGTGAGGATGGGAGCACTTCTCCAGCCAGACATTAGAATATAAGAAGAGGAGTCTGAACTATCAGCTCCCCAAGTCTCTGTCTTGATCCTAACAGAGCTGACAGACCAAATCAAAGCAGAGTTTATTCAGCTGATCTTACAGTCAGTGTGGATAAAAGCCAAATGAAAGACACAGAGTTTAGACCTTGTTGCCAGAGCTCATTCCCCCATCCCACCTTCTCTATTTAGAAGCAGAGAAAGGGTCCTCCAGACCTTAAATCAGGTATGGAGCTTTCCCAGCTCCTGCAGCTCAAGCAGCTGCTCTGGCTCTGATCAGCCAGTTTTTCTGTTCAAGACTCCTCCCTTTATGAGATCCTGGCAGAGGTGGTTCATCAGACAAGGGACTCTGTTACTAACACAAGAACTGGGCAGCAGAGGAGAGCTGCAGAGCAGTGCTGGAGGATGGGGACACAGTGACTCATGCATCGCAGCGAGAGTGCGAAACCTACCGTGGCTGCCAGTCCTCAGGGGTCACTGATAGTGATTCTGAAAGACAACATGAAATCAACATGGCAGTTCAGACAGTTCAAGGCAGAGGCCACACAGACTGTCAGGAAGGTGGAACAGATACACAGGTGCTTGCACAGACACAGTCACACATCCCCCTCCAAACACAGCATGAGTAGGGGGACTGCAGACACACAGAAACCACTCACAGCCTCGTCTCTGCACACATCCAGACCCTGCTGTGCACAGGAGTGATCAAACCCCATCCATCTGTCCACACACCTACTGGCTGCTGCTCACTCACCCAAGCTCCTCACACATCCAGGCTGACATTCACAGCAGTGTCATACCCAGGTTTCAGCACCCACCAGCTGGGCACAGTAGTCTCTCACTGAGGACTCCTATCTTCTGACCAAATTAAATGTTTAAGAAGGAGCTCAGGAAAGAGAGAGATAACTTGCAGTCCTGAGCACTATCTAAAATGGCACAAAGCAGGTGGAGGCTTTTCTGAAGGTCACAAATCATGAAATCAGCTACTCTGACCTCCTGAATAATTCAGGTCATACAGCTCTGAGACCTTATCATAGAATGGTTTGGGTTGGAAGGGACCTTAAAGATCATCTAGTTCCAACCCTGGCCATGGGCATGGACATTGGCCACTAAATCACTAAGGAGATAATTTGTCCCTTGAAACTGTGTGTCCAAGAACCCTTTGGGAGTTCCAGTGATGTGTCCCCATTGTACTGACCAGCAGACCATCCCTGCTAGGAGGTAACCCCAGACCTATGCCCTTGTGATACCAAAGAATGGAGAACACATTAATGCCTTCAACACATTTTTCCAATGGTCGAGTCATTCGCACTGAAACTTTCTTAATTCTCCTTCAAGCTCTTCCTACAGGCTCTATCAAACGATTTTAAACTAAAGAGCCTAAATATTCTTTCCCAGGTCAAATCCTAAATGCAGTCCATTGCACACTGGTAAGATCTTGGATGGTTTGCAACTTTCAGCTCCCAAAATTATGTATTTGTCTATATGGACTTCCACAGTAAACTGAATAAATGCTGAGCACAGAAGCAGGATGTTAAGTCTTAAGTGTCCTTAATTATATGCAGGAAAATCTTTCTGTGCAAAAAAATGTACCATGTGGTGATTAGATGTGAAAATGTGTTTATACACTTACGTTTATGAAAAAGGAGTTAGCATGACACTTGTGTAAGTTCATCATTCATACAATCAGATGCCCAAACCAGAGGCACAAAACTACCAAACATCTACACAGGCATCAATGAGCACACAAAGCACACCCAGGCACCACCACCCATTCGAGTTCACCCCACACCACCAACTCCTGCAGCAAAGCCCACCCGTGCTGAACACGAGAGCTTTGTTCTCTCTCACACACAGCACACAGCCCGGTTAGCAAGGGAAAGATGGGCATTAAAAAAGCAACAATGGAGATGGCATTCGTTCACCCATGGCAGAAGGACCCGAGTCCAAGTGCTAGCAGGGAACATTCTTATTCTATATACAGGAGAGGAAGAGAAAGAGTCCCTTGTCATTGGAAATTCTCCATTCATCAGTGAACTCAAATGACAAGCTGGTATCAGGATCCGGAGGAGTCTATGAACAACTGGAAGAATCAGAGAGGGGGATCAGAGAATGAGCATCACACTTCACAGCTTCTGGAATTACATTCTCAACTCCAGATCAGGGCAGTCAGTAGCATGCAATCCAACCTACCATCTCTCCTAAACCAAGGGGTTGCTCAGTCAAGCATGAAACTCTTTCCTTCTCTGCTCCAGTGCTGTTTTCCTACCTTTCCTTAAACCCTTGTACTCATGCAAAAGGCAGAAAAGCCATTAAGATAGGCTATGACAGATTTCTTTAAAAAAAGGCCAATTCATTTCAGCCCATTTGGGGAATCCTATCATGATGGCCAGGTATATAGAATATTTTTCATGAGTGAAGAAATGAAATTGAGTGAAAGGAGGAAGATGGAGACATAAACAAGCATAAATATACTGAAAACAAAACCACAAAGTAACAGTATATGGAAAGGCAGGGTCACAAGAAGCAGGAGCCAAAATACACAGTAGAAGCATGCTGACTTCCATAGGTGCCTCCACAGTCTCCAGGGCAACCTGAGGTATGTGAGGACAAGTTACTGTGGGAGCTGCATCAAGGTGCATAGGAAGGACTGGGGCAAAGGCACCAAGAAAGTAAAACCATTTGCATACAACGGAGTCAGAAACTGGTCTATAAAGCTGTCTGGACTCATCCACCTCTGGGCTGGCTGCAGCCTGGCAGAGAACACTTCCCTCCAAACAGGCAGCACCAAATATGAGCTGGGCACTATTGCAGGAGGAGTACTGAGCCCACTCTGCCATGCACCATCCCCAACCACTGACAGGCTTGGTATTTCCACAGAAAATGACAAAGCTTCAGACCTGTGCCACTAGCCCCCACTGGAGAGGGGTTTTCCACACGGAAGTGCTCCCTCTGTCATGTCACTGGGAAGCTTCTAGTTATGTTTGTTCTTTACACTGCAATTACCTCCTCTTCCTCAAGGGAAACTAAGTACCCAACATAAAAGCATTCCTGGTTCCGGGCTGCTTCCCAAGTCCTGTTCAGGAACACGTACTCAGCTGCACAGGATAATCCCTTATTACTATGTTGAAGTGTGTCTGAAGTGACTGAACAGGAAAGGAAATGAGTTTCCTAATGGGAAAGCAAAGCTGTGTGATTTGAACCCTCTAGACTGGAAAATGCTGAAGTTGATTACACAAACAACAAAACTGCCTAAGAATTCATTTCCCTGCCAGTGATCCTGTGATACTCTCCTAGCCAGAAAGCAACTGAACCACTTTGAAGGTCTTCCAACTCACCTTGAACTCTGGGCCAAGAGAAAAGGGGCAACTTCAGACTTTGAGGAGCCCTACACAGAGGGGAATATCACCCCAGTACTGTGATTTATCTGGTGACTACAGGCATTGGTACAATTGCTGTAAACCTTGGGTTCAAGGTTTTCTCCCACATTCTTTATAGAGGCTTGTAGAGAAAAACAGCTGCCCCTCTGTTTCCGAGAGCTGCCTTGGCATTGCCTCATCCATACCATGGAATCTCAGAGGACAACGATGCTCCTGCCTCTGGATCCAATTCAAATGTCCAAAGGCTCTACCCACACCATGCACTCCATTCTCCTCCCATGGCCCAGGCAGGCCAAGTGCTGCCAAGGCTCCAACCCAAAACCAGAACACACTCCACCTGCACGGAGCAGTGTTTCAGGACTTACCTGGGAACACCAGGAGGAGCGCGATTAGGCCGAGAAGGAACCTGAGGTGGGGGCCCGAAGGGATCAGGAGAGGCACCTGGCCTGGAGGGCACGGGGGGGGCACCACCCAGCGTGGAGCCACCAGCAGGAGGTGGCCCAGGAGCCGGTCCGCGAGACCCAGGTCTGGCGGGGGGCACTGCAGGAGCTCTCCTCTGCGGCGTGGGGCTGGATGTGGGGGACCTGCCAAACAAACAAAGGCATTCAACTGCAGCAACAGCTCTGGGATCCCTAGGTCACCACAGGCACCACTCTGCCTTCAGGGTTTCTTCTCTTTAGCTTCACATGACTTTACACACCCACCCTTGGCTTTCAAGGACCACACCAGGCTGCTTTCAAAGCTACGCCAGCCCCATCCAACCCAAGGGTTTAGAACACCTTTAAAGATGTCCTAGGAGCCCGCCAGCAGAAACACCCAGGACTCTTCATCCACAGGAAGAAGAGAACACATCCCCCTGTGTCAGCGGGAGGCCCCAGCAAGGCACTGAAGAGGCGTCAGGCAGGTCTGCGGGGCTCTCCCCCTGAGCCTCTGGTACCTGCGTCCGGACGGTACGCTCTGCACCTGCAGCCAAGAGTCGTCCACCGGTGGGGGCATGGGGGTGCTGATGGTGCTGGTGTTGATGTCCCCGATGATGTTGAGGGCCTCTTTCAGGGCGTGGTACATGCGCAGCATTTCGTCGCGGCGCTGGGCCTGCTCCGCCGACTCCTCCATCAGCGTGTTCTGGTCGCCACACGAGTACAGGTTTGCCAGCAGCTCTGAGTGGATGAAGTCCTTGGTCTGTATGTAAGCACAGAGAGGGAATCAGTTTTCACCATCTTTCCCCAAAACACTCTATTCTGTCCCCACCTCTTCCTTCCAAGCTGCCTTCCATTTTCCTTCATTCTTTTCCTCCCTCCCTATTTTTCTCCTTTCTGCCTCTCCCATCTCCACTGACCACAGTGAGATAAGTACATTGTTTATCATGAGGTGCATGATTGTCTTCGGCATGAGGTCTCTGATGGTTTTGTTGACAATTGCCATGTAGGAATCCACCAGGTTCCTGATCGTTTCCACTTGTCTCTCCAGCTGAGGATCCATGGAGTGCATGAAACTATCTCCTCCATTCTCCTCTGCTTCACTGGCCTGCAGGAAAAAAAGGAGAAACATTGGTTCTTCAAATGTAACAAAATTGGCTTCTCATGACAGATTGGAGAAGAGCAGCAGGGAACAGGCAGGAAGCGCATGCAATAAATACAATTTATTTAAACCTACATTTTGAGCTGTGATTGTCAATGCACAACTCAGTTTGTACAGACTTCTCCAGCTCAGAACTGAGAAATTTTAGCAATAAAGCTGCTCCCTTAGTAGAAAGTTATTAAGAAAGGGTGAAAGGCAACAGGGACTCCTGACACATGTTCAGAGGTTATGGCTCTGGTGCATCTCAAAGCTGTATTATTACTTTTTAATGTTTACAGCTTCCTGAAAGGTTCTTCATTTGATCTGGGTTTTCCATGACCAGAGTCAGTTAAAACCAAGAATCATTCACCATAAATTAAGTCTCCCAGGCTCTCTGCCATCCTGCATCTTTGTCCTCATTATACAAATGAGAAAACAGATACAGAGAAGTGAAACAACTGCTCCTCTCAGGCTGACCACAAGTAGATGGAATAAACTAGAAAAGTTTCCTATCACTTCAACTGCAACTCCTGCATCATAAGTTATAATTATCTTTTATTTCACACCAAGCAGATGAATCTGCTCCTGTTTGCCTGAAGTATATTGTTTATTCTATAAGGTAAAACCTGGACTGTGCTGTTTGACAGCAAGCAATCTCCAAGGCTCCTCCATTTGGGATCAATTTCAAACCATTGAAGCATGAAAGAACTGCTGCCTTCCTCAATGCTTATTAAAAAAAAAAATCCATCCAAACTTGATTTTATAATGAAACATCTTTGTTTTAAACAGCCCTAGTCTGAACAATTTGCCATGTAGGAAATGGCTTCTCCTTTGTTTTGGGGCACAAAATATATGAGAAAGGGCAAATTGTTTTGTTCATTTGAGCTTTTGCTGAGAAGATCTTATATAATGAAGGAATGTAAGGTCTCAGTGTGAAACAAAGTAAAGGAAATGGATGTCAAACAGGACAACTTAAAAAAAAAGTGAGGGTAAGGAAAAAAAAAACCAAAAATAAGCTTGTGCCAAGATTCAGAAGTCATACAAAAAGGGAGGAATAAAAAGAAAAAAGGAAAACTCAAACCAAGAACAGAGACAGTGGGAATCCAACAGAGGGTACAGAGAGGGAGAAGAAGCAAATGCCTCTCAGGAAATTGTGACAAAAGGAGAAAAAAAATGAGAGAACTATCTGGTGAGAGCCCCAGGAGGCAACACAGGCAGAGGGGGTCAGACTTACTTTGTCCTTGTCCTGGCAGGTCAGTTTGAGCATACATGGAAAAAATTAAAACAAAAAGGGACAAAAAATAAAAAATAACTTAGTTGGTCTCAGAATTTGGAGAAGGTCCCATAATAGCACTGACAAGCAAAAGACCAATCCCACTAAAAATACATCAGTACCTCTATCACCCTGGAAGGGGAACAAGTGAACTGTTTAGCTAAACTGAAAAGTGGGATGCTCTGCAAAGGAAACATATTGTTAGCAACAAAGGACAACTTTCTTACCTGCAGGGGCCACTGCCATTCCTTACAGGGCTTTTGAGACAGGGACCAGGGTTCCCATGTCACTCCCCTCCACTTGCACAGCAACAGTTGGCCAGTGCCACTGTGCTTAAGAGGTCCAGACTGGTTCAAAGCTAGTCTGAAGTCATGTCACTGTTAAAGCCCAGTGCCTAATTCTCTTTTTAAAATCTCTTATCAGTTTGTTAGGAAATGCTTTAAGGCAAAGCCAGCAATATTCAAGTGTAACAGGACAGATGAATGCAATAAATCTATTATAAGCAACAAATACAAACAGAAAAGCAATTATCACTTTTCTAATAGGAAAACTATTTATAGCAGCTTCCTCTCACAGAGGAACAGGAAAGGCTTTGAACAGAAACAAATACCACAATTGTCTAGAAGATACTTTTAAAGCACAAAATAATGCTGACAATAATTGCTGTGGGACAAGGGGAAGGGAAGAGATAAGAGTTCTGCTACAGGAGCATATTAGAGTATCCACAAAGCAAAAGAATAATTCAAATAACATCCCTCCCTAATTAGTTGAAGGAAGGAAAGGGAGAACAACTGCTAAGTCAGGAAGCTCCTAATAAGGCTGTACAGAGTTACCAAAAAGGAATACTGCCTCTGCTCAGTGGTTACTATACCAGTTAGTAGTCACAGTAGTTAAATGTCACCCTTATATTGTGAATTTAACATCCACAAAATGAGACAGCTAGAGGGATTTATCAAGGCAGTCTTTTCCTACTTTATCTTCCCTTTGAAGCTGCCAGTTACTTTATCTCAAGCTTCTCTAATGGAAGCACCAGAAAGATTCTCAGCTCTGGAAAGACAAAACCTTCACAGACTTATTTTTAACACAAGAAGATGGAGCTATCCTTCTCAAGACACGTGCTGTGCTCCTCCTTATCCCATTACGATGGCTGTCACTTACCCCAACACGCTCTGGGTAGACTCCTGCACGAAGGAAGGAAGCCTTCCAGCTGTCCACCTCCTCCTGGGTCTCACAGGCCAGCTCCAGCTGCCGGTAGTCCTTGTAAACATTCCTGACAGGAAGACACATATTTTATTATTCTCTCTCTCAACTCAGAGATCTGCCCATATTTGACAAAGATATCAATGACTAGGGAATCCTCCTGTCATTTTGAGACAGAGACACTTGGTCCCTTGCTAGGAACCTCATGATGACTCTGCAAAAGGAAAGGTTTTTTTATCAAGTTTGACTGCTCTCAAATCAGTTGTATGTTTCAACAAGGAGTAAAAAATATTCCCTTTTCAATTCTGCTTGCTGCTGGATTCTTCCACCCCTCCCAGGTCCTATGGATTTCCCTAGTGACTCACAAAGAACACTGATTTATAAATACATATCCCAGCCACAGGCAGACTGAGGCAATCACACCAAAGGCTGAAGGGTTAAGTTCACACCACAAGCCATGCACTGGCAAACAAAAGGAAAATTATACATATATGTAAGATCAGAAGGAATGAAGTTAAGTCCTCCCATCTCCTTCAGACGTGGCTGTCCTGAAAGGACACTCACATCTTTCCTGGACAGCTATCCTAACACACTCATCCCTACTCTGTTACAAAAATCCTGTCCCCAGCTCCAGCAGCCTGCTGTGCTGAGATGGGAGCATACCTCTGTTCAGTGTTGAAGAGAGCAAAGATGTGCTTGCTGGACATGAAGCCCTTCTCCACATCTCGCAGCTTCAGGTTATCCACTGGTAACATGTACTTCTTCTCCTTCTCCTGAAAAGGGAATGAGGAGCAAGTCACTCCCTGCTCCAGGGGCACCTCTGCTCTGCCAGCATGGAGTACCAGCAACAGGGCCCCACGTCAACAGAGAGCCAGCCTCAGACCCAGGACCTCTGTTTCCTTGAGTCTGTGAGAGAAGGGGACAGCTGGAAACAAGAGTTTGTCCTCCCCAACTGCTTTTGTGATGTGCAAAGGCAAGCACAACCCCGTCCCATTAACTCTTCCAGGACCAGGCACCAGCACAGCAATGTCCAACTTCCCCAGATTGTGCTCAGCACTGTGATCACACTCTTCTTAGCAAAGAGGTCAATCCAGGTTCAGGAAAAGCCAGGGATGTAATAGAGAAGTTGGTTTGATACAGAAGTTAAGTGTCAATAAACCTTGATGTTAAATATTATGTTAAAGATCTGGTTTATATATATATACACACACACACATCTCAAATTTACCTCTTCAGAAAACTTGACTTGCTGATTTTGTTACTTCATGATATTACTGTCCTAGTCCTACACACTATTAGTTACTGTGAACTCTTCACCTTCATTAAAAAAAAAAAAATCAAAACTTGATCTTAGTTTCTGAATGCAAATGTAAGTGTTAAGTCAGAAGTTATAACCCCTGCTTAGTCTCAAATCTGGATCTACAGCAAATTAATAGAGCTGAATTTGGTTTAAGGCCCTCATTTGGAGCATCCTTTTCCAGCTGGGAATAATACCCCAGCACAACAGGAGAGGGAGCCCTCACACTGGTCTCCAAAAGCAGAATGCAGCTATCCAAGACTAAGCCAAACCCAGAGCATACTCCTATGTGCAAAGCAAGCACGTGAGACTGTCCCCTTGTGAGATCTTGTGTGTTTGTAGACTTTTCTTGGCTAGAAACAACATGATCACTCTTGGGGGAAGCAGGATGGAAAACAAAGATGGTCAGTGAGGAGAGATCCTGAAGAGCTGACCAGGAAGGGAAGGGCAGAGGAGCAGGTAAAAGTGACAAAGCTGCTGAACTCTAACACCCAGACAATTCCAAGTCCAGCCTAACATCCTCTTAAGCTTCAGCCAAATTGGCTTGAGTTTGCTAAGGATATCAGCACCTCACAGTACTGAGATATTCCAAACACAAAACCACACCAGTTCACTACAATTCATATGCAATGAGAATATCCCAAAAAACAGCATCTAGAAAACAGAAGAGATCTCTTGGGTTGCTGCCAGACTCCCTTTCAAAGATGCCAGGCCATGAAAACACGAGAATTCTTCCGAGCAAATTTCCCTGGACTTTCTAATACTGCTGATGAGTTTTAATTAGACGTGGGCAGGCATTTTTCTAATGGGATATCTGTCAGCCACATGCTGCTCTCAGAGCTACTCAGACTAATTCAGATTCTATGAGCCACAAAGAACTTGCAGTTTTCTGTTACTCTGGGTTATCATTATTCTGACTTAGGCTGAACTAGTGACCTGAAGAGAACAACACCAACTGCTGAGTCCCTGGCTGAGTCAGACCATCCTCTGCAGCCTCACTTAACTGGAACTCCCTGCATTCACTTCACAGTCTCTGGGCTAGTAAAAAAAAACCCACCAACCACCCTCTACACATTCCCCCCCAAAAAAACACCCCAAAAAACCCAGCAAAAAACAAAAATCATCAAAACAAAACAAACAACAACAAAAGAACCCCAAACAAACAAAAAACCCACAAACAAAAAAACCCAAACCACCAAAAAAAAAAACTCTCACAAAAAACCACTCAACAAAATAAAACAAAAACTGCTGATGTTAAAGATGTCTGAAGAAAACCTTCTGCATTAGGCTCACATAATTCCATACAAGTTCTGCAATGGTGTCATTCTTCAGGAAAAAATGTCAAAAAGTAAGGGAATTCCATGTCCCTGATATGGAAACAACATGCTCTTTGCCAGAGTTTCAACTTTCACCCCTTCCAAGCTCTCACATAAATGCTGCCACGTGATCAAGACAGCACTATCTCCACATGCTGATCTTGCCACAGACAACAGCAGACAAAATATCCGTGTGCCAGCACAACTTATCAGTCCTCGAGGTGGAGGCAGCAAGAGCAATCAAGTGGAGGACATGGGGACAAGGCAAGGAGCCCCCAAGCCAGGCAAGCTGCAAGGAGCCCCTGCTGCTCCCCATCTCCCCACACCTCCCCCTTCCCAGTCCCCCACTTCAGCCTTTCCAGCTTCTCAGTTTTCAACCCAGCCTGTTTTATATCAACAATCTGACTTCATTTCCTGAATGTAGAGACAGGAAAGTGTGGAATGAGCTGCCAAGGGCTGAGCCTCTCAAAACTCTGGCTGAGCACTCTGCCCATACGTTAGCAATCTGGCAGGGTGTGCTATGGCTGAGCAGCATCCTGGCCAAGAGGGGAAAAGGGCTTCTCTCTCTCTAGCTTTCCAGACTTGGAGTCAGGAGGAAGAGCCAGGACAGACAGAAATGGGAAAGTAGTTTGTGAAATCCTATATTTGAAGTCCTCAATATGATCCCAAGAGGCTTATGTTGCTCATATAGCGCTTCACCAATAAGGAGAAGGAAAAAAAAAATCGGGCATAGCTGTCCCTCAGCAGCAGAGTATGTGTTATATAAAATGTGTTGTTGGCTGTGAGCTCATCTGTAGAGCCATGAGGCCAAGGGGAAGTGTGGCAGAGGCCCCCAGACTGCACAAAACAGAAGATGCTGCTCAGTGTTGGTTTGGGAATATTGTAGGCACAGGGTAACCACCCCTCATCAGGGCTGCTGCTCCCCACAGGAGTCTCAGCCTGCATGGAGAGCTGCAGAAAGAGATGACTGCAAGCTCCTTGCAGAGGCAGGAAAAGTGCCAGAGGATTACTCCCCCACCCCCAGCACACTGCAGAATACAGCCATATGGCTCTGTACTTTGCATCTACCAAGGAAAGAAAATACACATGGCCAGGAAACCAACCAGGATCCATGAGCCATTCCAGCTGTGGGGTGGCAAGCACAATAACTGCAGGAAAAAAGTGATGCTGCAGTTGCAGGCTGATGTTCCAATGCCCTTTATTGCTGCTACACATCTCCTTATGGTGGCTAAATCCTAGAGATGGGTTTTGGCCAGATATAGCAACAATCTGCACTATCACCTGAATTATTTGTTGCTAAACTGTAGGTAATAAGCTACCAGAAGTTCACAGAATTCAGCAGGCAGCAAGCCAGCCTGACTCCAAGCATTCCCCTCCATTCACCTGGAGTGCCTCAGCAGCAAAGTAGATTTTCCTGCTCTTGGATACACGCAAAATGAAGCTGACAGATGCATGTGTGGGCTCCCTAAGGTTGGAAATTGGCACTCACAGCAAAAGAAAGTAATTGGCAGAATTACCAGATCTCAGTTTGCATTTGGAGCATAAATAAACTAATTAAAGGTTTCCCTGTAGCTGTTATGACAAACACCTTCTTCTGCACAGAGACAAGGGTCTGTGCATGTGGGAGAAGACATTGCCATTGTTTTAATTGGGGGCTGTGTGAAATTAGGAGAAATTCATCTTGCTTTAAACCTCTTAATCTCCTTTCTGTCCTGTAAGATGTAAAGTATTACAGGTAAACAAACCTGCCCCAGAGATGCCTGGAGTTTCAGCAAAATTGTTTCTGTTAAACACATGCACAGCATTTTGGGAATTCCAGTAATAAAATTCTACTCCAATGGAGAAACATTAACATCATAATTTATAATAAACACACTGCATGAATACATGCACACTAAAAGATTATTAGGAAAAAGCCTCTGAAAAACAGTTTGGAATATTTGAAAGCAAGTGAGGTGAGCTTTTCAAGCTGAACCAACCACTCCACTCCCCCAAACAAGATGTTACCAACTGCTTTCTGCTTCTTGTCTTAGCAAGTAAAGGATGTGAGATGTGATTCCTCCAGGAAGCCCTGGTCATCCCACTACATACACACATCTTGAGACCATCTTTCCCAGACAGAGCCCACCTGTGTCACTTTTGCCCTCAGAGCATAATTTATAGGAATGATTCCTCCCCCAAGCTGCAGAGCAGCTGTAATGGCTTGTTTACATCAGAAAGCTGCCTTGGTTTAAGTTTAACTTAAACAACACATCCTAAGATTTTAAGCTGATTTAGTTCAAAAGCTCTGTAGACACTAGACCTGGACTCATGATTAATCACAACCATTACTGTTGGCTTAGTAAGCATGGCAGTGGTAATTAACTCACCTCCACGAAAGTAAAGATTTTTATTCACATCAGCTGAAATAACGAGCAGATTTAAACCTGCAGCCAACTGCAACCCTAGGAAGCCATCAGGGGGTTTATGAGGAAGCACAGGTAGAAACCTGAGTTGCTTGAGAGAGACTATAGTGCCCAAAACTTGACTGTCACTACCCCTCTGATGTCACAGCAATGCCCACCAGCCTTCACAAAGGACAACCCAGCACTTCTCCCTCCCCCTGTCCTTGTGCCAGGGCAGGGATGAACCATCCCAGAGTATCTGACTTGCTTTAGTAAGGTAAAGCACAACACACACAGACACACACCAAGTGTTTCACAGCCCTGAGAGAGGGTAGGTTACACCTCCCCAGTGCCAAGATGGGAGTTCAAAGTGTTCACATTTTTGGTCTTAACAAATCTTCACCATCCACACCAGGAGAAGGAGTCCTGGAAGGAAGACACATGAATGAAGCCCTCTTTATCCCTGCAGCACAGGGAGAGGGAGCAAATCGTGTGGGCAGGGACTAACATCTGGAATCACTAGAGGAGAGCCAGGCGTCACAGAAAGCGACAGCATTCCTCAAGTTTCCATGCAGGGTAGGGAACCTTCCTTTCCCCCGCGCAACCCCATCCGTCAGCCGCTCACTTCCTGCCAAACTCTGCCTTCCCAGCAGCCAGCAAGCTCCTCCCTCGAGTCTAGTTAGCTTTCCACTGCCACGTCAAGTGAGGCAGAAGGACAGAAGGGAAGCAAGAAGGGAGGGAGCAAAAACCAGAAGAGGGAGGGAGGCTCAGCAATGCCAGGGCGTAGTGGGGGGAGAGAAAGAAGGGATGTGGATTGCTCCTGCAGCAGCCAGAGGTGAGCTGCAAGGGCAGCTGGCCAAGGTTGCCTTCTGCAACCCTGTCCAAGGACCTTCTGGAGGGCTTGGAAGCAAAGGCTGGTTCTGTTGGAGCTTCGCTCTGGACCTGGTGATCTTCAGGACAGGAGATGAGGGTGCATGGGGCCTGAGGATCCTCCCACACAGCTCCATGGGGAAGAAAAGGAGTTGAATGAAGCAACAAGTTCTGCACACCTGGGTGACAGCCAAGACTTCACAGCATTGCCTCCTCAAACTGCAGTAATCGATTTTTTTTTTCTCTTTCTAAAAAGGTGCAGCATCTCCCAGGTGGAATCCAGGTACCAGCCTGACACCAGCACTGGAAGAGGAAGGCGCTTGGAGACTTGCTCCAAATTGGAAACATGCAGGGAGCAGCAACATTTCTTCTCCCCCAGCTGCCAGAGGAGGATGTTTTTCCAATCAGGACTTGGACTTTCGTTCACCCCATCTCTGCCCCGCACAACCCCATCCCAAAAGCAGGGAGGGGAGAGGACTAATGAGCTGCTGATTGCCGGAGAGCAGATCGCAGAGGCTCCACTCCGTCTGCCCAGTGTTCAGACTACCTGTTCAGGACTACGAGATTGTACAGTAGTCTGCACATTGGTTAGGCTGTGCTGGGATACACCACACCCTGCCAGTGCTGCACGGGGACGGCAACACCTGCACGGCAGAGGGACTTGCTTGGGGAGGGTGGGCTCTGGGGATGGCTGCATGCAGAGGTCACTCCTATCTCAGCCTGGGAGGGTCTAACCCTTGGGAGCCATGCCTGATCATCACTTCTACCTGCCTGCTCACCAGCCTGCTCACAACCCTCTCATTTCTGCTCTGTCTCTCTCATTCCATTCTTATTTCTTTCAGTTTCATGTGCTTGTCCCACGGTAGCTGTGTTCAGGATGGCTCGTGTTTCACATGCTAAGCTTTGCAAATGCAGAAATAAATACACAGGCCTGTCAGAGTCACAACTGAGGTGTGCTTTGCTACCTGAGAAGGCAGGTTCAAGCACAGAAAGGTGACTGGAGAAAGGGGAGTTCATACTGTAAAGAATATAGGTCATAATACAAAGAAAAACCTACAAGGGATTCAAAGTTGGAGGTTTGGATGCTCTGGATGTTGTGTTTGCTTTGATGTTTGTCTGCCAGAGGAAGAAGAGGAAATGAGTGAAAGCATAAATGAGAACTGATAAAAACTGAGTAAGATTATGAGAAAACATACACTTGTGAAAAAAGATAAGTGCATGAATGAAAAGGCTCCACAGAGAATGTAAAGAACATGAACATTTTCCAGAGAGCAGCATGAGAGCAGGAGAGGAACCACCTTAAAGTAGACCTGCTCTTATGCTCTTTAAAACAAGCTGGATGCAAAAACTTGACTGTAGCCAACTCATCCCAGCAAACTTCTGATGACTGGGGGTATTTGAGTAAAGAAAAAGGATTTCTACCACCTGATCAGGGCCTCAAGGACATGGACTGGGGAGTGGAAGGGGGCAGAGAAGAGGGAAGTGCATGTGTACAGTGGGGGGAGTCTCTACTGATCCATGTGTTTATTTGTAAACAGGAACTGGGTAAGAGACACTGACAGGTACAGAATACACAGCTATTTAGTGCCTGTCACTTCCCCAGGACAGGAATACGTTTCAAGCAAAAGAGAAGGCATGAAGACAGAGAAGAAGCTCAACAAAAACTGATGCATCAGGAATCAACATGATCTGTAAGGAATATAAAGCACCTGCATGCACCTAAAGTACCTGAAACTGCAGCCATCCCTCCTTGTTAACACAGGTCTGAAATGCAGTGACATTGCATGCAACATGTGAATATCTCAAAGCCAATAAGGTCATTCTTCTAATGTAGCCACCCATTCACACAAGACCCAAATTTCTAGTACATGATTTACCTGAATAAGGACAAAAGGTTCCATCTGAACTGCACATTCACACAAATTCCCAAAGGAAGCAGCAGATATATCCATCCACCCAGCTGTGCAAACACTCCAGCACACAGTGGCACACAGGCACTCCAGAAGGAACAGCTACCCTGCAGAGCAGGGTGTGAGCTTCACTGGCAGGAACCACAGAGCACAGTGCTGATTCCATCCTGCCTACAAGGTCCCTGTCACCAGCAGCTCTCTCCAAGCTCACAGACCATCTTTTCCAGCAGGCAGGAAAGTCCTGCAGAGTCATAGGCACTGTGCATTTCATAAGGGATCTGGGCAGGAGGAGTATTCAAATCAAATTCTTGTATCTTGTCCACTGTGGTGCTTGCTGAGCAGCCAGTGTGCTCTGGTGCTGTGCTGCTGCTCCACTGGGATGCTATGGCCTCCCTGAGCAAGGAAACCTCACTCTGTACTGCCTGCAGCCAGAGCAGGCTCCTCCCCACCTCTCCTTCCCACTGCTGCCTGCAGCATGATCCCACAGGGCTCAGGAGATGCAGGTACCTCAGGAGGGTCGCCAGGGCCTGGGAGGCCAAGCTTTCTGTGGGGCCACTCTCCATGGGGCCAGTGTTTGACTTATTGAAAGGAGACAGGAAGAAAAACAGAGAGCCCAGAGCACACACACATGCTCTTGGCAGCAAGGCAGAGTGGGGAGCCAACTTTCCACCCCCGCTTGGCCCACTCTTTCCTTCCCCTCCCATTCCCCAGCACACTCCTTCAGGCCCCTCCAGAGCATCAACAGCCATATATCCCTGCTAACATGTAATGCTGGGCCCTTTAAGACATTTTAAGCTTCAGTTCCTTTCTTCAGAGGCAGAGAAAAAAACAAGCCAGTGCTGCGGAAAGACTGGTATTTCACTAATGGGGTCCAGATGTCTTCATTCCACAGACACTGGGTCCTGGCTTGTGGGACAGGGCAGGGAGAGGCAGTGTCCCCAGTCCTCCTGGCCCCAGAGGTGCTGGCCTAGCCTTCACCCTCACCCCACCACACACCATTCACCCTGCTCCTTCCCCCACCAGCACCCACAGCTCTGCCACCAGCACTTCCATCCACAAAAGGCAGATTCAGCTTTCTCCTTGTTCCCTCTGGAAAGCAGCCAGAGCACAGGGGAACTAGGACAAGAGAGCCCACAAAACTGCAGGGTGGGGCAGACACAGCCTCCCCCTTCCTTCCAGAGCTGAAGCAAAGAAAGACCATGGTGTAGAACCTCTCAAAATACATGAGACTGTTTCAGGACCTGAAGAGCACGTGAGTTCTCCTGAACTGGTGAAGGAGGAGAGCTCTGTAACAGACATGTAAAAATCCCCTGTCTGATGTGGGAACATGCACTGTGAGCAGCTCTCGCACGTTGAGTCAGCTTCATGGAGCACTGAGGTTTGGGATGGGAATCCCCATGCTCAAAGCTCTCCCAGCTGCCCATCAAATGCACCAACTTTTAGCCTGATTCAATATTTGAGTCCGGGCAGACGTTGCTTCCTTTCTCCCTCACAACAGCCAGTGATCAAGGAGTTGAACTTGGGGAGGAAGCAAATAAAACACACACTTCCCTTTCCCCCCTGCTCCCACTCAGTTGAAAACAAAGGCTCCTTTCTCAGAGGCAGCTCAGACCTCATTGGTGCTGGTTCTCTGTGTTTAAGGGACAGGGGCTGGCAGGGAACTGTTTTCATTAGGCAGCTCTGCAGAAGGGAAATGGTGCAGACCTCCAGTTGCTATCAACCCCCAAGGCTGCCCTCCCTCAGGAGGGGAGGGAGGTCCAATCCCCATCCCAGGCAACTGGAATCTATCAACAGTTTATACATCCCCACTGCAGCCCGCCCTCCCTCCCACTCCCTGGGGGAAGAGCAGGGAATTCTGATCATCTCTGTAATACAGATGTAGCAGCTGGCTTTGATTAAACTACTTGATGTTTATAACCACTCGACCTGCATATGAAGCCCAGAGGAGAGGGAAGCCTCCCCAGGCAACTCTGAACACAAAGGGCAGGGGTCTTACAGCAGAGACACACTGATTTAGAGAAAGCCATTTCAATGCCTGGTTCTTTAATTAGGAAATTGCTGCCTGCTCATCCATAGCAGCACAGCAGTCATCTCCATACAGAAAGCAATATTTAGAGGCTGATTCATCACTGTATTTGTCATCATTTCTACCTGCTGAGAAGGAAACAGGCCCACTGATAGCAACTAGACAAGAATCCAGTCCTGGCTGCAGCTCCCAGACACAATAGTGAGTGCCTCAGAACACCTGAGGGACACAAACCACAGTAAGAGGCAGAGAAGTTTCTTCATTTGCAATCAGAAACCCTAATCAACTTGGAGCTTACAACTACATACCAGACATTTTTCATCTCCCAGCACATTGAGGGGACTAAACCTTTCAATCACATCCTTACTAGAACCATCCAGCTATTCTTTCTATTTTCAAAGTAATCAAAAGGGACAATTATCTACCTTTGTCTTGCATAGGAAGCAAGATGCTGTTGACAGTGATTTCAGCTGGAACGATTCTGTCTGCTTATAACAATTCCCACTGAAGCAGAAACACATCACAGCATGTTGCCAGAATTGCTAATATTCAAGATTATCAAGCAACTCTACAGAGTAGGTCCATGTTCCCATCAGTGATATTCCACACACCACTGTACTTCTGATCAGCAGAACTCTGACCATTTACAACTCAACTTTAAATATAACATTTAAAATATGTTATATTTATATTGGCATGCTCAATACAGAATCAGTAAAAAGACATTCCTACTTTGCATGTTTAAGAGCTGGACCTGGGAGAGATTAACTAATTTACTTGAAGTCAGAAGGAGCCAGCACCTGAGCTAGAGCTTCAGGTCCACAGCTCCTGTCACTTTGCTCTGAGTGAGCTTTTTTCTTGGAACCAGGAGATGCATGAAATCACTGCCACGTGCCTTCAGAAAACTCACTGCTGCCCCACAAATGCCTAAAAGTCCAAATCTTGGAACTAACCCATCACACCCTTGATGATCACAGCTGCCACAGCAAAACGAATAAAGGTCAAATTCATTCCAAATGCCTGTCAACTTCCCACTAAGCCAGAACTTCACGCATAAATATTACTCCTTGTGCGTCAAACAAGCCACATTCACATCAATTCTGAAATGCTCAGCAGTACTGAGGCCATGGGGAGCCTGGCCCAAGGACAGTTTCAGCTTGTGACAAGCTGCAGACAGCACTCAGAAGATACAGCTCTAATATCCAGTGACCTGAAGTGCTGGTCCTCATCAGATGCCTGAGACTCAAGCAGCAGAGTTGAGCTACTCACCTCATCATCCTTGTACCAGGAGAGGTTCTCCGCTGTCAGGACAAACCAATACTCCTTGGAGCCACCCTTCATGATCCCAATGTTGTTGATGGTGAGCCAGCCTTTCCGGATCACCTGAGGGGGTGGAAGCAGTGAGCATTAACAAGGACAATCATTCCTGGCCTCAGGTGACAGAGGAGGGATCCAAGGGTATCCCTACATGCAAAGCAGTATGGAAAGACAAGGAACATGGTGCTCTCTGCTGCTGCCAGAAGAGCCCCACTTTCAACTGGCCAGAGGAGGTCCTTGCCCCAAAAGGGCCAGGAATAGCAAAAAAAAGGAGGCAGGAAGGAACCTGGCAGTGCTGTGCATTCTACCCTCTGCCAAGAGGAAAGAGATACAGAAAGAACTACATTAGGAGTGCCTTCGACACTGGCACAACCTACAAGCACCAAATCACAGCAAAACACCCAGAAAAGGCCACACCTAGAGAAAACCAGGACACCAGCACACCTTTGTGCATGTGTGGAGTGCTTCACTCAACTCAGGGTAGGGGGAACTAGTTCAGGACACAGCCAAGCACCCCAGAAAGAACTGAGTTTAGTGAAAGAAGTCACTAAGGATAACAGAACAAAATGGTGCATCTGGAATTAGTACCCTGGACTTCAGCATACCCAGGTATTTGGGCAGTCATATCAACCTTGGGCAAGACAAGTTCCTAGAAGTTTAGTCTGTAAAGAAGCCAGGCTATTACTCTCCAGGGGACTCCTATTCACTAAGTGCTAGTTTAGAACTCCACACGTGCCATAATCAAATGCAGGTATGCATCAGCTTAAGGGCATTAGCTTTTACTATCACTGCACTACTCACACCCAGAAACATCTGCATGCATTATTTGCACTGTGTTGTATAGATATACTTGCTGAAAACTTCCTGGCATGGAAAAACCACGAGACTGCACTGTCTCTCTGCTGGTTGCATTGTGTGAGCAACCTACCCAGTTGGCCTACCTGGTTACCTGCCCCGGAGGTACAGGATCATTTAATTGGCAATTTGCTCTGTAAAGGCAAACTAAGGAGCCTCAGATGTTCAGCTCCTGCCTTTCAAGCTCTAACTAGTCCTACTCTCCATGTGGACAGGAGGGGGCAGTGGAACAGAACTACACATCCTTGGATTGCTGCTTTTTATCTCCACCCACTCGAAAGATGTACCCGCAGTTCTGAATTCTTCCTCAACATACTACCTTTCCACCTCATTTCTGCTTCATCTGTGTCTAATGCCAGCTGCCCTCCTTTCCCCATTCGGCAGCAGAGGGAATAATGTGTTTATGCCCTGGTTTTGCCTTCCCAGATGCAACATTAATGTTCATTAGCACACCCTGCTGAGTGGCCTTCTACTCACCAGGATCTCATCCTGCAAAGGGGAACCATAGCAACAGCAGCAGAGCAGAGAGCAGGAGAGGAGCAAAGAGAGGAGAGATTATTACCAGGAAAGCTGGAGCAGGATAAGAGAGGCTCAAAAACAAAATAAAATAAATTGGAAGCTGGTACCAAATCTTTAACCCCAGGTGTTAACACAAGCAACCCCCATCCCAAAATAAATCTGCTAATGGGAAAGCAAAAGCACTTTACAGGTGGATCCAGAGTCTGCCCTTTGCACTCTTCTACGCTCAGCTCTACTGTGGGGACTGCAGAGGATGGGATTCCCTACAGCTGCTCCAAAATGGCTGGCTGGCCAGCCCAGCCTGCTGAGAACACCTGCCTGCCAACAATGTGAAACACTCTGCAATGCCATGTCCAGGGAGAGGGGGCCAACATTCTGTTATGGAGAGGATGGATGTCAGCACTGAATGTCTTTTTAAAAGACTAAGCAAAAGCATTTGCTTCCATTCTCTATGAAGCTGCTTTTAAGGTTTTGTTTCCAAGATCTTCTAGCCAAGATAGCCTTGCAATGTCCCCAGCAAATCTGGGACTAAGTTGTTGACAAAGTGTCATTAGTATCTTTTTAATTCTGTGTACACTCTTTACAGTTCCTGGAGGATTAAAGGAAGTCCTCCCCTCCACTGCTGTATTCTCCCATGGGTGTGTTCTGATACACACCCACTGCAACCATGGCTATCATCACCCTCTATCTCCCTATACAGAGATTTATACACTTCCAGTGAAGTTTTTCAGAAAAAGAGTCCATGAACTCTCTTGAAATCTCTTTTCAGAAAGTAGATACCATTCATGGGAAAGACAACTAGAAAGGATAATTCTGTAACAGATCAGACCTAGTGTTCTGTACCTCTCACCTTGGCAGGAGAGTTGGCACAGTTAGTGAAGGGGCTGAACAAACAGGAATTTACAGAACATTAATTAATAGGGATTTCTACCAGAAAAGCAAGACCAGATCTTGATTATCAAGCTGCCATTGCCCTCCATTGCTGCCAGATGCTCAGTTCTTCCTGACTGCATGTAGCCTAAACCACTATGCTCCAGTTAACAGTTTGATGAATTAAAAAAAAGGCAACACAACAAAACAACTTAGAGCAGTGCTGCATCCAGCCCAGCACTTGTCCACCTGGTAGCTTCCAGGTAGCAAACATGTCCTCCTTGCAGCAGTGAAGGAGATGGAACTTGGCCTACCTGGTTACCAGCTGCCTTCTTCTTGCTCATCTGGCTGCTCCTCTGCTGAGCACTGAAAACAACAGCAGAGACATTCAAAACTTCTAAGGCTCTTCTTGATCACCTGAATCCTCCTCCCTTTGGATAGCTGCTGCAGTCACTTGGGGCCCCCCACCACTGGCTTCCAAGCCTTAATAACCCAATCTTGTGCCATCTTCTCTCTCAGCCTGGACTACTCATCTTCTCACTCCCACATGAACCTCATTTGGGTCACTAACCCTCCACAGCTGCTGGGGTTTTTTGTTCTGGAACAAATCTAATACTGTAACACTCCCTTCCATGCATCTCCATTGTCACCCCAGCCTTCAATCCAGAGCCACTGAAAAAACAAGCAATACTGAGAGCTGCACCATTCTTGGGACAATAGCATCTGCACCAGGGCCTCTGCACCCCCTTCACTGGAGCAGCTACAGGACAGAGCCACAGGAAACAAACATGGAGAAGAGGAGGCAGTAGGAGGTGGGTGCTTACTTGGCAAAGCCAATGAAATCCTCGTGGTTTGTGTTCATGTAAGCCAGCTCAATGTCTATTAGAAGCATGACCTGCCAAAGAGAGGCACAGACAGGAGGTCAGTGACTGACACTGCTAATGGGGCACACAGAGCCCTGGACATTGTTCATCAGATCCCCTCTGCAGCCAGACACCCCTTGGCTCAGGCCCAACTCAGACATCTTCAAAAGGTGTCCCCCACCCAATTTCCCCCCTGACACACACTCCTGACCCCCACCTGATCCTTGGTCCTGCCTTCCCTCTCGCGGATGTGGGTGGTGACGATCCTCTCCATCTCCTCACGCAGGTGAGGGTACTGGCTGAGCTGCAGGAGAGAGGAAACACGTGCACATGGGAAAGGGAGGTAAAAAGGGGGCTGCAGCCCCCCACATGTACACATGCACACATACACCTTGCTACCAGATATTCTCAAGGGAAGTTCTAGAAAGCTGGACTTGCAGACAGATTTTTCCAAGTTCCTGGAGGTCTGTTGCAGGCAAAGTTAATTTCTGCTTGCTCTGGGCTTTAGAGAAAAGCCCTTTTCAGTCTTGCAGCAACCCTCTGTCTCACCAGAGACCTGTTCCAAACTCACCACATTCTTCCTATCAGGAGGCTTTTGGCAAACCCCAGATATAAGTGCACTGCTCCTTGCTTGTTGGGTTTTTCCAATAAAATGAGTAGTTTCAGCATCTCACTGAAGTAGGCCAAGCAGGTGAATGGCCTGTTCTTACAACCTGTTAAGTCCTCTAGGAAGTGAAGTGGATTTCAGTCCCTGTTTGCTGAGGGACTAAATGAAAGCCCCTGTCTCTCACCAACATCTGCAAGCAGAGACACAGGATCTGAGCAGCTCAAGGCTTCATGTCTCCAAGAGACACTGATCTCTGGGCATCCAGCTGCTTCTACCTGTGCTGGGGCGGGATTACACAGCCGAGATCTATGCTAACATTGCATCTACAGCACATTTTCTGCCACATTACTGAGCAGTGAATCCTTTCCTGCCCCCACTGAGAAGCAGGAGGACTCTCGTAGCTGTGATTCAAGGAAGATTATCTACAGAGATAATACCTGAGTTACACTTCTAGAATCAGCACCTTTAAAGTCCTCTGGTTTCACACAGCACCTGCCTTCTTGCCTAGGGTCATAAACCTCTAGTGATTCTTACAGAAACAACTGCTGCATCTCAGGTTAAGCCCAGCAGTCAAATGGAATTAAACCTCTAGATCCAGAATCCAGCCCTTTCTTCCCTACTTCACCTATGCCCTGTGAAACTATTTTCTCTGGGTTTTTTTTAACATTATCTCTAATTTGACTATGATGTCCAACAGTATTTCATTTGCCCAAGACATGTACTGCATTTGTTTTGTTCCTACAGTTTATGAAAGCTTCTTCTTAAACTGGTTTGCCCTTTTGTTTTGTATACATAATTTTAACATGGTACAAGGAACAGTCTCAAAATGTGCAGCATCGCTTCTGGAAGCCAGATCCCACACTAACCACCACCAATATTCCTAACATCTGCCAACAAATAGTTTCAAACCCTTTGAGCCCCCTTGCAGTCAAATTGCAATAGCCTAGAACTGGAATTTGGACTAGATTTGACACTATTTTTAAATGTGTAGTTTGTTTTGAAAGGCCACAGAGGCAGGGAAAAAGTAGAATTTCTGTTCCCCAGTACCACCTTGTCTTAAAAGCAAAAACTGGGTGTTCTCCATGATCTTTTGGTTCAGGCAGCTGGTTGCTTCAGAGACAGACAGGGAAAGCTTCCTGTTTCCTTTGGGGGGTTGGCAAAGGATAGATGGGCAAGTTATGTCAAACAGAAAAAAACAGGAAGTTGGAAAACCTTCAAGCAAGTCTCAGCTTCTTTGCTTCAAATTTAAAAAAAAATCAACAAACAAACACAGTCGAACAAAAACCACATGAAACCTCCCACCACCATCCCAGTCCCAACCAGTTCAAATGCACACAAAGTGCAAAACAAGTAGTGGTTTATTCAGAACCCAGCTCGTCCAGCAACATCCATGTGCAAAAATAAATTGGCAGCATTGGTCCCCATGCAGGAGCTTCTGACCCCAAGCATGCACAGGAGCAGCAAGGGTGGGCAAGGAAAAAGGATAAACAAGCCACAGGATGTCACACCACCAAGGAACATGCAACAGGGTATAGAGGGGCAAGGAGTTATCACCAGCAGGACAAACAGCACCCAGAAATGCCATGACTCTGAAAGACAGGAGAGCAGGCGACCCTTCGAGGGGTAAAGTCTGTCAGCCTGGGATCGTGTCCCAGCTCAGTGGGCTTTCGATCCTGCTTTAGCATCATTTTCCTGTTTAATCAAAATACAAGCTTACAGCCCTCTTTGAAAACCAATTTGTCCCAAAGCTCCTTAGTTCCCCTCTTTGCAGATTCTACGAGTCCTTGCCAGCACACCAGAGATCAACCTTCAGCTGAAGGGCTGCTGACTTGCAAGACTTTCCTGCACTTGTGAGACACTGCAGTGCAGTCTGGCACAGAAGGTTCCTGCTTTTGGAAAAACACTAGCTAGAACATTTTCTTCCTAAAGGTAAGGGAGCATGCTTATACCAGCTTTCTGTTGCTTTTGGAGCTACTCTCCATTAGCAAGAAGCTCAGAATCAAGCCAGTCACAGGACAGCTGTTAATAGCTGCCTTCTTCAGCCCTCAACTTTGTCTAATAGTCAAGAAATAGTCAACTTTTCATACAGGAAAACTGTACTGTGAACACAGACGGGTTTGTCACCTTCTGTGTTCTTTGAAATATCTCACAATATTCAATCTATACAGCTTTATCAACTGCACATACAATGATTTCTTCACCATCTGAGGTGAAATGAAATAATTGTGAGAGAACATAAACAATAACACACAACAGTTCAGACAGCAACAAACCAAGGCTACAGGACTGTTAAGCTAATTCAAGAGGTGTTAGCCCAAGCAGCCTTTCTTTCCAGAAGCCTTGCAGGACTTCTGGTGAATTTAAAGTTTTTTGTCATCTTTTTAGATGCAGCATCAGTCCACAACATGGCAGGCTGGGTATTACCTTACAATTAGCATCAGTCCTAAAGTAGCCTTTTCCAGATGCTTCCCCTAATAGCACATGCTCTTGTCCATGTCAAGCAGTTAGAGCTATAACATGCAAAATAAATATTGCAAATTAACTAATGTCCCTGTGCTGTTACTACCTTATGCCATCAGAACCCATCTCAGTCCAGCTGTAATCCTTAAGTGGCCTTTTCTTTCTTTCTACTCTTTCAGAGGGAGGTACAGGCAAGATTAACCTTCTCACTACATGCAGACATTTGACTTAAAACATTACTAAAGTCTTCCTTTTTTTCTTCCAGTACTATTGCTATGTGTTTTCACTGAGGCAGTTATTTTACATCTAACATCTGCCTCCCTGGCTTCAACCATAGCCATTAGTCTCCTACAGTGTCACTATCACCTTCCTTACATGATTAGCCAGGTTGCATCACCTTGGAATATCCTCACAGGGTCATCCATCACATCATGGATTAAAAATCCACAGAGCAAGTGGGTATCCAGCCACTCTAATGACATGGTCCAACAGAGACACTAGAATTCAACACCCCTGGGGTTTTTACCATC
The DNA here is from genome assembly GCF_036417665.1 of Passer domesticus. Classification (NCBI taxonomy): domain Eukaryota; kingdom Metazoa; phylum Chordata; class Aves; order Passeriformes; family Passeridae; genus Passer; species Passer domesticus. The sequence continues at coordinate 7,471,283 of NC_087491.1, forward strand.
ATCCTTCTCTCTCCCCACCCAGAGCAGACATCACCAGCTGGATACAGAACACAGTGCAAGCAATCACACCCATCAAAATAAAAATCCACATTAGAAACAGGCTGAGGAGTTCCTCTGCCTCACATCAGACCCCACAATATGGCAACAGCAGGACTCCTCAAGAAATAGACTGGGCAGAGCTTGGGGCATGTCAAACATGAGTCCTTACAGAGATGGAAATGAGCTCTGCATTTCTAAGTGAGCCAGACCTTATTAACTCATCTTTTTCCTTCGCTCTGAACTCACATCAATTCTTATCTTTCCCTCCTTCCCAATTTAGGGCTCACCAAAATGCTGGTGAGTCTGGCTGTAACCCTGGAAGAAGGAAACTGCAATTTCCAAGTCCTAAAATAGCCCATGGAACATTCCTTTCCAACTCAGTTTCCAGAACACACTTCTGCTGTGCCACATGCTTCTGGCCCCTCGCTGGCACGTTTAACACCAATTGCCACATCTGCCTTTTTTTTAAAGGAGGCATGTGGTGCCCTCTCCTGGAGGGAACCAGCCCGGGAATCAAAACCACTCCTGCCCCAGCCTCCAAGAAGTATTTGACACCTTCCCTGTCACTCTCCAGCTGCTGCTGCCCTCAGGCTCCAGCTCCTGTGGTTCACAGCAAGCAAGGAAAAGCATCACACTACTTCCCCCTGAGCACAGTCCATGGAGTGGGAAATCAGCAGGAGAATGATGCAAAGGGTGTAATGCCTGGAAAAGCTTTTCTCAAAGCCTTTTGCAGCTCTGAATGCCTCTTGCAGAACATCTTGCACCTCAAACTTTTAATCAGCTGCTGTTTTGTAGATGCTACAGTTCAATATGCATTGCAGACCATTCATGTCGTGGGGGTGGGAGGTCTTTTTCTGGCTTTTTATCGTTTTCTAGGGTAGCTGGATTTAAGGGGTCCTAAAAATAACAACTAAGAAGTTCCAAATGTGCAGGCAATGGCACAGTAAACTGATCTTACAAAGGCCAGACAGACCAAGGAAAAGCTGATGCCAGAGTAACCCACTGGGTCCCAGCTCACTGCTCAGCTAAAGAGTTGTCACCCACTCCCCTTGGCCTGCCTTTAAACTGCTCCTGTACCTGCAGGTTGCTGCTCTCCTCTAGGTGCATTGTTATATCAATTTTCTGTCTCTAGATTTGCCGGAGTTCCTGGTGGGTGGGTGTGTGTGTGTGTGTGTGTGTGGAGAAAGCATGGAAGTGTGTGGGACGGGGATGGGCATTGACCTTTCTTGGATTGTTTGTTTCTTTACCTTTTCGCTACACTTTCTGATGGTGGATGTGAGCTCACTCACTACCATATCCACACACTTCAGACTTGGCTCCTTCAACTTCTGCACCTGCTTTTTCACTATGGCTTCAAAAGCGAGGTCAGGCGTGAAGAGACCCGTTCTGCATGGCAGGGGAAGGGTGGGAGGAAGCAACGAGGAAGAAGAAAGCAAAGCAGAGAAAGAGCAGGAAGGAGGAAGAAAGAAGGAAGGAAGAGGGAGAAGAGAGAAAACACAAGGCAAAATGAGAAGTGAGATTTTGGTTCATTCCATTAGTTTACTGAACCAGGTGAGCATTGCTATGGGGCCTGTGCACTGCCAAGTATCAGGAGAGTCTACAGGCAAATGGAAGTGTCAAAGGGGGATGAGGTAGGAGCAGCTGGGCCAGTGAAATGGTGAGCTGTCAAGAGCAAGATGAATGAATGGAGACCCCAGGGATCAAGTGATCACTTCCTGAAGGAAAGCTTCTTTAGATTTCAAGACAAAACTTTTTGCCAGTGAGCCACTGTCCCTTTTCCAAGAGGTTCACCATTTATCATTTCTCTTTATCTCACTTCCCCTTCCTTCTCACCATAGTTATCTCCCCTTCCAAGTTTTCCTTATTCCAGCTGCAGGAAGCCTGAACAGGAGCCAGGCTAAGACCCCAGAGGTCTGTCACTTGCATCTTGTTTTGGCAGAACTGATGTCTCTCGTTTTCAGGGATTCGGGCAAACCATTCCACTTGCAAAATTTATTTAATCTCACCCACCTTCCCTGCAACATCAGCTTCCTCAGTAAGAACAGATGCACCCAGTATTTAGGAAAATGCAGAAGTGCTACAAGACAACCACAGTTATACAAAGCATCCATTATACCTGCAGCATCAGACCCAACATAGGCCTGCTGTGATTTATAAGGAACTGTTAATTTCCACTGATATTTTGTGGACTGTGTTCTCAATGTCTCCACTCAAAAAGAACAGAAAATTCACAGAAATTCAAGTTATTAAAACACAGCAAAGATCAATCCAATTCAAGACTACTGCACCAAAATTTTTTTCAGCACTTCTTTTAACACTTCAGGGCTTCTACAGGATGCTCTTTGTTACACAATCTGAGTTACTTGTCTTACCACGGGCCATTACTACTTTGCCAGTGCTTTCAGGGAATAACATCCCCTTGGCATGGGAATGGGATTTGCTTTTCTAAAACTGCAGTTTATAACCACACCTGGGGTGCCTGCAGCTACCAACAAATGCTGGGATGGCTATAAATAACCACCACTTCATGTAAATCAGGTATTTACTCCCTCACCTCATCTTCCACATCTCTGCAGATAACACCTGCAAGTCCCCAAGCAACACAAGTATTAAAACACCTTCAACACGTATTAGGGGATGTATAACCACTCTGCCTTTTAAGCAGCAGAGTTGGAATATGTTACAGGATTTGGATTCACCCAAGGCTCTCTCTACAGGTGCCAACAATGCCTCTTTTGAGCAAAGCAAGAGCATTTCCAGAGTTCAGTTCACACCCTCTAACCCAGCAGAGGCTTCCTACTAATCCAGTTGCCCAGCTAAGCTCAAGTTATGCTGTTTCCCCCACCATACTGCAGGGGAAGTCTGATTTTTTAAAAGAAATTAGTCCCTTACAATACCTGAGTATCACCTGATTGACAGTATTTTGTTTCTTCATAAACAAAATTGTAACCATGGCTAGAGCACACACAGAGCAACTGGAACTGAAGTTAACTATGAACACCTTAGCAGTAGGATCCAAGCTGAAATGGAATCCTTTATTCCTGAATCTGTGATATTTCCCCTCCATCCATGTGGTCTCTTCTCCCGTATTTCCCACCCTGTTGCACCCACCACCTGATCACTTGAAGAACTGCTGCCTTCAGAACAGAGGGTTTATTCTAAAATTATCAGTAAAAGGAGGAATGAAAAAGAAACAATGAAGTAAGAAAAAAGGATGCAATGAGAAAGAATAAATGGGCAGTTTTGAATAGCAACTGATGGATGGAGAACAAATCAAAAGAAGCTTCAGAGGGCATGAAAAAGGAGGGCCCTTCTGATCCAGTTAGCAGGTGACTCTGGATACTTGGCAGCCCGAGGGCCTGTGCTTACCTGTCAACAGGCTCTAATGGCAATTTTCTGGGTGCTTCCCACAGTCACACACCTCAAGAGAGGACAGCAGGACAGAAAAAGGAAGCTCCTCCAGCACTCTAGAAACCTGAGCAACCTCTCACTGCATCCTCTTTGCTCTCCCAGTCTGTCCTGGGGGGCAAAGTATGTGCCTGCACACCTGAGCCCTTCTGCAGAGGCTCTTGGCCCTAAGGACCAGGCACTTGTGCAAAGGATGGCAAGTGTCACCACCTGGGCACCTGTCCCCACCCGTGCTGAGAGGGGGGTCAGACTCTGTAGAAACCTCCTGCAGTGCCCATTTACCTGCACCTGAAAAGCCAGTGGCGATTCCAGTCTCCAGTGCCCACCCAGTCCTAACTGAGGTGCCTTTTCACCGGCACCCAGCCCTGCCTGAAGCAGCAAGTCATGGCTGAGAAGAGTGGCACAAGTCATCGCATCTTGCTCCCTTTCAACCCCAACCTCAAAAACAAAAGCTGCCACATCCAGAGGGCAGAATCAAGGTTCCCACTCTTGACCCCAAAAAATACCAGCATGGATCCCAAAGGGCAAAGCCTGATGTCCTCTCTCTTGAGAGAGAGCACACATGGAGCCCAGAGGCTGATGAACGTTTCTAACTTGCTTCTTCTCAGCCATGTGCTGCTATTCCAGATCAGGATATGGACCAAACCAGCCAGAAACCAAGCCAAACATCACAGGAAGGTTTCCTGGAGATACAACCCACAACTGTAAATGCTGTAGCTCTAAATTTCAGCCCCATACATCCCCCGAGGGCAACTCTGGGATTAATCCTCTCATTTCTACAAGAACAGAGGGCACAAAATTTAAATCCCAGTCTCTGGCTTGGAAAATAAACCCAGATAATAAATTTCAAGAAAAACATGTCCATAGAGAAATACCCTTGGTTTTCAAAGGAACCAGGAGTTATGCTACAGACAAAGGGGTGGCCAGGACATCTCTAGAATGCCTCAGCTCTAAAAGATTCAGGGAGCAGGGCCACAGCACACATTCCACAGGGCTTCCTTTCTGTTTGGCTTGTTGGCTGGATCGCTCCAGGCTGGCTCTGCTCAGGTCTAGTCATGCTGAGGAGGTGGTGAAAACACCAAGTGTGGCTGCAGGCAAGTCCCTGCCCAGGTCACGATGCTGCGCCGCAGCCAGCGAGCAGGTGGAAGGTGCCAACTCCATGCTGCCTCTGGTTACCTTCTTGGTGCACTGTCTAACAGTATTGATTAACTCCGAAATGACCATGTCCACGCATTTCAGGCAAGGCTCTTTAATCTTCTTCACCTGCTTTTTCACAATGGTCTCAAAGGCCATGTCAGGTGTGAAGAGACCGGTTCTAAACACCCAGGGTGGGGACAAGACAAGGCAGGAAGGGGAGAAGGGGCAAGGAGAATGTCACAGCGTTACACACACATCTTGGAGCAGGCACCACCATCACCAAAACCCGGGACATTTGGGCTGGGAAGTGTCACATCCCCTGGAAAAACCCTGACTGAAGTTCTTTAAAAATGAGGGATGCTTGGCACTTGAAAGGAAGGAGGTGCCAGGGGCAAAATCAATCTTAGCTGGACAGCCATAGCCAGGTCACCATTTCACCTCAGCCTAAGGGTGGCAGGGGCTGACCCCTCCACAGCTGACCTCAGAGTTGTGGAGGAGATGAGACCTGCTCTAGAAGATTTTCTTAAAGGCTAGGACACTGACATCTGATACCTTTATCAAGTTCAGGTGGTAGCTGACCAAGAGAAACAAATTAAAATAAATCTAGGTCAGTGTTTGTTCACATCCCTCTGTGCAAAAGGGCTCCAACAGGAACCTTCACAAGAGCATCACAACTTGGGGTCTCAGGGCTGAATTTTCTGACAATTCACCTTCACATTGAAGGGAATACAGACCTGTTTGCTAACTATGTGGGGCCAGTGAGATCCTGGTGATGGGCACACCAGCGTTCCCTCAAATCTCATGGGGACGAGGGGCTCTCTACCAACACTTGTTTTGAACAATTAACTGCTGGTTAGTGTGAAAATCAACATTTTAGTTTTAACTAAACAAAGGACTAGTATGGGATTGCATCCCTCTTACTACCCTTTCCTATGTAAAGGCCCAAGAAGGATGGAGAAGATGTCAAGACACCCCAGGCTTTTACCTTTTAGGCTTCTGTGACTCCCATATGGGAAAAGAAAGCAAACTCACTTGAATGATCGTTCCTATTCCCAGATTCAAGACAGAGGTTATCCCTCCCTTTGGCTGACCTACCGTACCTCTGAAGTCTTCCACTCCATTTGGAAGGTCTGGAAGTATTTACAAGGCTTTTCAGCCAGAGCTCTGCCTAGCGTGTGATACGTGCCTGATACCGTGGATGTTCTTGATGGCGTAGCTGATCTCCCGCCGCAGCTCCTTCTCATCAAACTCCATCTGCACCAGGAGAGAATTCCATCAGAAACTTTCTGACACTGACTTGCACAGCAGCAGACTTTGAAGAGAAGAGGTCTCATGCCAGCACTACCATGTGACACATGAGATATTAGCCCAGTCCAGCCACAAAACTGCTGTGGCCAAAGCAGGACATGCTGGACACACAGGAACAGCTAAGGGCCTCCATTTACAGATGCCCCAGCTGCTCTTAAGGAGGTTCTTTGAGGTAAAGCACTAGGACTGAAGTGTTAGATGGCTTTCTAAAGAAAATTGGTTTGCCTCACAACATTTAGCATGAGATCTTGGCAGCTGCTGTTTCAGTGAACACCACAAACGGATAAAACATTTTGTATGAATTGTAAATCTAACACAAGGAAGGCTATTTATTTCACTAGAAAGGCCTCATCTTATTCAAATGTGAAAAAAAGAAAGCCAATGCAAAAAATATTGAAGCAGAAAGATCTAGCTCTTAAGTTTGTTCCAACTGACACCATAACAAGATTTTCAGTACCCCTCCTGATCACGTTATTGTAATTCATCATCCAAGAAAATTGTCTTTCAATAAGAATCCTCTTCCACTGTTAAGAGGTGAATACAGTTTCTACACTATTCCCACCTCTAGGCCATTGATAGGGGCCAGACAGAAGTAATCCCAGGTATACCTACAATTCTTTTTCCTGCTTCTTAGGTATCTATAAGTCCAACTTTAGATCTAGTCTGATGCTCAGGATCAAGAAGTACAAGTTTCAGCACCATTCCTTCTACATGAAACTCAGTCAGAGTAGCTTTGACATATCTGTGAGGGCATTCAGTCATTGATCTACCATGGGTTCTGTTAAAGCGATTTTTCACACTCAATTTAGCATCTAGGAATCAAGTCCAAAAAACTTTGCCATTTATCTCAGAGGAAGTTAAGTTCTGTCACAAAAACAGGGACAGAGGGAAAGTCAGCACTATGGGAAGGTCCCAACAAAGGAGACAAACAAGTGAAAAAAGGTGATAAAAGAGAAAACCATGAAACAAAGCAGCTGAAGAGAAAGTCTGCTGATGAAAGGTAGCAAGAGGAGTAAGGAGACAGACAGAAGTAGTAACATACAACAGGAAACAAAAAGTGTATCTCAGCAGCATGGGGCAGCAGTACCTTCACCAGCTCAAAGGGGAAGCGCTCGTGGAAGATGCGGTTGATCCGAGCTCCTCCCGACAGCTCATAAGTGTCAATTTGGTCTCCAGAGCCTTCAATGCGTTTCTCAAAGTCCACAGCAAACTGCTGGACCATCCTGAAAGAAAACCAAGAGCATGAAGTAGAATTCATCACTGAGCAGTCCTTTCCAGGGAGGGATGCTGAGGCCACTCACTGAAGCAGAGCTTTGGTCTTGCGAGCAGGGTCATCAGGGCGAAAGTTCTTGTACTCCTCCACCTCCTTCTCAATGGAGAGGAGCTGGCTCTGGAGCTTGTTCCGCAGCCCTGGCAGCGTGTCACGGATGTGGTTGGTCAGTTGCTGCACAAGAAAAAGGTTTAAGATGACAATAAACCTCTAGGTAGTTACTGGGAAGAGTTTGCTGCCTCCACACTACAAAAAAAGATGAAAGCTCCTCTCTGTTTTCAATTCTTCTGTGTGGTCCTAACAAAATGTCTATCCCAGGACAAATACCAGTCATGAGCTGAAGGTATTCCCCCTCCCCAGCTCCTGCCTATTGCCCCCTCTACTCTTGATCTTCAGTTTACCTTCTAGTATGGTGCAAAACTCCCCTCCATCCACAAACCAAACTGACCCAAACCCAATAACAAACTTCACATAAAAGTATTAGCATTTGCTTTTTACACGAGGGTAAAGGCTACTCTGCCTTCAGACTAGCACACCATTGACACTCAATGTGGTGGTAAAGCCCTTTTTCAAAAAAGAAAAGGTGAAAAGGCAATGTGCAAGGAGCCAAAACCATTCATGAGGCTCTAATAAGAGGGTTTCTACAAAGTGCAGATTTGTGGGAAACTCCAGTTTGAAGATGAATATTTGAAGAGGGAGAAATAGGAAAGAAGCTCTCTTCATTTCAGAGAGTATTTTAAGGGAGCAGAGAAGGAAGCAATAGTAAATTACTATTGTATGAAAAATAGATAGCCTCAACAGATGGGAATTAACTATCAGTATCACACAAATATTGCTAGGTACAGAGATCACTAGCATTTAGAAGGTATCTTTTAACTTAGCCAGAAAGACCTTGCATCTTAATAGTGTATTATACCACAAACCAACTACTGAAAGTGAAAGGATAAATCAGTGCTCTGCCTTTGGGGTGCCAGCTCCATTATTGGCCTCAGTGTGTTTCACAGCCAGTGACAACATGGGTAGCAGTTCCTGACTGGGACAGTACCTGGTTCAGAACTTTCTGCAGGAATGGGGTTCCCATGCGATCGGCCATGTGTCTGTAGGCTGGGTGGGAGAGAAAAAACTTCCTCTCTGCAGCCAGAGCTGCCTGAATGTCCTTCTTGCCATCTATGTCCTTCTGACTTCTGTTGACCACACCAATGTAACCTGTGAGAGTGGGATTAGAGATCAGAGGGCTGCAAGGACGTAAATAAAAGTCAGACTTGAGAAGGAAGTTACTCAGCCAGCAGCATTACGAAAAGGGGATTTTTAGTGGTAACACATTATTAGGAGTAACTGGAAGAGTTTAAAATTACACTTTCCTTGAATGGCCCACCTTCTGATATTTTGGTATGCAAGACAAAAATGAGTATGGAACAGAGAATTAGCTTATTTGTTACTGTTCTCCTAACACAAAGCACATTCCAGTCTCATTTATTTCAGACTCTCCTTTTATGGGTCCTTAGCAGAGGTACTTTTGTCATGGCCACAGCAAGCACCACAGCCCAGAATTATTTAATCCTTTTAGTATGGCAGTGAGGGGAGTGTTTTAGACATCTTTCACAGCTTGCCCTAATGAAAGGAAAGAAAAAGTAAAAATAAGAGCATAAGTGTGTTTCTGCTAGGACAACATATCCAGGTATAATACCTAAAAAGTTCCTGTTAACAGCATGACTGAGCCCTGTTCCCAACTTTTCTCATTTCTAGGTTGGAACAGAGATGGTTTAACCACAAGTTGTAATAAATGTTATAAGAAGGGAAGGGAGGAAGAGGATGAGGCCAGGACACCTCAGACAGGGAAAATAAAGGAAGGAAATCATGGGCAAAGCACGAGGAAACATACCCCTACGGAGGGGAAGCAATTTGTTTTCTAATACATCTCGTGCATCAGTTCCTTCATCCATAAGATCCAGCTTGGTGATGACCCCAATGGTGCGTTGGCCTATGGACAAAAACCACAAACATACTCTATCAGCAAGTGACTCATGTATTATTTTGCTCTGCTCACAGAGCTTACAGATTGCCTAACTTAGCTACCCAAGGGCTCTTGCAGTTACACATTACAGCTTACATCCTGCACAAGAGGCCACAGGAGCAAAATAGACAAAAATCAAGATCAGTTTTCAGTTGTATCCTGCTGAATGCACAAGCTATGCCACAGCAGAAAAGGATTTTAGTGCATATTTTCCTAGTTCTTTCTAGGCTAAATGCAAATGGTTAAAGGAAAGGAAATCCTTCAACTCTTTAGAAATGGGACTTAGACAAAAGAAGAAAAGGGGAGTAACACAATTTCTACTACAGCAACTATTAACACTCACTAATACCCCTCAGAGGAATGTTGGTGAAAACACATCCCAAGACAACAGACGTGAGCCACTAAGCTACTGGGCTAATCACAACCAAGTGAAAATCAGGCCACTGTCTAGTAATGCCAGGATTAATCAGGAGACATTTACCTTGAGGATCCACCTCCTTTGCAATCTTCAGGGCATCAGAATTGGCCAGATCAGAGTTGGCTGGGGATACTGCCAAGATGAGGCAGTTCTCTTTGGTGACAAACTGCATGAGCATGTCTCGGATCTGGAACTCGATGTCAGGGGGCTGATCCCCTACAGGGACTTTCGTCATACCCGGCAGATCCACCAAGGTCAGGTTCAGGACTAGACACAGGACACAGGAGTTAGCACAAGAGATTGTTAAGGTAGGAATGTTCTGGTCTTTAAGTATCACCCGTAGTTAAAGTGACTCCAATAAGGGATAAGAGATGCACGCACAAAAGCACACAAAGCTTTTTATTTCCTTCTTGTTATGAAGCAGTAAGAACTAGGTGCAGGTTGTTTCTACTGTGATTGTCAATCACCCTTCCCTTTAAATGACTTGTTTTCACATTGATCAGGAAAATTGAGCCCTCAAAGTCCTTCCACATATGCTACACTGAACAGGAAGGGATGACAGTACTTCATATTCAATTCACAATGGAGTGCAGAGCCTTCCAGAAGAGTTGGTCCCTGTGCATTAGGACTCACCATGGGGAGAGTAGACTCGGAGATTGATGGGCACAGGGGAAATCCCTTTGTTGGAGCCAGTAACACGATCTGTTTCAGCCTCAATCTCCAAACGGACCTCCTCAAAATCGGTGAATTTCTTCCCTTTGCAGTGTAGGAACTCGCCATATTCTATTTAAACAGAAGCAGAGTCAGAAATAGTCACCAAAACCAGAGAAACACTCAGAAGTGCAATGAAAGCACCACGTCCTGAAGCACAACACAACAAAACACAGTTAAAGGGATGAGGTCTGGCAAGGGCCTTTCCCAACAGTTTGCAGGTTAGAACAGTAGTTACTGCAGTCACATTTATGTGGTCAACATCTGAGATAATTCAATTGAGTCCAACATCGTCACCCCCTTAATTCACTACATTTTCAGCTTTTAGGTCTTACTCATGAGAGTCACAACTGCACAGGCAAAGGAAAATCATGATGTGTGTGCATGGAGCCTTGAATAATAAATTAAAACAAACAAAAAAAATTAAGAAGCAATTTGCTTCTCAAGACTTAATGCATTACATGTTAAACAGGCAAAAAGGCTGCAGGCCATTTTTCCTCAGGAAAATCCTTATTTATTTTCTCCAGTGATCAAATAAGATCTTCCTAAGAGAGCAATCCAGCTGGACACACAGGGGAAGGGAGCTCACATACCTGTGCTGGCATTTACCAGCTGAAGGACAAGTGGGCGCCTGGTCACAATGCCAGATCCACGGGGCAGAAAGTCCCTGCAATGAAACAGGAAGTTTTGGATGAGTGAGTGATTGTTTCCTTCCCTTTTTATAGCTTTTCTGCTTCTGTAAGTGTACATGGACTCTAAGGGGGAGTCCCAGCTACGAGCACAAAAAAGTTTAAGTCACTAAAAACAAAGTGCCCCTCCTTGAGAAGGGCAAGAGCTTGTTCTGAAGTAGTTTATACTCACAGCAGAGTCCCTCTAATCACATCTGTGACAGTACAGCTCCTTCAGCTGAAGTTCCAAGTTAGCTAACAAGCCCGTTTAATACAGCTGTCTGTACTTTGGAAAAAAACACACTTTCATCTTTCAGAAAGAAAAGAGAAGTTGACATAGAGCCAAAGAACTAGCATGCCTCCTTTTGGCAAAAACAATTACACAAATTCACTCACACCCTGCACTTGAGGCTTGAGAAGACACCACATTGTCCCAGTGTGCAAACACCACGTAACAAAACTGAGAAAATAACCAGCAGCCAAAGGCTTGTCTTCACACACGGTCTCTCCTGGCTGCAACTATCAGTATTGCCAAGGCAAAAACAGCAGTTTCTTTCTGTATTTTAAAAAATCCTGAATTTTTGTGTACTTCAATTAATTTCAAGGGAAAGCAGCCTTACACTAACACTCTCCAAATGCTGACTTAGCAGCCAGAGCCCACCAGTTCTCCTTTGCTTTTCCTTTTTTTCCAATCCAAAGCCAGGCGTGCTCACTGCATCTGCTAATGACCTTGCTAGTTTGTGGTCTGGTTTTCTACTACTTGGCTGTTCATGTGGCTCTTCAAGAGCCACTGAGCAGTTCTGAAAATATAATCAATTGCTTCCTCGCCTACTGGGAGAATCATCACTTCAAAATATGTTTCCTACAGCATGAACATAGTTTTCTCTGTTAAAATAAGCCCTGCCTACACTGGCAGGGTTCTGGCAGACAATCCTCCTTCCCTTCATAACTGTGGCAAGGAATAATTTTGCTGATTCAGGAGTAACTGTTGACTCTGCTGAATGAGAAATCCAGGGCTCTCCACTTTGAGGTATTCCTCTTACTCCTGCATGAACTTAAGACTGACAAAGTCCACTAAGATGAGAAGTGAGTTTCTGTTTTAGCACACCAGACAAGGCCTTGAGCAGCCCCGTCTCAGCTCCTGGTTTGGCCAATAATTTCCTGTGTAACCCTATGCAAGTTATTCTGCTTCTCTGCATTTCCATTTTCTCAGCTACAAAAGTAATTCCCCATCTGTGGGAATGTAGGAATAACTTAGTAATACCAAAAACTGAAGACCAGGTTCAAGTGAAGTGAGTGTAAGGAGGCACCATATATCCTCTAACACCTCATATAAAAATACCACCTGCTAATTACTAAGTCAGGAATAATGGAACTTCAGTTAAAATTAGATTGAAACTCATTCTCATTATTTTAGACTTTCCAGAAGTATAAAGAGTTAACTGGGGATTGCCTTTCATTTGATTTTCTAATAATACAGCTCTAGTTTTTCCATTCCAGTGGGATTAACCCTGGAATCTCTGAGACACTGCATCATTCTAACAGTTTTCTGCTATCTCAGCTCCATTCCTATAGATGTCTGTGGACAATATGTGGAAAAGTCCTATCCTTTTATGAGTTGGTAGCACAACAAATCCATTTGAGCTCCACTAAATTCTTTTGAACTTATACCTGAGAAAAATGAATCCTATCACTACAGATTCCCTTTCCAGCACACCAAGACAATCCTCTAGTTATTGTTTCCAACTTGCAGGATGCAGTCTTGCTTTACTGTAGAAAAAGGACCACTTGCATTTATAAGCATGAAATCAATAGGAAGCAAGATCCTATTAATGCTGCACTATGTTTTCCTGAATCTTCCCGCTTTGGTTAAAATTCCAATTTGTCTGCTGTCCTTATCACAGCCACTAAGAAAAAAAGTCTCAAGACAGAAAACCTATGACACTGGGTTCCAGCATTATTTTTAAAAGATCCAATTTATTTCCTAACTCAAGTAGCTCCCAGGCTATTCCAAGGAAAAACCCCCAAGTCCTCTAGAGGACAAGACAACAAATCAATATGGAACATTTTGTCACCTAAACCAACAATCTTTAGTGCTGCTCTAGTTCTGAGTGAAAATACATGCAAATCTGATCCCTAATATCAGAAAATGAATGTATGTTCTTACCCACAAACTACTGGGAGGTACATGCAGTTCAACTTTCAAATCTCTACACTTGACTCCTATCAGGAGTCACAGCCAAAAAGCTGTATTACAAAAAATTACAACTCATGCAGTATCATCCCATTGTATCCCTGTTATTTCTTCATTTACTTTCTCTCTACAGTCTGTTGGAAAAACCCCTTCCTCCTCCAGCTCCAGATAAGCCTTTCAAATCACAGAAACTACAATGTAGGGATTAGTAAATTTCTGGGGGAGAGGGCTGAGTGCTGAGGAGCAGGAGGAGTGGAGAGCCCTGCCTGCCCTCTTGCAGGGTTGCTGCAAATAAATACAACCACAGAGCACATGTGGCACAGACAACATGGCCAGTACAGCCTGAGCTCACTTCAGAGCCTGAAGGAAGAGCTACACACACAGCTACTGCTCCAAAAGAGCAGCTCAAAGTGATGTCACCAAGCTGGACTCAGGAAGGAACACACCAGGTAAAAACCACCATCAGGTTAAAATCACATTTTACCACACCAGGTTAAAATCACATTGCCAGGTGACCTAGGCAGGCAAGAGCAGAGGGGTTAAAATGCCTTATTCACTTCCAGCAGGGGAGATGTAAAAGAGTAAGGCTGAAGGATGAAAAAGAAAGATGGAATAAGTCTTCAGAGATAAAATGTTATAAAGGCTTTGAGTGCTGAGACAAGGCAGCGTGTAGCATGACAGCAGAGCCTCATTACATACTTCACTATACATGACTGTGCCTGAATTATGTTACTCAGGTTGAAGGCACCAACCCCCTGTTTTCTGCTTTCACTCTTTATCTTAGCAATTGGGAAATCCTTTTTCTGTTTCTCTGTTTGTAACACACAGAAGTGCACGACAACATTTGATTTCCCGTGCTTTAAAGCAGGAATACAACACTGTGCCACTCCTCCAGGCTAGGCTTCATCTAGAAAATACACAAAGTAGCAGCTAAAACAGACAGAGCTGTATTCAGGGAATATAAATACTTAATTTGCTTGTAGCTTTCTTAGCTATTGACTCAAAATTCTGAATCAAGATATTGAGGTACCAGTTCTAGCAATGCAATTCCAAGCATTTTATCAAGGTTGGAAAACTAGGCTCAGATAACTACATTTTCCAAAACATCATTTATTGGAAGACTTATTTCTGTGTATTTCATACTCATTTTTTAATTAACAATAGGCAAAGAGAGAATACTGAGGCAGGTAAATTCTTGGGCAGAGTTAGATCTCCTCTTCTAAACCAAGGCAACACAAAGAACCAAGGATGTAAATCTTAATGGGTCTCAGGCTGAAAGAGTTCAGGCAGGGAAATTACCTGAAAAGGCATTTATTGTTGTATTTTTGCATTGCTCAGTTCTGAAGAGCTTACACATGTTCTTGACTGGGGGCAAGCACAATCACAGCATCCCCTCCAGCCTTTTTACTATTTTCATATGCAGAGCTGCATGAGAGTGCAGATTTGGGCTGAAAGCTGCATTTGTAATGCAGTAAAAATATTGAAGGGAAGGCAGCTACTGTAGAGCAGCACTGAAATAAAATCCAAACACACTGAAAACACATTAAAGCAATACTGATGTCGTGCAACAATACATTTATAATCAGAGCACTGGGAATTGGGCTTTCCTTAATTGTTTTGTTGTTTTGTTTGTTTGACGTTTTTAACTAAAGCCAGACACTATCTATGAAAAGCCTTCATGCATTAAGTTACTTAGAATCCTACAGAACAGAAAGGTTATTAGTGGCTATTAGTGACCAAGAAAACCACCTTTGCTCTATAAACAAGTTTCAGAATTCATTTAATGACTTGCACAATACAAAGGATTAGAAGTTAAAAGTATCATCAACCAAAGACACTTTGCCCAAATTACTCATAAAACAACGGAAAGTTACAAACTGCTTGTATAAATCAACATATACTGTACAGAAAGGGAAGTAAAGATAGATGCAATCAAAAAAAGGAGGACACATAGCCATATGGAAAGCTTGGGATTACCTGAAGAGGCACATGCTGAAACTTTCAGACCTGTTTCTTGTGTTTATTCACTGTTGCTACACTGAAGAAAATGTGACTGTACATTAAAAGATACTTATCTTTTTATACTTATCTTTATCTTTTATTTTTACTTAAACTTATATGAGCTAGTTTGCTGCAGTAGGGGCACATTTATGTCCACACACACACACAGTTTGCTCAGACCAAAGAATATTTGTGTACTCCTTTGGTCAAACACTTGGATCTGATGTTTTCCAGTTAAATGAAATACTGAGATCTCTGAAGAAGGAGCAAGTCTTTGAGCATCTCAGTGACTGTTAGGGGCATGTTGTGCCTGCTCCACCAGCTTTGCTGGAATAAATGCTCTCAAATCCTGATAAGTACAGGACAAGTGATTGCATGAGCCAGTCTGTCCCTTCGTGCTTTGCCAGAAGTGTCAGCTCACTGCTTTAGGTTTGTGCTCCAAGGCTTAGAGATTCCTGTAACATTTACAGTGCTGTTTCATTCCAGCAATCTGGTGTTTGCAAATCTCTTTCTGACCCTGTAGCCATGATATCAGAAGTGATAACAACAACTTCCTAACAGGGAAGAGCAAGAACGGCATCCCCACACATCAGCTCAGGCTGCAACTGCTTCTCCATAGATTCTCTTCCACTGCAAATATGAGCATCATTTATTCCCTATTTCCACCACATTCAAGGTTTGCACCTTCTCCATCCACTGGTAATCTGTATTTCTAAAAGGACTGTGAGTCAAAGCCTTTTCGTGCAGGATTATTGTCTTCACTGAAGTTGCAACAGAACTCTTCAGCAGTCAGAACCAGAACAGAGTCCCAGGTTACCATCTCTTGCTCCACATGGAACACAGACCTTGCTTTCCCTGTCCCCAGAGAGCCTGGAAGGCTGGAAAGCTGTTTGTAGAGGGCTCTGAAATACAAATCTAGGCCTAGGCTAGACAAACCAACAGCATAGCTGCAGTCAATTGATTGCCAGACCTTTGAGATTTTTGAATTTGAATGCACTAGAGAAGATAAAGCCCCAGTTGAAGAGGCAAACCAGCAGTTTATGAAGACATAAAAGTAGTTGCAAAAAACAGAAGGGAACACCAGCATCTGATCATTTAATTTCAATTTGATTTCTTATTAAACATCTATAGAAAAACAGGGTATTAAGGGATGTGATTAATCCCCAGTTTGGATTATATTAGTTTCAGAAAATTAAAATTCACAAAGCCTCCATAATTTCACATGGCTGTTTGTATTTTAATTTGAGTATTTGTAACTTCCTGTGTTCAGATGCTGCCTGGGGACAGCAATTCAATCAGAAATGCACTGCACAAGGCAGTATGCCAATATACCACAAGAAATACAGTTCTGTCCCTATGGATTTTACTGTCTGGTTACACAGTTCAGACCTGCTCCTGCCTAAGCTTCAAACCATTTTCATCTGTCAAGGCTTATAATTGATCATTCATCATTCTCACACACCCAGATCAAGAGCTCCTCCTTAGCTCATGATGGCAGAGGGCTTTACAAGAATCCCAAGCCAATCCAGGGGTATTGGTACCTTTGACATGATTCTTCTGATCACTGTGCCCATCAGCAACCGTCACATTTTCACACAAGCTGCATTCTATGGACAGCTTATACATTTCTCTGAACAGCACTTCACCTCACAGCACTTTTATTTTCAAACATGTTCTCACTTCAGCACATCAAAAGGAATCCTTAACACAGAGGCTGACACCTATGGGGCACGTTAACCACTGAAAATATTTACTATTAATCATACTGACTCCTAAAAAAAAAACCACCTCAGAAACAGTAGGAGCTTTGTACTTTTTGGTCACTAACTCCTGGTGCTCCTTCACAGTACACATTGTGTAGTTCTACCACAAGGAAGGAGGATGCAGAACTGCCCTTGGAGCACCTTCCTGGTCTGATCCTTCAAGCAACGTGCAAGTACATTCGTAAGCAATTCCATAACTCAGGTGTGGGGCAAGAACATGGAAAAGTTTGTTCTTTCCTCTGCCACCCAGCAGGTTGCCAAGAGGGCTGCATTGCAGATTCAGAGTTATCTGCTATCTTGGTTGGCTCTGTGAGCTCTTCTCTTGCCTGAGCCAAAGCACTTCTCAACTTAAAAAAAAAAAAAAAAGAAGAAGCCAGACAGGGCAAGAGGAACAGCAAGCATTAAAAACAGGTGCATTATGAACAAAAACAACCATCAACCTACTATTCTGTTTTCCTCTACCCTAAGCTTTCATATTCCTTTTATATTGCTTCATGTCAACTTGGACACCAGTCATAAAGACTCAATCATATTCTAAATCTTGTTCCTAGTTAAGCCATGGTTTTTTTCATTAAGGTTAGCACTTTTAGATAACTTTAAGCCAGAGGATGGGCATTATTTACCAGCCAATCTCCACAGCACAAGTATTCCTAGTCCTGACAGTGAACAAGAGCAATTCCATAAGCACTTAGCATAATGTAACTTCTTAGGATGCAATTGGTACTGGTCACACAATGGATACATATAGAAATAAAGATCTATTGTAAGTACACCATTTTCCAGTATACTGGCAATATTATTGTGCACAATGATTCATTATTCAAGAAACAATTGTGAAAAATAAAGACAGGCAATAGTTCATGAGTGTCATCATAATATACACATTAGGAGAAACAAAAAAATTGAAGAGAAGGCTTCCCACTGCCTTGTACCTTGGGTTCCTATTTACAATAGTGCAGAGGGAGGTTAACACTATTGTGCTGGCTTGGAACACTTACAATTGCTTTGTTAAATAGTTCTGACCCTCAAACAGCCTCTGCAACACCTGGCCACTTCTCCCCGTACAGTTCTTCAAGTCAGTAAGCAAAAGGACCAAACAGCCTCTCAGGTGTGGAAGTTTGCTGTGCTTTAAGGTGAGTTCCCAGGAACTGTCCTAGAAAATTCCCAGGTGCTGCCCAAGCAGGGCAAAACACAAGTGCCAGTATAAGCTGGCACATTTGTAAGATAATAATGGAAAATTTGCAAACACGAGTCAGAGAGGGTAGAGAATGAAGGAGAAAGTGACTTCTGAAGCTGGCACCTTCTCCCAAACTGCCTGGAATTGTTCTATTCATGCAGAATTGCACCCAATATCAGCACAGGGCCAGCAAGGGTTCTGCCCAAGGTTTTGTGCAGACTGAGACACTGAGGTCTTCAAACACGACAGGACAGCACCTGTGCTAATTCAGTGTAATAAGTAAGTGTAGTAATAGTAGTATTACATGTTCACACCACATCCTTCTCCAGAACTGAGAGGATTCTCACCACAAGAATCACCTTTGCTGTGATTCCTGCACCTCTTTTACCAATGACCAGGATATGTCATGTTCTAGAGCTCTCCTGTATCTTTTTCCTACACTGTGCTGTCACTTCATTCAAAATAAGAAAAATGCATTGTATTTATAGAGTTAACATATAAAATCAATAAAGCCACATCAGAAACCTACATCTATTGCAAAACACAACATTTCAAAAACTACAATGACCCCACACCACAGTCTGCTGAAAAGACAAGAAACCTTTCAGGAGACTGCCCCCTCCAGAGAATCCACCTCCATAGAAAGCTGCATGCCTGGCTGCTTGAAAGCCTACACAGTGAGTTTGGCAAATCAAATCCACTTCCTCGTGGACAGGCATAATGGTGAGGTTTGTTTCACTGACATTTGGGGTAAATGATGGGCCACGGAGGGACAGAAGTTGAATTTCAAGCTTCCATCTTAGCCAGTTCATCATCAGCTTGTCTCCTCACCCTGGGACACAACACAATTACTGGCCACTGGTTTACATATACAGAGATGACAGTGTCCAGTACTGCTGTCTGGGTAATTTTTGGTAGTGCCCAGATCTTTCCTACAGAACAGGAGAAAGATTTTTGTTACTGGAAGGCATTGCCATATTCATGTGCTCTCATGCCTCTGGGAGGACCTACATGCCTTGAACACCAGAAGTGTTAATCAAAAACGTGTTTTTCCCACTCAGAACGTGTTTGTTGAGCCAAGTGTGGGCTGAGGGGGCTCAGACAATGAGAGAGGAACACCCTGAGGCAATGTTTTCTCACATAACTGATACTTCAACTGCAGTGGCCATGTTCAGTCTTCTGCCTGCAGCACCTTCCTTAACACCGCCAAAGCCAGAAGAAAAGCACATGTAAAAATGCAGCAATTTTTACATGAATGCTCACTTGGAAACAGCTCTCTTCCCCACCCCTCCCCAATCGCACTAAATTCTGCTTTTCTGGCTTATCTCTCACTGCACAGACTGGTTCCCAGGAGCCATCCATAGCAGTTGGTGCCTCTTTAATCCACTTTTTCCACA
This sequence comes from Passer domesticus, assembly GCF_036417665.1. Lineage (NCBI taxonomy): Eukaryota > Metazoa > Chordata > Aves > Passeriformes > Passeridae > Passer > Passer domesticus. Next base: position 7,490,788 of record NC_087491.1, read on the forward strand.
TCCACATCTCCTTTCTCTGCATCTCCACCCCTCTCCCGTACATGCCTCTATGCAGGTTGCTGGAAGCAGTAGGATAAGTTTTGCTATTGTTTATTTTCATTTGAATCCTTTGGGCTGATTTTTCTGTTTCACACTCCACTAGCTTCAGGATACATCAAAATCTGGAAGACAGCTGTGTGCATCATGCCAAGTCATGGCTGTGCTGGAGCCTCTGTGCACCAGTTAATCAAATGCACAACTACAGAGCCCTCATGGCTGCCCTGCTTCCAAGGGCAAGAGACTTCCAAGGAAGTCACAGGCATTCTTAAACTTCTAGTCAATGGCCTGAGGGCCTGCCAGCATGCAGACTAAAGTGGCATAACCAAGAGTCTGCCCCAGGCATTTCTGCTGCTGTATGTCTACAGTAATTCCAAAGAAGCCAGCACACCCCAGCTTTATGCTTGGTAAACCTTACAGAAGGATCTGGCCTGACTTTCAAGGTCTATATATATATTTTTAGGTGACCTGAAAGTAAAGCAGAGATCTTGCTGCATTCTTCTGATGCACCCCTGCAAATCCATAACTAGGATTATCCCATCCAATTGACTTACTGGCTATATTACAAAGCATAAAGCAAGAATTTTTGCTAGATGCTGCCCTTCATCCCTAACTCACTTTATATAACATGGAATATAGGAAACCCCTATACAGTAATGGGAACAGAAGCTGAACAAACAGAATTTCTCCCCATTAGACACAGTTACACAGCTCCTGTCCTATATTTGTAGGAAACCAGGGAGTACCTTGGGTAAAGGTTCAAACACACACAGGCATTACCCTTTCTGTCAGTTTTCCATGGTTTGCCTTCTTTCCATCTAGAAATACAAGTTATCCCTCTCAGTCAGTGCTAGAGGCTGGATAGGTAAATGCCTTTAGGACCTGAGAATCTGAAATACACAGTTGTTGATTAACTCCTTCAGAAGGACCAGCACTGGCGTCTTGCATCAGGCACCAGGCCTGATTGAGGGGTTTCATAAAAACCCTTCTTATTTGAACCTGTTCAAGGTTCATATTCATGTTTTGATTCCTTCTGTGGTTTCATGAGCTTACCTTTCATTTTTAAAAGAAAGTCTCAAAATCATCACCCCTAGTCACAGCACTTCAAGTGCTGGGACTTTCTGAGAGCAGTACAACAAATTTGACTTACAATAATTTCACCAGCAAGCATCACTTGAAGCTTGTCTAAAAGATCTCAGCTCCCCCCAGACCTTGCAGACACCACAAACAGTTTTCAGCACTTGTGAGGTACAAGCACAGCTCATTCCCTCAGCCATCCCAGCTGAGGAGTCTGGGTGCAGCTGCCTGCACTGTAATGCAGCCCTCCTTTGGGGTTATGAGTAACCAAGGTTAAACTCTTTCTTTTCAAGTGCCATGGAGGGCTGTGACCCTGGGAATCCCACAATGGGGGCAGATTGGAGCCACGTGCTTCCCTCCCTAATTGTGATCACTGGCTGATAGATAATCCCTTCATGGGCTGCTGCTCTGCAGTTGCTGTGCAGCAACCAATCCAATTTGAGAGCCAGAACCAGGCCCAGGGGTATAATTCCCCTCCTACTTCCCTAAAACATGGTGAAATCTACTGTTTCCATAGAAACAAATCAGTTTGATGTCCACACAACTCCTGCATCCCTCACTGGTGGGCATCAGCCCCCAGCTGCTGAGGTTTTAAGCAAGTGTCTACAGTTATAGGTCAAGAGTTTGGAGGAGAAACAAGAGGCACTCCCAGCATACAAACCTGACCATCTCATCCAAAATGTCATTTGCTTCAGTTCATCTCTGCTGTGAGAGAATTAATCAGGAATATTCTTCTCCTCCTCCATTTTGAGGGTTATCTGCCAGCTCCCTCCCTGCTATCTTCCTGCAGATGGGTTAGTCCAGAATACGTGAGGACGTAGAACACAGATGGGAAATCAAAACAGAATACTCCAGCACCTCACGTGCACTTGTGAGCCAATTTACTCTGTGTTTCTGCAGGTAAAAAACTGTAAAAGCATTTTCTTGTTTGGAGCTCTGCATTTTGCTGTGGAGAATTATTTAGAGAGTGGTACAGCCTACAGCCTGATCTCAAAAAGTCACTGCCCGTTATAGCAAATGCCGCATTGACTCCAGGCTGCAGAGCTGGGGAAGCACAGGCTGGAGAGAGCACAAAACTGCAGCACTGCTGCTGTGCAGCTTCCTCTAGGATTTTCTGAGTAATAGAAAATGAAGTCCTGGATTTTGTTTGCTGCCTTGGGATATTCACAGTAAAAAAAAATAATACAGCACTTATTCTGCATGACAATATCAGGAACTTAAGAGAATAAGCAGCCTGGTGTATCCTGAATGGATGTGGCAGTAAGGATTACACATTTGTGGAAAATGCAGTTTTGATTTCAAGAATTGCAATCCCAGGAGAAAGGAAAGAAGGCTGGTTTTACTCATGTGAGAAAAAAAAAGAAAGGAACACCAGAAATATTGCACTGCATGATGCATTCTGCACCCCAGAAACTGTAAACCAGACCTTGATATCTGTCTTGCTTAATTTTCACCATCACAGCACAAAAGCAAGTTTTCCTTTTGCTGCTTCAAAAGCATATATACCCTGGCAAAAATCTCCCTGCAATTGCAGAATCTACCTGTAATTTCCAGACAGTCCCCAAGAAGGCAATACCAGGCAGCAGCAACACCCCAGAGCATCAAATTAGTTCAGTCCCTGTGACAGTAGAGAAGAAACAGCTTTTTTTAAGGCTGGAAAGGTAAACCCATGACCCAGCATCTTTGCCTCTTCTTCAAGCTGCACTGATTTGTCATAACGCTGCAGCAACACTGCTCTGCTTTGGCACAAACAAACCTACCAACAACCCCTGGCTCTGCTGTAACAGAAGGCTGCAGCCTTGAAAAACGTGACCTGTTCAGCACCTGCAACTTGAGCTGTGAGAAAACAAAAGGACAAGCTGTACACTAAAACTCTGGGGCAGGAATGGCTGATGGGAAAGCACAGCCACAATAACACCCTAGGATTAATGGATGCTAAGACTGATGAACAGCAGGCTGACCTGGCTATTTCCCACCACCAGTGTTTTAATCTCTGGAGCCAGGCTGCAGCTGAGTCCAGACTGCCCAGCAGCAGAGGCAGTCTAAAGGCTGCTCAGCAGTAGAGGCTCTCCTGTGCTCAGAGACACCATTATACTGTGCACCAGTAACTAATATTCACACTATTCATCATATGGGGGCTCTGGATAAAAAAAGAGGGCTATCCCCCTTTTTGTCCTTCTCTCCTTCAGAGAAGGAAACCAAGTACAATGGCAAATTCTAAGATATCAAATACTTGTGCTAAGTATAATCTTAGATTTCTTGTCAAAACTCCACCTCTGGAGTCGTGGTATTTGCTGCAAGACCCAAGAGAAGAACAAATGTAGCTGAAGGCACATTTCATCACTGCAGCATGACACTTCCTCCACTCCCAGACAGCACTTCGTGCTAGAAAAGGAGACAGGCTGCCCAGAGCCTGAATTCCTTAAAGGGTACAGACAACTGAAAGAGTTCATTGGGAAAGGCAAAGTCACTTTGATGAGCCCACAGACACAAACCACACAGAAGCTGCGTGAGGAAGGATGGTACCTCAACAAGCCATGATATGCTGTTAGTTGCCACACATGGGTGGTGGGTTTATAAAGCTGAATGCACGTACCCCAAAGCTTATCTCAGGTCAGTGGTAAGAGGCAGGGAGTATTGTGGATGGGGAGGCAGCCTGCTTCCCTTCCAACAGGCCAGGCAGGAAGGACAGAATTCCATGGGGTAACACAGTTATGCTGCACTCAGGCAGCCTGACCAAACTGCCCACAGTGCACAGCTGTCCTGCAGAGAGGGAATTTAAGATGCCAGTTTACATCTCTGCTCTGCCTGGAGATGTATGCAAGAACAGTGCCAGGCTCCTTGCTATGCACTGCACCTCTGCAGCTCCAGATGGAATTAGGATCAACCCAGGTTGGGAACACGGTGCAGAGGCACTGCCACTTAAAGCCCTTGAAGAAGACCCAGCAGGCTGATTGCAAACACCCCTAGTGCAGAGCAAAGCCAGAAGCATTAAACTCTACTTAAAAACCACACAAACATCTCCATTTCCCACTATACCAGAACAAAAATTGGATCAATAGTCCCAGAAGAGATGAGCTTCAGACCTCCTGTCTGGTTCCAATGTCCAGGGGAACAGCATCTCTCAGGCACTCAAAAGGCACATTTTGCTTTAGTCAAATTTGGGCAGTGACCATGGGAAGTGACGAAAAGGCTGGACTTAAATTCAACAACAACAAAAAAGGAAGATCAAAGCAAGTGTTGCCTTATCAGTGGGCATTCTGATAGCAAAATTGTGGCATAGTGACTTGCACAAACCACAGTCTTGCAGCCTTCCATTGCTTTCCTTATTTTCCACAAGTAAAGGGTTTAACTAAATTTCTCTCCCTTGTATCTCCACTTCACCAATACAGTGATTTCTAAGACATCTGTTTTTGCCCTTCCAGGTGTCCAATGCAAGTTCAACTTTGTCCAAGCAGAAGCTGGCAGAATATCAAGTGCCAATGCAGTAATTCACTTATTCTTTTGCAGTAAACATTCCTTAAATATCATTCCTTCAATAGTCTATACAAATTAATTCAGGAAATGGATCTCTTTCTCCAAAATTAGTTTGGGATGCCTGGTAGTTTGCAGGCCTGAGATAACAAAAACATCTTGCACGAATAGGCATAAGCAGAGTAAATCTTAGGAACAGGAACAAATCAAAGTAGCACAGCCCAGAGGGAAGAAGTTTATTGCTGGGATGTCTGCTGAGATGTAGAAGAGGTGACCTGAGTTTCAGCGCTGGAGCTGCAGCATCAGCTCTGCAGTGTGACACATGTCATGCACCAATCCCTGAGGGTATTCTGCATTTTGGAATGTACCAAGCTCCTCCTTACCCGTAGCTTTAACCCCACTGCGACAGATCTCCTCTCAAGGCCACCACCACGCTCAGGCAATTCCCAGCTATTCATAGAGGAGCTTCTATTAAAAGTAAAAGCACAATCAGCTTAAGAAATAGCCAGAGATTACACAAGAGATCACAGCAGCCAGAAAGAGAGAAAACGTAACATGTATTAGAATCAAGGGGTCCCATCATGACCCAGAGCAGTGTAAGCTCAGTAAATCATAAACAAGTCAGCAAGGCTAAATATCAGCATAAAACCTGTGAGGGCTAGAGCTTTGTTGTTTATTGGTTTAATTCCGAACTAACATGTCACCAGACATATTCCCCTGCTGACAGGGAATTGCTCCTGTGCTGGAAGGCAGGTGGCAAATGGACAGTCATTATAAGCTTCATTTTTAGAGGTTTGTAACTACGTGGATGAGGAAGAGCTCTCAGGGCTGAAACAGTCTGGTAATTTGTCAGAGCCCTGAGTCAGATCCTATGTAACTTACTCTGTCTTTACACATGTAAGAGTGGCAGGAAGACAAAGAGGAGGAACTGAACAAAGACTTCCAAGATTTTTGCCTTTAGGTACCTCTTTCCTTGCTCTAAAAAATTCAGCACCGCCTCCCTCATCACTGGATCTCCATTCTCAATTTTTAAAAAAAGGGAAACACTGTAGTTTCTCCTAGTTCTCTCCAGGGTAAGTTAGTTGTGCTGTGAAAACATTTGCAGATGTTGAGAACCGACTGCTCAGCATCTCTGTAGACTTCTGCCTATTGATATGAGAAAGGGTCTGAATGCAGCTGAAAAACTACTCTGAAATACAGCTGCAATTTATGATCAGCTTTTATCCAGCATTACAGCAGCACTGCCTGGCTTTGCAGCCAAAATCCACAGCAGTATCAGTTTAACACTGGCCGTGTCCTCTCTTAGGCATCACAGACACATCACTGGCCACTCTTGCAGCAAGAGTGTTTCCCAGCCCCAAAATGACAGTCTGAGCAGGCAGACAGGAGCCCAGCACTTCCCATGCCTGTTATGGTTGTATTAACTCTTCACCCTTCCACACAGCTGCAACAATACAGCCTAAAGCCATAAGAAACAGGAAAGGGAGAGTTAAAGGAGACTGTTGAGGCAATACATTATTAAAATAGTATTTTCAGCCCCAGAGACTCCAGTTCAATTCCCATTTCCGTCACAAGTGAGGTACTGGGTTTATTCCAAACCTCATTTATTGTTCATTGCGACTGCAACACGAGTATTTTAGCAGAGCTTATAGTTTTGAGACTAAGCCCTGATTTTTAGGAAGGGAAGAGATGACAATGCAGGTCTTAGAAGATTTAGGATTGTTTATACTTGTCTCCAGAAGCATTTAGGGAAACAGCATCTTTTACAGAAAAAAAAATACCCTCAAACCTCCACGTCAGAAATTGCTGTTTTCAATACAAAAGCTACACTGCTCTTCTGTTCGCTCAATTGCTGTGGCCAGGGCTCTAAGAAAAGCCACACAAGTCACAAGACTTGCAGAAAAATGGCAGAAGCTGGCAAGTTTGCTTCCAGTCAGCAAGACACAGCTTGAGGAGCTTGCATAACGTCTGCTTCCAAGAAGCTCCCAAAAGCATGTTATGCTGAATTGCAAGAAGCTACTAACCAGGGACCATCTCACTTCCATTTGGTCATGGCTGGGTCTGCCAAAACTTTCCATGTCAGATGCTCTGGAGAAAACAGAGACACTGTTAGATTTCAGACTCAGGGCTCATTATTCCTGCACTGTGTCTTGAAGGAAAGCAAAGCCGTTATCCACTACAGTCAGCACCAGGCTCAGAGCTGTGACAAACCTGAAGGTCACAAAAGAAGCAAACGCCAGCAACTTAATTGTCCTGTCTGCCCACCTACATAAGACAGCTTAAGAAAACTGTGGAGCCACTTTATATTCAACTGCTATTAAAATATTCACTAATGGACTTTGAAAACAAAGCTGGACCTAACTACAAAGTATCAGTAAGTCACCTGGAATAAATGTTTAAATATCTAACTTTAAATTGTGCCCTCAGTTGCCTATCAGTGTTTTGATGCAGTCTTGCCTGCTCGTCAGTAAACACTGAATGTTCTCAGCCCTCTCTTTGTAGCTAACCCATTATCTATAGTAGTTAGTTCTGAGCAACACATCTAGTTTGTATTACTAAACTCTATCAAGTCACCCCAAAATAGGCATGATGTGTGCTTTAGATGGATCACAGATAAATGTAAATTAAGAGAAATAACTTTTTGCAGTTTTTCCAGAATCAGTACCTCCTTGCAGGCTGACCACCTCCAAACCTGACCAGCACATGCAAGCATTGAAAGTCCCAAGGTACAAAAACCTGGGCTCACTCCTCTGTAGAGCTGTGCTACCCATCCCTGCCCTGCAAGACCATGCTCATGCTCACAAATCCAAGTGCTACCTGGCCATCTAGGACAGCCTCTCATCTCCAGTGCTTTCTAAGAACACCCTCACTCCTCAAATTCTGCACCTGATCTATGCCAGCAGCCAAAGGTGGCTGCACCAGACCCAACCTCTGCAGAGCAGACCTAAGTAACCTGCAAAATAATGAGCAAAGCAACCTGCATGAAGAGTTTAAGTTCCTGGCACAACACTTCTAGATAGAAGGCAAGCCTTTGCAAGGGCTCAGACAGACAGTGCAGTGCCATCTTTACAGAGTTTTCATTTATTAATAAAAACAGTTTATCCCTTTATGCTTAACCTTTTCCAGTGTTAGTTCAAGTGTCCATTAATGATATACACCTACATGTCATGGGAGACACCAACAGCCTTTAAGGATGGAGAAAAAGGTATAAAATTAATCACTAAGAATTTAGCTTCAGAGCAAAGAACAGAATTATACCTCAAGGCTGAACATGCCCATTTGCCTATAATAAGAGACAATATTCCTTAACCATGAGATTCCACTCTATCAGAATGTGCAAAACCAGCTCAGAGACCAGGAAGAGAAAACTTCAAGCAGAATGAGAAATTGTCCCACTAGTAAGCTATTTTTCCCACCATGCATGACTAGACTTCTGGGTTTGGGGTTTGGTTTTTTTTGGACCAGATTTAATTTCATCTCTCCTCCCAACTAGCAGTACTCTGACTCATATGGTTACAGATCTGTGAGTCCAAGAAGGAGGAAAGTATTACACCCAAAGTTTTTGGGGTGGTTTTTTTAGTGGCATATCAAGGAAGTAGGTTTACCCTGCACATTATCAGTAAATCTCCTTTCACAGACGCCGCCTCAAAACCAATTTTACATTGGGCACATAGGCTGAACACCATATGCTTCTAGATGACTGCCTGCCACCCCTCCACTAACTCTTCTGGTTTTGCTACTCGTGCACTGCCTGAAACAAAAAACTAAGTACAGGCTCACACGGGTGGAGCACACATGGGTTTGTTCTTGTCCAATAAATTCACTGCTCAAGGCATCATAGTAAGTTTCACCCCAGCAGCTAGAACACAGCAAGAACTGTTTTCTTGATTAACTTATGCTAAGTTGTAAGCTGCTTCCACTTCTCCTCCATCTTAAAAAAATCTTATTCAGAATTTTTACTCACTCTTGTACAGACAGTCCTAAACCTGGAGTACAAAGTAGGGACATTCAGGAATTCACCAGATCAGGAAGGGGATTAACTTCCTGCCTTAGAATAACATTTTCAGAAGCTGCCTCAGATAGGAGGTGTTGCAGACAGACTCCCACTCCTTCTATTTAAGTCAAGCAGGGTTCTGCCTGCTCTGAGCATCTGGAAAAGTCAGGGTCAAGGACTTGGCTCAGTATTCCCAGATAGATATTGAATGGCTTCTGAAAACAATCAGTAGCCTTTAAAAACAGTAGGTCATCTTTGCTTTGCCTGGTTTTATTAAGGTTTTTTGACTGTGTGATAAGCACCAAGTTTTAAAAAACAGAAACACCTGACAGTTCAGCTTTTGGGAACTTCAGACTCCTTTTCCCACTGGTTCTGTTCCCTCTTTACTGTCTTGTATCACTGCATTCTGTTTACTGAGGAAACAAAAAATTCCACATGTACTTATCTCAAAGTACAGTAAGAACTAAACAAAAAACCTCAAGATGTTCTAAGACCCTCAACTTGAGGATTATCATGCTAACAAGGAAGAGCCCACAAGGAAATGCAGCATCCCTGCTGTCAGCTATCAGGTGATGAATTCCAGCAATGACAAGGCAACCTGGCATTTTCATGCACCAGTAGGTCCAAACACCAACCTGCACCACACTGAGCACCAGCTTCCCCACTGGACTGCAGCTGCTTTCCTTTCCCTAGGTACATTCTGATATGATCTGAGACATGCCTTAAAGATCCCTTCTTCCAGAGAATATAAAGCTAGTGGGCAGTTACCAGAAGCAGGAGATCATCACTAAAGAGTTAAGCTGAAAGATACAGCTAGAAAGATCTGCAGAGAACATGTACTGCTGCAAGAAGTAGAAAAAATATTAGACTTGCACTTATTTGAGCCAACCCTGACAGGACTGGGGTTGAAACAAGTTGACAACAAACACAGGCAGACACTGCTGCTGCATCTATGAACATTGAGATTCACGGGGTTTTCCCTCACAGCCATCCATGTTATGTTATGTTTTAATTTAATTATGCATCTTCTTCTAGCACTCCTCCTCCCACAAGTGTTTGCTCAGACCTCTACGGATTTCTCTTAAATTATTTTATCTTGGGGTCTGCTCTAACACATTACCCCCAATGCTCCAAATTTTCCTCCTTCCCCAATTAATCCAAAATGAAAATTGGTATTTTCTTCACTGGAGACCAAAGACTGGCTGCCATTTGAAGGACTTATCTGACCACAGTTTATTTCTCTTAAGCAGCAGAATCCTACTCCTGGCTCTTGCACCATCCACTGCAACCCTAAATAAATCAGTTCACAAGCAGTGCCTGTGTTTTTAAGCTGCAAACAGACAATAGGATTTGACTGGCTCACAGATGTATTTATCATACAACAATTAAAGGTCCGTGATTTGCAATTAATCATCTCTCTGCCAGCACACATCTCAAATCAGAACCCTCAAAAATTTTGATGAATCACTCTTAAGAACCTCTTTTGTGGCCAAAGCACATGTCACGAATGTATCTTCTTGTTTAAATTTAAATCTGCTCCTGGAGTACTGCAGTGATGCTCAGCATTGCCCAGTACAACAGACATCCCCAACCTATACATGATGTAGCTATTTTACAAGATTTGAACACTCAGTCCTCAACACTCAAGCTCATAAACCACACGCTGCAGCAGAAGCCTCAACAACTTAAAAGTGCAAAGACCATCAACAAAACAGTTTTCCTGCAGGAACAGGCCAAGTATCTGGATCTCTTTATGCATCCCTTTAGGATCCTTCACTTCTACATAGCTGCTAAACACTGCTGTTGGTCTCTGAAGGTATTTTGCTGGGGAAGCTTTCCATATTAAGCAAAGTTATCAAGGAGGGCATTACCTCATCATATCTTGGGGGTGTATTTATCTCTAAATGGTTGTGGAAGGTATTAAGTTGCTCCTCAGAGTTATACCTGAAGCCAAACTAAACCCTGTGGCTTCAGGATCTAGCCTTGCATCACCAGTATGGGACATTGAAAGGCAAAGAGCCACTTGCTGCCAGGCCCGTGCCTGATTTTGTCACAGCAATTACTGCAGCTATGCCTAATGAGTATTTAGCCTTTTGACTGCCACAGGCATTGCAGTGCTGCATTTTCCCTGCTCTTCTACCCATGTGGAAATTTCATCGTGTTAGGAGAGGCAAGGTTAGCCCAGCATGGTTGAGTTTAGGCCCCACCTGTCTCCTGATTCCTTCCAGGCAACACACAAACATCAGGGAATTCAGTATATACCATCAGAGCCTGGTGACAGACTGCTAAGTACCCCTAGTTTGGGTGCACAGCTTCCAAGAGACGATGCTTATGGGGTACCAGATTCCAGCTCAGGTCTGGGGTCAAGTAAACACTGATTCACTTTGCTCAAGTTTGGCACTGCGAAGGTCCCTTGATGATAAACAAGATGGTTCATCTCCATTCAAGTCCTTCCACCCACTGTTCCCAGCCCTTAGTCACTGCCTCCTCAGCAGCCCCCTGAAACCATCTGTTCTGGAGAAGTCAGAGGTGCCTTGTTTTCCCCAAGAAGAGCAATGCAGCTGAGCAGGGCTGAGCAGCACCCTGCCTCGGATCAGACACCACCACCAGGCACAGCCATTCCAGGATCCAGCTGAACACAGCCCAGTGCTTTCTGTTCTCCTGTTTGTAAAGCACAGGTAACAGTAATACTCCCAGAAACCCAAAGATTTGTGTAACAGTGCTCTGAGATCACAGGACTTAAAGAAAGCATATTTGTTATTTTCACATGGTAAAGTAAGAGTGGCACGAACATGGATGATTATACAAACAGCCTTGTGGGCTGTCTCGTACAACCTCCTCAGTCATTTGGGCTCTTCAGTCAAATTAGCACATACCACATGCTTTGTTCTTTTTATCAGACCAATTTTGCTGGTACAGTTGCCTGCTCCAAGACATATTTATTTAGAAAAGGAGGCTGCAGGGAAGTAACAACACCTTAAGAACGGACTAAATGATCACTGAGGTCCCTTCCAACCTGAGTTATCCTACAAGCTCATAACCACACCAACAGGAAATGCCTGGAGCTCACCCAGTTAACCTTCCTTCCAGTTCTGGGGCCCGGGACAAACCAGTCTGTGGACAGACGTGTCACCTGTCTGGCTTCTACGTGGCTTCTTGTTTCTTCAGCAATTTTATCACCACCAGCCGGTATCCGAGCCACCACGCTGAGACTCCAGCAGCAAAAGCACACATAGCAGCCACACTGACATCTGGTATTATAAATACAAGCTCTGCACTGTTGGATAATCTGTTAACAGCAGAGTAAGTGTCACTGGAAACGCAATTAGCAGCAACTACTAAGCCATCGAATTCAGGAGGAGAAAAATATTTGTTTGTAAGACATGTAACCAAACATTCATTGCAGGCAGTATCACTCCTCCCTGCTTGTAGATTTCCACTGAGTGTGGGACTGCAGCAGCCCTGGACCGAAGCCCTGCACAGCCACAAAACAGGTCTGGCAGGGGGCAAGTGTGCTGTCCTGTTAGGGAAACGTGATTGATGACAATTTGAAAGGAGCCCCACGGGTCCTGAGCAGGGAAACCAGCCCTGCTGGGGCTCCCAGCCCCTATTCTGAAGTGTCTGCATCATGCCCATCAGCCAGTACCAACCACAGCAGCATTTGTTCTTGCACAGATTTCCATCCACTCAGAGAGAAACTCATCAGCACTCACATTCCCTGTGCAGCGAGCAGCTGCTGAGCAATAGCTGCACCACCATCCTGGTATCAAGCTGGAGCACTGACATATGTCATGTCCACACCACAGCAATAATTGTAGTTGTACACAGTAGGTCTACACACAATTTCTTCTTAGACTGTTCAGACAACAAAACAGCCCTTATCACAATTACACTGAAGAGCCATGCTCATTCTGGGTACTATTTCCATAGCTCCTTATCATGGTTTCCAATAGCCACACAGAAAGAAAAGAGACTATACATTACAGCAGGGCCCCAACATTATTTTAACAGGATTGGGATTTGCAGCATATACACATACATTCTGTGGTAAGAGGTCTCAAGTTACCAGTCTAAACTAGCCAGCACTCAGGGGTATCAAATGGAGAAAGACCTCTTCACACTGACATTTTCCATTTCCCCTCCAATTATTTCCTCTAAATGCTTTTCTACAGACAGCTCTCAGCTCCTGCTCAGGGGACCCTTAATTATTTCATTTTCTAAAAGCCACAGTGCTATAACTTGCTGCTAGAGAGACAACTGATGGGACACGGTGAGGTCATAAGTTCTCCTGTGACAGGAGTCATCAGAAAGAGACAGAAGATAATTGAATTCATTTATTTTCCACCAAGCAGATAAAATCCCTGGTTCTAAATTGGTGCCCGTGGAGATGCACCAAGGATCAGTAAATCCTCTTGTGTGGTTGGTCTAAAGGAGAGGAGCAGTTTACCCCAACAGACAGACTGTCCTTCCTCCAACAAATCCCCCTCTGGCCCAGCAGCCCTACATTATCTACAACACCACTGCAGCACTGCCTGCACAGATCCTCTAAAATGGATTTATGAGGCTGGACTGCCAGTACCTAGAAAGCATGAAAACAGCAGAGCCAACAGGTGAACCCATTTTGCTCAAAGATTTCAGAAGATCCATTTTCCCCTTCCTCGAAAGCTACAGCTCCAGTTTTTCATTTGGGTGGCAGGAACTCTTATTTTTTTCTGTGACTATGGACAAACAAGTGGATCCTGGACTATGACCTGAGGCTCAGAATGTGTTTCTGCAATGTCCTGCCCTTGGCATGATCCCAGCATCTCTGGGGCATACAGTGCATGGACCTTTGGAAGTTAGCTAGAAGAGATGCCAAACTCTTTAAATTTTGTATTCTTATTTTTTTCAAAACTCTTTGATCTATGGCAGAGAAGAAAAATTTTTATTTTGACCATGTTTTCTTTGTACCAGATGCAACCCCTGTACCTTCCTCCTAGTACACCCAGCACACCCTGCACTCACTGCTCAAAGATACCCTTGCACAGGTCTAGAATTTAAGGCTACTTGCAGCTAAATAAGCAGTTAATCCACACCACAGACCCTTCTGACAGTGGAAAAGCTCTATAAGCCATCCAACAGCAAACAGCTTAAAAGAAAAAGTGGGGGTAGGGAAATGAGATCCAATAGATGTTGTCACAAATGCAGTTTGCTGAAAGAGAAAAACCCACGCAAGCATCTGACCAGGTATCAGCAGTCACTGCTTTTTTAAGGCAAGTCACCAGAAACCTGCGTGCTCCTCACAGCATAAACAAACACCTTGATAACTAAAACCCACATATAACTGAATACAATTAATTAATAAGGCCAGGAAAAAGGTGAGGAACACACACACATCCCCCCCCCCCGCCCAGGTGTTGTGTGTCTGCACTGGAGCAGATACCCAAGCAGCGAGGTCTGCAATTTACTCAAGTTGCAGATGATGAATGCGAAGGTCACATGAAGGGAAGGCACCAGTATATTGCCTGTCACAAAATGGTAGCACCCGGGGATTTGAGCATACAGGAGAGCTATAACCCCGTCCTTCCTATAGCCTCCCCGCAGCTCCTGACATGGCATCCGCTATGGAGGACAGCGAGCCTGGCCTGGGGGAGGGGGACGGAGCAGATTAAACTTAAACACCCTCCGCATCACCCCCCCGCAGCGACAACATCCCTCTCTGAGCCCCGCACCGACAGGGATGGATGCGGCCGGCCCCCAGGGCCACTTCAGCCCCCTCCGTTATGTAACAGCCAGGACAAGGGGGGGCTCCCACCGGCCGCCAAGGTGCGGCAGCGGCGGGGACCCCGCTGCGGAACGTCCCCAGGCGGGGAGCCCTCCCTTCCTCGCTCCTGCCTGCCCGTACCCCTGCACCGCAGCGCCCGGGCGTCCTGCAGCGCTGCCCGAGCACAGGAGCTGCGATGCGCCCGCTCCGCGCTGTGCCCACTCCGCGCTGTGCCCGTGCGGCGGCTCTGCCCGCTCCGCGGCTCTGCCCGCTCCGCGGCTCTGCCCGCTCCGCGGCTCTGCCCGCTCCGCGGCTCTGCCCGCTCCGCGGCTCTGCCCGCTCCGCGGCTCTGCCCGCTCCGCGGCTCTGCCCGCGCTGTCCCTGCGCCCGTTCCCGCACCGCGCTGCCCGTGCGGAGCCCCTGCCCGCGCTGCTCCCGCACCGCGCTGCCCCCGCACCGCGCTGGCCATGCGGCAGCTCTGCCCGCGCCCCCGGGGACAGCCCCGCTCACCTCCCGACGAAATTCTCCAACACGGAGCTCTTGCCGGCGCTCTGCCCCCCCACCACGGCGATCTGCGGCAGGTCGAGGTTGGCGTTCTGCCCGATGGCGGCGAAGGCGTCCTGCAGCCGGTTGACCAGCGGGATGAGATCCTCCATCCCGCGGTTCCCCATGGTTGCGGCGCGGCTCCTCGCACAGGCGAGCTCGCACTAGCCCTTCCCGCAGCCCTCCCCGGCTGTGGGGCCGGTGGGCAGCGGCTCCAGCCCGCGCCCCTCGCCCCGCTCGACGCCGCCCGGGCTCCGCTCGCCTCAGCCCGCCCGCCGCGCCTGTGGAGCGCCCCGTGCTGCCACCAGGGGGCGGTAAAGGCACCGGCGCCGCGCTGCATCCTGGGAGATGTAGTCCGGCGGCTGTGAGGGGCCGCGGGGGCAGGGATCGGGATGGCACGGCACTGTGTCTGTGCCCAGAGACCTGGGAGCGGGGCTCGCTCCCAAAACTACAGCAGTTCAGGTTGCCGCGGGGCCGCGTCTGTGTGCGGCAGGTTGGCACACCTGCGTGGCGCAGCCGGTGTGGATGCGCAGCCCGGTGAGCCCGACCGTGAGCCCGTACCGCCGGCACGGTGCCACCACCCCTGTGGCATCCGCTGCCTGCAGCTGTGCAGCGTGCAGCGAGCAGGTGAGATGCGATCGGAGGGCCCACGGGGCTTGGTTGCTACACCTGCACTGTTTGATGCTCTCAGCCACACCCTTCAGTCGGCGCCACGGTTTGGTCACAGTGCCTGGGAACGGGCTGGGAGCGCTCTGTGGGAAGGCAGCACCCGTGAAACCATCAGAACACAAGAAACACTTGGGATTATTAAACTGGAGGTTTGCAAAAACGCTACCACTCTCTGAGCATCTAGCTAGAATAAGATGGCAGAGGTCAGGATGTTTTCTAAAGTCCCTTCCAACCCATTCTATAGAAGAGGCTAGAATAAGATGTTTTTTAAGGTTCTTTCCAACCCATTCTGTGATTCTCCTGCTTCATTCAAACACAGATGAAAAATGCATCCATTTCTGTTTATAGCTGTAAAACAGTGGATGTGTTGCCAGGCTTGTTTTAGAGAAATACAAACAGGTGCTTCATTTTTATGCACCCAGATTTTGTTATTAAAATGACTTGTCTGCAATGAAGAGGGAACAGCTTGGTTTTAGGTTTTTAGAAAGGGATGAGTTTTTAATAAGAATATAACATGAGGCCATATTTGATTTCAAAGTATAGCAATGAAAACAAGTGTTCAAAAAAGCATCTGATGGCTAGCAATGACTCAGAGGGATGGAGAATGTTGCATTTCAAACACCTCTCAGTTCGTGCTACCCAAGACTCCTATTCACAGCTCAGAGAGAGATGGGGGTGGAGGGGGAAAAGAAATAGAAAAAACTGCAACAGATTTTGAGCTGTCTGTTTTGTTTTAAACAGCATCTTTTTAGTTACAATAACTATAATGAATATTTCACAGATGTCCATCAAATTTAACCCATGCAAAAATACCTATATGGACACACAGAGAAACTGAGGCAACCATGGTGAGGGATGAATTTGCCCCATGCTCTAACACATCAGCAGTGTGCAGGTAAGAACACTGAAGGAAGGGAAGGGAGCTGCTCCATCTGTATGGGTAACACCATTGTAGGGCATACGTGGGCAGTTTTGGGGGCTGTCAATGCTATTTTTTCCTCTCAGCAAATTACCCAGTAAATCTGAAGAAATAAGCTTAAGAAATTCAATATGGACTGTGGACAAAAGCCTTTGAGCATCCTTGCAGCCATTTGGATAATTTATGTGGAAGGATTCTGGAAAAAAAAACTGCTATGGATAGCTGCTCTTTGTAAGAGGTCACCACAAAAAGAGCAGTGAAGAGTATCAAAGGCTCAAATAATGATGTCACCTTCCTCCCTGGATCAGAGCTGAAGCTCAGGGAACTTTAGACCATGAGGGTCTTTGAAGCTTTATTTGAGGAACCATAAGAAGAAAACCATACTTTTCCCAGAGCTCGTTGTAACTTCACCAACTGCAATACAGAGAAAGATTGCCCAGTTGCGTCACTGCAATCACCTCACACACTTTACCAGCACTACTAAAAACTCTCAGTGGCCCTGACCAGCCTCACCTGGGGCTTCCCCCCACATCTGTGGACCTGGGATGGTTATCAGTCCCTGCTGACCCACGAGAAGTGTTTATTTCTGGTTCAGTTGCAGCCTATGGAGTCTTTGGGTCTGGGTTTCACTCACAGGTTGGCTCCTTAGCTCTGTCCCCATGTACTCTGAGTAGGTATTTTGTTCTGGGTGAGTTGGCTCTAGAAATAATCATTCAGGTTATACCATTTTTTGGCAAAGCTAAAATGAAACTAATCCATTGGCTTTGAGAAATGTTTGTGAAAGACTATCGAAAATACAGTATATCAACAGCTGATGTTGAAGACTGAAAGGAAAAGTAGGATTTATGTTGCCAGTAAAGGAGCTCATACAGTACAAAGGCTCATGCATGACTTCTTTGCAGGTGTTCTTTCCTATGCTGTCTAGTTTCATTTTTCTGTGAAACTCATATTTAGTTCTTAGGAAACGTGGTCCTTTGGGGGGTTTGGCCTAATTGAAATCTTAAAGGGCAAAACTGGCCAGGAGGGATGAGGGGAGCTAATAGGGTGCCCTCCAGGTACACAAGAAAGGAATAAAGGGAATGATGGAATTGGTAAAACATGCAGAAATATTGGCGACCTTTACATGAATCAATATTACCGTAAAACAGAGATGCACAGAATCTGCTCCAGCTTCTTTGTCCTGCAGAGATATTTCTAAGCAAATGATCTCCCGTGTGTGCCTGCAGCGTCACCCTGAAGCACTCATTTGCAGTGTGAAGTCTGAACGCTTCTGCAGCCGCTCAGCCCAGAGTCTGACCTCGAGCATCCCAGGCAGCGAGGCTTGGATGTTCTGCAGCGTTACAAACCTGCACCTCCCGCTGATGAAAAAGAGAACTGCAGGCACTCGGAATCGCTCCTCGAGCCTTCCATTTTCTCTCCTGCCACAAACTGAGTTGCAAGGATGTTCTCAGCAAACGTACCTTTTGATTCTGTGATACCTGTGACTTACTCAGCAGCATGCAGCAGACAGAGCAAGAAAAACAAAAGGTATTTCAGTAACTGGAATAAATAGGAAAAATCTTTTTTTTTTTTTTTAACTTAGTAGAAAAACTGAAGATGTGAGCAAAGAAAAACAAGAGGGATGAAAGGTTTCCTCCCCCCTCCCTCTGGTGCTATAAATATTTCTGAATGTACTTTAACATGAATCCCTAAAAATGCATGTGGCCAAGCATATGTGTGTTTCTATGTATGGCTATCAACATAACCACAGTTGTGTATGCTGATTTTGTCACCTCATGCAAATAGGACTCCCAGTTTAGTTAGCATAATTAGAAATAGACATTTGAGAGCTGGATTCTGTCCTTCATTCCTTGCCCTTGCAAAAATAACATATCTAGTCCTCAGAGGAAAAAAAGAGGCAAAAATGTGGAATGCAATTAGCTTATGAATCTCTAAGTTACTTGCAAACTGTTTCTGCTGACTCCAGATAGTGTGAATGTTTAGAATATTTCACTGTGGGTCTTGAAGTGGATAATTCTGGTCTTTTGAGTTCCTAAAAATGGTTATAAACAGAGTAAGAATTTAAATTGAATGTTTAAAAGCAGAGGTTAAAAGTTCCAAAAAGAAAGTGGCCTAGTATTGTCATTGTCCTTACTAATACTACATGATACAGCTGATCAACAGTTAAAAATATTAACTAAAATTAGCCTCTTAAATTTCCATAACTATCTAAAGCTGCCTATAGAGATAGAAAATGCTTATGTATTTATTTTATAGGTACTTAAGTGCTACTACAGTAGCAATGGTACCATAGAAACATCATCCATCTTTTGTGGTATCAGTTGCTCAGAGAAAAAAAGTTGATTTCTAATGCTCCTATTAACTGCAAAAGCTATTTGAAAGAAAAGCAGCCTTTAATTTTTGAGTTTTCAAATAGAATGCTTTTCTTTGTAGAATAACAGTAAAATGCTTCATCATCTTCTGTGCTTAAGCTGAATTGGTGTGCAATCCCCCCAAAAGAGGTAAAAGAAGGTAAATCTGGTGTATAAGACACTAGGACAGTATTATTGTTAATATGACTCTCCAGAAGCCAGAGTATACATAAGGAAATAAAGAAGCTGAATGTTATACTCCATTAAGAATGGAATCTGCACAAGGATGTGAGTTTAAATTAATATTTTAAGAGCAACAAAGCTGAGTTCTCTGTGCTTTCTGCATCTAGTGAGATGTCATAAAATAGCTCCTGGTATGTATTTTACCTTGTGAGACTGAAAATCACTAACAGGAGCTGATTGACCATGTGGTAAAATGGATATAAAAACTATCTTTACCTCTTTGTGGGCCTGTCCTGCCCATCAAGAAATACCAGGAACAGGTTTCTAGAACTATATTACAAAGAATGAGGAAAAACATCCTTTAATTCACAGATCATTTTGGTTTGAAATGTTGTGTGAATCCAGTCATCCTCCAGATGAGAGAGACATGGAAAACCATGTAATTCCAGTAACTAATATCAGCTGTTAAGAGCATGTCTAGTGAAACTTGACCCATTCTCTCAATAGCTAGGCCCCCAAACCAGGAGAAGAAAGTACTTCAAAGCTCCATATGCTTTTTCTCCAAGAAGTTTGTGAGGCTTAAATACATGATGGTGAGAACTAGTTATATCCTGGTGAAACGGATGAGTAATCACACTATCCTTGCAGATTGCAGAGGAAATTGTGGGCACTGCAGTATGTTGATGCTGTCATAGGCACTGAGAAAACTTGGGTTTTCAAAAGTGATGTGGCTTCACCAAGGGTTGCATACCAAGTCTTTTTCAAAGCCAAAATTAAAACATAAAACTGCACTGTGCAGTCATATGCTGGAAATTAGAAATCTCTGGTTATCTGCATGCCTGATCCTGTCCCTGGAAAAAATTCATATAGCCCAGCAAAAACTTGGCTGTATAATACAACCCAGCTCCTGAATAAAAAGCATTCATATGCTCTGTCCTCTTATCTGCCAACAGATTTCATAACCCTGATCTAATCATACAGAGGTGTCGTGCAGGTTGCCTTATAGTCATGACCCAACAACTCCACTGACTGTAGTCTCTGCATTGCAGGATGCTTTCTGGGTCATTCTCTTACCTTGAACTTCTAAATCTTAATTTGTTTCATCACTCCCATTGCCAATGAGGCACTCCCAAGCCTAGGGGATGCATGGGTTGTTTTTGAGTGATAATGCTGTAGTCTGCATTGTGGCTCTTTTTAAGGTTCTGTGTATTCTCCCATTAACAGCTGTATTTGCCACTGCACACTGAGTAGTGAGTTGCTTAATTATTGAAAGGGAGATGTTCTTTGCAGGAAAAAGCAACTGTCAGTGGATGGGAGGTCAAGGTCTGTGTTCCAATGATCACTAGGCACTGACAGCACCTTTCAGCTGTCAGCCTGACACACTGGTTTGCTGCTTGTAGTGAAGGAAAGGATCCTAACCCAATTTTCTGCAGTTCCCTTATATCTCTGTATGACTTGCAAACTAAATGGTGTGATTACCTGAATCTGGAGCTTTCTCTTCTGCATTCAGTTAAACCCTCTCTGGTAGGTGTGATGTTCACATTTGGACATAAAGGCATGTCTGAAATCAGTCTCTGGGTTGGAGGCTGATGGACCAGCTCGTTTTAATTTGCTTCATATAGCCATAGTCCTGTCTTGTGTTGTGCAGGCACAGGACTAAATCCATGTCCAGATTTGTGTTCAAGGCAGTAGACCTGTGGACTATTTATAAATTCAAAAATGTTGTTTATTTAATGATTTGTATGTATGAGGGGAGCCTCTAGACTGTGTCAGAACATAAAATCTAAGAGTGAAGAAACATAGTCACTTGCATGTTTCATTAGTATGGCAGTTTGTAGATTTCCAAAGGTAACATACAAAGAATACTTACAAGAGCTTTAGTTGTAGAATTAAGAGCAGAGGACATCAATTTCAGATTTACATTTATCTATACAACCTGAATTCTGCCTTTCCCAGGTCTGGCTAATTTATGTAGGATTAACCCTCACCCCCACTGCTGCAAACCAGCCAGGCCAGCGGCTGCTCTAGCAGCAGCATCACAGGAGCAGAGGATGAACTATTAAAACTGATTTTTAAAAGACTCCATGCATGTTTTTTTTGCTCCGTGTGTGTGTGTTCCCTAGGATGACATTTAAGTTTTCATGCTTAACAGGAAAACATTTTCTCTGTGTGCAGACAGCCATAAAGGGCTGTGGACATGAACAGAGACCATCATTGATTAATATGGATGGGCATCTCCAAACTGATGATTGATTGTAAAATCAGGATGGTATAAAAAGGACCAAAGGAAAAATCAACATATGCTGCTGCATTTAAAATTATTAATTATAACTGTATATCACCAGTAACTGTCTGTGTTCAGCTTACAATGCTTTCAGGTAAAAATCAATTCCAAGGACTTTATGAATCAAGTAGTCTTTACTGGCATGGATAAAAAGACTATAAAGTAAATTATTTCAGGATGGATTCTCTGGAATAGCAAGGATCAGAAATGTATCTTGATCCTTCTGAGGTTTAGCATAAGAAGAAATTATAGTCACAGTATATTTTCAGAGAGCCTGTGTGAAAGTGCTTAAAATTAATTTTGCTATGGAAAACAGGCCATGCGGGAAAGGTTTTGCTGCAAACCCACCCCCCTGCCAAAAAAACCCAAACCAACCAAACAAACAAACCCAAAAAAAGAGGGGAAAAAAGGGGGACGGACCCTGCTAGAGAAGTCATCTCAGTCTACAGCATAAAGCAATATTGCAAAAGTCCCTGTTTATTTTCTTCCAGGTTCTCATAATAGGCTTGCCAAGATGTGACCACAGCAAATGGCCAGAGGCTACTTTGGGTTTTTTCCATCTTCTCGGTGAGATGGTTACCAAAGATTCCCCTGGACTATTAAAAAAAAAAACAAAAACAAAAAAACAAACCCAAAAAAAAAAAAAACCAACAAAAAACAAAGAGCAGAAAGCCCACGCTGTTGGATGCCATCTGCTGCTCCTGTGCAGCAGTTTATTCCATTCCCTGCCCAGCCCTGGGCAGATGGTGTCCATTCCCTCCCAGCCCTCTCGAGGGACAGGGGACCTCAATGCCGCCTCTGCGCGGGGAATGAGGGACGGAGGTGCTGCGAGCTGGGGCGACCTGAGAGGAGGCTGCGGGGGTGATCCCCAGCCCCGCGGGGGCGGCCGTGTCCTGCAGCCCTGCCCAAGGAGCTGCCTCCCGCCTGGGCTGGGCCGGGGAGCGGGGCCGGGCAGGTGCTTGTTGTCCCCGGCGGGAAGATGGAGGCGGCGGGCGGGGAGCGGTGATCGCCGCGGGCTGCGCCGTGAGTGTCGGCGGGGCGAGGAGGCGAAGGCTCGGGAAGCGGCTGCGGGTCCCGGCGCGGCCCCGCCGCGGGGAGCGGGCGCCGCGGGCAGGGGAGGGTGGGAGCGGGTTTTGGGAGGTGGGGTTTGGAAACCTCTTCCACAGGCTGCCGCTTGCGATGACCCCGGGGGGAAGGAGGAGGCGGCAGGGGGGGATCGGCTCAGTGAATGAATGGGCGGCAGCGGCGGCGGCTCCTCTGCTCAATGGCTGCTGGGCTGATACGCGCCAGCCCCGCAGCCGGTGCCTCCCTCGCCCTCCCGTATTTTGTCTCAGGCTCGCCTCGCTCGGGGCTCCCCAGACATGTTCAACCAGCAGCAGTTCCAGCAGCAGCTGCTGCAGCTCCAGCACCTCCTCCAGCAGCAGCAGCAGCAGCAGCACCATCACCACCCTCCGGCGCAGCAGGGAGGCCGGTAAGCGCCGCTACGCGAGGCCGGGGATCCGGGGCCTGTCCCGGGGGACCGCTCTCCTCCGCCTCCCTGCGCTCCGTCCGTCCTCGCCACGGCGGGGCTGGTGCGGGGCTGCCCTCCCCTGGTGGGGAAGGCCACAAAGGGAGGCGGGCGGGGGTTGGGGGGCGCGGGCCTCGGTCGGGGCAGAGCCTGGAGGCACCGGGCGGGCTGGGGGAGTGCGAGGCAGGGCGGCGGCCCCTGTGGGGTCTTGCCGTGTCCCCTCAGCGCTCCGGGGATCCCTGTCCGCCCTCCGGGGCTGCAGTCCCCGGGAGCCCGCGGGTGACCCGGGCAGCCCGGGTAGGAGCGGTGGGTGGGTGGATGCTCCGAGCCGAGCGTCGCCCCTCAGGGCGGGCAGGGCAGCCGGGGCTCGGGGAAAACGCCTTCTCCTGCAGAAACACAGCGCTCAGCAGAGCCACCCTCAGCAGACACGAGCACTTTATTGTTTTATTGTTGAACTTAAACTGTTTATTTATTTGCTTTCTCCGGCTGGGTCTGCTGGTGTGGGTGCGATGATTGAACTTATTTCTGCAGTGGCACCAGCGCTAAGGCTGTGGCTGAGCACGGTGGGGCAGGGAGGGGATGGAGAAAATTGTGTTTTGTTCGTGAAAGCAGAAAGAACATTTGTCAGAAAGGAACCACGGTTTCCCTAAGAAATGCAAGATGTGAAACAACTTAAATAGGAGCAGTTGTCCCCGATGAGCTGAGACTTATAGAACCAGCACAAATTCTCTGAAATAATGCATTTCTTTGCAATTACTGTTATCTTTAAAGCCTTATTCTTTGCAAATTCAAAGCAAATGTGAATTTAGGAAGAAATTTAATTTGTTATTTAAGGAATTATTGTGTTACTTTATCCTTATAAGGCATTTGTCACTGAGGTAAGCGTGGGAATTTTCTGTTTTACTAGCAATATGAACCTGCAAATCTCTTTACCATTTTTATATGTTTTATGCTATAAAAAAAGCTGCACTTAAAATGCCAGTAAGGGGCTGACTGCTAGATAGCACGGCTGCATCTTACACCTTTAAAAGTATGATTTTTGTGGTATAAATATCTCTGCTCAGAGACTGGAACAATCTAGAGCAGCAAATGTGGAGATGAGCTGCTGTGAATTCTGTTGAAGGGGTTGGGTTTTTTTGTCAGGGTGGATATTTCGATCCGTGTTTGTACCTCTCTTCAGCTCTGACAGATTCAGCTGTGTCAGCAGCGTGCATAGAGGTGGGCCTGACCTTGCAATCGCCTGAAGAAGTGCCTGCCAGTTTCCTCAGACTTTTCTCTCACGTCTGCTCCACCCTCCTTAGAACTGGAGAGTTCTTCCCTGCTGCTTCTTCCTCCTCGTGTTTTAAATATGAAGGCCGTGCTTTATTTTTCCATCTGGTTCTTGCAGTTAGGGGGCACCATTGACAGTTCTGACCTGTCTGGCTCCGTGTGGGAGGTGTTGATTTTGGGAAAATGAGCTCTAAGCTACTGCAAAAACTCCCTGGTTTTTAGAACTTTTTTGTTGTCGTGTTAAATGTAGCCGCTGATCTAGATCACTCATTTCTCCTGACGGGTGCTGCATAATTCTGTAGAACCGCAGTCAGCTCCTGGGCTTTTTTTATGCTGCTTGGGAGGCTCTATGTGGGCTTGGTGCTAAGGAGTTGTCTCTGACCTCAAATTCTTTGATAGACAATCTGTCAGCTTTGGAAATTCCAGGAGAGTGGAGGAAAGAGGATACAGTGCCAGCGCATGGTGTCTTTTCATGCATGTATATCAGCCTTTCAGCTGTTTGCCCCTCTGTTTTGTGCTTAGAATGGAAGGATACAGTTTTTATTGGGTTCTCATGATTGATGCCTTCTTTTCCAGGGGTTTGCCGCCGCCACAGCAGCAACAGATGCTGAGCTTACGGGCAACAAATCAGCCCTCGCTGCTCAGTGCCAATCCTATGCTTCAGCGGGCCTTACTCATGCAGCAGATGCAAGGTACTGTCGTTATGGGAAACGCTTACTTACTGGAGTTATTTAATCATCCTCTTGGACTGAAACCATACCATGGCTATTTCCTGCTGAACCAGTGCAGTTCTTGTACTTGGCAGTTCTGTTTGTTGTCTTCTTTTTTTTTTTTTCCCTCCCATCTTTTCTTTAAATTAGTCTGCTCTGCAGTCCTCAGAACAGAGATTCTTCAGTTGTTCACAACTGGGAATAGCATGTGGAGGTATCAGGTTAGATACTAAATACGTTCCCTTTTAGGCTTGATGGAGCAAGTATTTTTTCATCAATATATTTAGATCAAATACTGAGATTTTGATTATTTGTCTTTCTTGGTTACAAGGTTAAGGCCATTTATTTAATTATCTGTTACGTATGCACTGACCTTGTTTGCAGTAGATTTTTTTCTTTGTCCAAAGTTAGTACAGTACAAACAAATACAGCATATTAAGGTAGAAGATGGTTTGGCTGTTAATTGTATTGTGAAATTTTGATTCCCTGAAATGACCATAATTTCTATGGTGGGCAATATCTCTGTCTTTCCATTATTGTGTTTCCACAAGTGGATTTTCCTTTTCTTTTTGTGTTCTCAAAACAAATTTATGAAGCTGCCTTAATAATAGAATTACTAATGTGAAGATAATAGGAATAAAGATATGTTTTTAATTTTTGCTTATGTCTTAACCTGACAGTTCTTTTCAACACAGAAAATCAGTACCTGGGATAGTTCTCAAGTGCCTAGTCTAGATTAATGCCTGCAATTTCTACCTTTCCTGTGAATCATGTCCAGATGTGAAGACAAAAGATTTATTCTGCATGTCGTTAACTCTCCTTTTGTTCTCTCTTGCCCATTTAACGAGAGGGCTCTCTAGTGACTCCAGTGGCTCTCCACAGATCTCTCTCAGGTTGAAGGAAAAGTGACAGTGAGAAAGGACAAGCCATGCTCTGATGATTGATGTACATTTGTCATTATCAGGAAAAATTGTGACTCCAGCCTTCAGTCAGTCGTGCTCCTTCTAGATATGTTTGCAGTCAGCTGACGTTTTTCCCTGAATCTTTTATTGAGGAGTTGTATTTAAATAATGTGCCAAGGGCTTGGGGCTAATTAGATAGAGCAGGATAAGATATGTTAATGAATACTTGACATGCACTTTGTCTTAGTGTTGCTCCTCTTCACCTCTCCATGGAGTTGTGACTTTTCTCAATCACCTACCTCAGGTAGCCACAATTAACATGGAATAAGGTTGCCAATGTCCATGTGGCCCTTTTTTTTAGTGATATGAATTTTTTGGCCATTGAGGTGTGGGTTTCATGTAAGAATATCTGATGCTGTGCCATTTCTGTCCCTGGGAAGCATCAGCATAAATAATTCATTGTCTGTGTGTGGCTTCAGCAGTGGGAATAGGAAAAGATAAATACTTCAAATTGAAACAGATGTGTGGTTCTTTAAAGGTATCAAACCAAGAGCAGAAGATGATTTTTTGTGTTAGATTTTTTTTTTAATATATATAGCTATGCCTTTTTACAGTAAGGGATTATATATGGGAAGTAATAATACATTAGATTGCTTTTGATGACAAACATAGGGAGTACTTCCTATTGTGTTGCAGGCTTTTAAGAGGGTACCTTGGTTTTTCAGGTGTTGGGTGGCTGTTTCCAAACTTTGCTGTCCTGTTTTTGCAGCTGCTAAAAGGCTGGAGTATGCACTAATTCAAGTGAGAGAGAAAAAATGGCAATTTAAGTCCAGGTTCCCTGAATGATGGATGGTTTCTGAGGGTATAGCTGAGGAATCTGGGCCCCTCCATTCCCTCACACCTGAAATGGGGGTGACAAGGACTGTCTTCAGAAGAAATTTTTGACACTTGGTTAATAGTCTGTGGATGCTGAACTGTTCAGAAAGCAGAGCATTATAATTGGAAATGGCAGAGTCTCAAGTGTCAGAGTTGAGGTTGACATGTTGAGCTTGCATGACAACTAAGTGGCAGAGAGGACTGTGGGATTTTTTTTTTAAGTTTGGTGTTGTTTTAAATGAAATGCTGTTACTGGGTTGTTTAAAGAGCTCCAAGCTATGGTGTGGGCAGTCAGCTGCACAAATGCGGGGTGAAGTTTCCTTTTTTTACAGAGAGTTTTTGTTAAATGAGACTTTGTTTGTTGCAAACACGAGTGCTAATGTGCTCAGATCAAATAATTGCTCTAATGATCTTTGCCTGGAGTGGCAATTATAATTAAATAGCCTGATCCATAGTAATGGTTGCTATCACATCACATCATTCTGTGTGCTGAAGAGGGCAGAGCACAGAGCACCTCGGCAGTGCCCAGTAAAGGACAGGGTCGTGTGTAGAGGAGCCCTTCCCCTCTGCCTGCTTGTGCAGGGGGAAGATTTTCTGTCTCCTTTGCAGAGCACAGGGTGGTGAGACGCTGTGTTTGCATTTACAGGAAACCTGCGTGGATTTAACATGACGGCGCCAGCACTGCAGCAGTTCTTCCCTCAGGCTACAAGACATTCCCTCCTGGGACCACCACCTGTTGGGGTCTCCTTGAAGCCTCGGCTGGGCTTCCCCAGCCTCCCATTCCAGCGGCAGAACCGGACCTTCCGCAAGGTGGGACTGTGGTTTCCAGCTCCTGGGGAGCTTTGTGCTCCTTCTACACTTGCAGTTGTTGACCCTATAGTAGGCGGAGTACAAAGGAGAAGGGAGAGAGCCTTACAAAGAAAATAATGTTTTGCGCTGTGCTGCTGATACAGAAATGCAGAAATCATTCCATCCCAAAGGCTTTTGTGGTCCATATTTACATTTATGCTGCTGACACAGAAATACAGAAATCATTCCATCCCAAAGGCTTTTGTGGTTTTGCATTTACGATGCAAAAGTTTCTTGTCACTACTTGCCCAAGAGAGAGAATTCCCCATTATAGAACTGTTTAAACCTAGGATATAAAAGGAGCCTTTAGAAATACCAGCTTTAAAGTAAATGCAACTATAGAAATCCTGGCTAAGTGCTTTGCTGTTCCAAAGCAGTTTGTTGTTCCCAAACAACTTGCTCCTACTATGGACACTCTGCCTCTTTGGGCTGTTCTCTCACTTTTTAAGATCAGACTCATATTTGTCCTTGTGGATTTTGTAAAATCTACGGTTCTTGTTTTGTGAAAACCTTTCACACTTTCCATAATTAAGACCTCTTTTGTATCCTGGAAATGGTTCTTGGGTTGACTGCTACTTGCCTCCTCTTAGACTAGCTTTGGCATATTTCATCCCATTCTGTCAGAAGGATGTGGTGGATAAGGTAAACTTGCACTCTTGGGCTGTCCTCCGGAGTGAAAAGAAGGGGAATTATTTTGGAATATCCTTAGCCCTGTCCATGCACCTCTTGCCAGAGTTCCTCTAGCATGATCCTACCCTCTGCAAGCAGCTGGATTTCCTACAGCTTAAGTGCTGGGGACATGTCCTGGCTGCTGTGGAACTGAAATACCGTGCTCTCTTTGACCATGTAAGCTTGCCTTAGGTGGGGCAGTCCATTGTGAACCATCTATTCCTTTCCATTATCACTGCAATTCCTGTTCCTGCCCCACAGTAAAGCTCTGGTGCTTTAGGCAGTGTGTGTTAAGGACTAAGAGATGGCAGTGACTCTCTGCCCATTGCAGGACTTCCAGAGGGTTCCTGACAGGAAGCGGGAACTAGATCCTGGTTCTTCATCTCAGACACAAGGTGATGACAAAATGGAAATTGCAGAGGGAATGCAAGCAGGCTCAGAGCAGAACAATTCCTCACCATCCACAGGTAAGGGGGAGCCTGTTGTGAAACAACTGCTTGCAAATATGATAAACATCTCCTGACTAGTCCTGCAGCAAAAAACTGGAGATGATTTTAGGCTTAATCAGCTATGTTTCTCTCTAATTGTAAATACTTAAACTGCTTGTGATAGCCTTCTGCTGTGTGCTTCATATACCATTTTTACCTGATTTTTTTTTTAATGAGCCTGCTTGATTTCTCTTGCATGGATGCCTCTCAGAAGTCCCTTTTGACACTGAGCTCTGTTTAAGATGGGGGGCAAAAAAGAAAACTGGTCTGAAATTAAAGCTTTCACGTTGCCTTACCCATGCTGAAGTCAACATCTCATGCAGCCAAACACATCAAGCAGAACCAGCTTACAATCAGCTAAGAAAAAGATGAGTTGAAAGTCCTGGTGCCCCACTTGTCAAAACAGAAACTGCTGGCACTGAGTATCATGATGTCAGATACAACACAGATGTGGGGATGTCATTTCTGACTGAAGAGTGCACAATTCAAAATTGCAGGCTTTGATGAGGTTGTGACCAGGGAATATGCAGCAGTGAAAACTGTCTTATTAACTGGTTGCTGTCAGGTAGATGTGCCACCTTGGCTTATATTAATGTTCCCATGATCATGGCTCTTGTCACTTAGGTACAAGACTGAGGCCCATTTAGTAGATATGAACATAGATTTCTTTTTTTTTTTGATCAACACCTCATACAGTGACATTGCAATAAAGCTCAAATATTTGAGGTCATTATCTAACCTTGTCAGAGCAGCTCATAAATTCAGAATAAGCAAGTATTTAGTATTATTTGCTCTAACAGAGCCTCATTGGCATTCGCCATTCAGATATGGAACACGCTCAAGGTGGCATGGTCTGTTTTGCTAAGGAAGTCTCCTTCTGTGTTCCTGCAGAGCCAAGAACTCCAGCAGAGTCTGTGTTGAACACTGAGCCTGCAGCAAAAAGACTGAAGAGGTATTTATTGAATGGGGTATTGAGATAGTTACTGAGTTTAGAATTATTGTCTAATTTTATTTTCTGATAATTAGGGCTGTATACCCTATTGGCCTGATGTCTAGCATGTAAGAGGTATTTCAGATGCTTGTGAACAGCTTGCTTCAGAAAGTCTTGTGGTGCTTGCTGACATACTGAGTGTTGTGGGGTCTCTGCTAGGGGTGATCCAATTATGAGAATGAAAAATGAGAGGTGCAGCTCCTCTAGATGTGCAACAAAGCTGAGTTTGCTCATGTATTCTTCTGCCAGGATCCCTGTAAGAAGCATAGAGGTTCTTTTCTATTCTGATGTATTTCTCTGAGTTTCTTCCCTAAATGTCAAAAGAGTGAAATGAGCAGAAAGGGAAAGCAAGCCTTGGAATATATTAGGTTACAGTAGGTGTACAAGAGGGTAGATTATTTTGAGAAATGATAAAGGAAAGGTATCCAAGCCTGTATCCATGCACGTTGAGTTCTGTATCCCTTCTGCAAAGGTTGCCTTGCCAGTATCTCTGTCTGTTGGGTAAAAATAGACAAAGGCAATCCTGTTATCCCCCAGGGATGCACGGCAGGCTGGCCTTGGCAGGCCCATCCCGGCTCTCCCGGCCTCCCCAGGGTGCGGCAGGGACAGGCAGGGCTGCATTGCCATCTAGTGGGAAGGCACCTCGCGGAGTTCCCGCTGCCATCTGCACGGGCTGCTCCTCTCCCAGAACTGTCACCCTTGGCTGCCGTGGAGGGAGAAGAGGAAGGAGTGAATACAGATTTCTGTAGGCACCGACTTGAGAATTCTCCAGCATATGTTAACGACGATGAGTCAGGACTCCTGGGTGCTCTTACCTTCCCTGACAGGCATTCGCCGCCTGCTTTTGGACAGGTTTCCTCACCTCGCTGTTTCCCATCTGTAGATTACAGATTAATGGATAGCTTTAGGGGGAATATTCCAGGATTGCATTATCAAGGTAATATCCAAACATCAAAGTAAAACATTAAAGAGTGGTAAATATTGTGTGCTCAGGGACCATCGTGAGTTATGGACTCTGATTAGCAAGAAAGTGAATAAATTCAATTAAAGCTAGGTCGAATACATTTGAGTGCATGCTTTGTTAATCTGTTTGCCAAAGCTAATTTAATTTTAATTACATTAATATTTAGCAGGGTATTAATCAAAGTCCTGTTACATGCACTGAAAACAAGAATCAAGTCTGAGGAGTGACAGCTCTCACTGCAGCAAGCCAGCTATTAGGAAAATTCTTTCCTAAGCTGCAGTTAGGGACTGCCAGATTTGATGCATATATTATGGCTGGTATTTACCTAGAATAGATTATTCCTTAGCTTGTTTTTGAACTGTTTCTAGTATCTTCCAATGAACACATGAAGGATCTGTGAAAAAAAAAATAGTTTACTGTTCTCATACTGCCCTTCACAGACGAGAAGGGCATTCCCCCCATCTATGTAATAAAATTGTGTTTTCTGCTTCATTGTTCCATTTCCCTTTAGCCAGAAATACCAGCCTCCTTCTTCATTTCAGGTTTTCCCACTTCTGCCTTTGCTCCTATATACCATCTGTACACCTGGAACAACATCCTCATTCCAGTGCAGAAAGCACTCATCACCTTCAAATCTTCCTTGAACACCCACTTCTAGCATGGCATCACAAGTATCCATAGAATACCATTTCCTCTTTAGATTATGCTCGTGGTGGCTTTTGCTCCCTTAGATTGCTCCTTAGGTTTGCAGTTCAGGCTGCAAACCCTCGCCCTGAGTGCTGGCACCATCTGTGTGTGGTACCGTCAGCGTTGAGCCTGCTGGCAGCACCTGACAAATAATGTTAATGCCAGTCACTCTGGTTTAATTCGTGTTTGCAGTGCCCAAACCCTGCTGCATATTTATAGCTGTGTAACCCAGTTCCCTTATCACGTATCAACCCGATAAATGACGCGGTGCGCGTGCGGTCGGATAGCGGGACGCGGTACCTGCGCTATCGGCTGTCCTGCTTGTGCAGAAGGTGCTGCTCCCTCCTGCCAGAAGGACACCAGCAGCTGGGAATTTGAGCCACCCTCAGAGCAGACAGTCAAGTCATGGTGGAAAGTTAGTCCTGACAGAAAAATGGGGGATGTAGGAAGAGACAGCAGAGGATGTAGAAAGAGACTTGCAGAGAACGCTTTGTGCCCTCTGGAAGTCAGACATTTATTCTTAATAGTCCCCTCAGGAGCACTTTTCTCCTTAGCAGATCACCAAAAGCAAGGCCCTTTTGATTTGCATCTTGTAGAGTTTCACTTCCCCCACAAGCAGAGCTGTAGGGACTCTGAAATGAAACACGACTGGTATGAATAGAACAGGCGGCTGTGGTGAAATCCCTGTAAAGGCACCATGGAGAACTCCTTCAGTGCTAATAGGTCTCTTCTCTCATGTACAGAGCAGCCAGGAGCACTGTCCACGTGTTGCAATTTCCCTCCAGCTCACCAGGCATGACAGGAGAGAGCTCTCAGAGCTCTTACTGAGAATATTTCTTGTATGAACTTAATTCCCTTCAGGCTTCTTGCAGGAGAGGGCAGCTAACCAAAAAATCAATTGCAGCTTTCTTGTCAGATTATTGCTGTTTCTGAATCCATTCTAGAACACCCACTCTACATTATTTATTTATTTCTGCCAAATCCTTGCCTCAAATACCATTTCCAGTAGCTTATTGATTTGGGAGGTTAGTGGAGAGTGTGGTAGGTTAGACCCCAGCCTGTGCCTTGGTGTGCCTTTTGAAGCTCTTGTCTGTAACATGGCAATTAAGGTACTTTTCTTGATATCCTTGAAGTGTGACTGGCGAGTCTGCGTTAGAGGATGCCACAGACAGCAAGAAAGCAGGAGTCTCATGCACCCATGTCCAAGCTGATGGTGAGTTGCTGAACCCTGTGATTTGAACTTTTAGGACACTCCTTGCTGGAACTGAACCTGTAGGTCTCATGGGTCTACAGAAATATTCTTCCCCCAGTTGTACAGGATGGGGAAAGGAGGATAAAATCTAGAAACCAAATACAAGCTATGTCCCCTAATATCTGTTACCTGCCAAAGGCAAATGATTGAATGTTTCCATCTTAATTATTAAGGATAAGGAGAAAGGTTTGTGAACTGGCTTATGGCCAGCAGTGCTGTGAGGAAAGCTCCCTGACTTCACTCACCTGCTGCTCTGTTTTTCCTGTTGTTGCTGTTTTGATTTAAGACTGCTAAAAGGACTGTCCCTTCTTAGGTACAGACAATGCAAAGGAGTACACAGCTGAAGATCTCTCCAGAGAGAGGAAATTCTCTGAGGAACCGAAGGCTCCTGAGGTGAGCAGACACCGCTCCGTGCAGGGGTGGTGCAGAACATACAACCTCCCCCTCCATCCTGGAGAAGCCCGTTGCCACTGGGAACCAGCTGGCACCCACGTCTGGAGCTCTGTCTCCTGCTGTAAGCTGTTGTCCCTGGCAATAAGGCATAATATGTCTGCAATTAGTGCACAGTCTGCTCTGACTTGCTGCTTTTGTACCTCTGCTGGCCTGTTCCTCACCTACTGCTGCCTGTGGATGGGGCATTCATTAAGATTTTTGTATTCAGCTGGAAAGATGGAAAGCTGAACTGAAAGAGTTACTTAAAACTCTTATATGTGGAGGACCATAGCTAAATACATCTTTCATACTGCTAAAGAGAAAGTGTAAAAAGATTCAGGTGGTGTTAAAAGATGCAACCTGAGAGTCTTTTGCATGAAATACATGGCCCTCATGCTGGATGTTAAATCGGGACCTCAGGCTGTGTAATGCTGTGAGCAGACAAAGATTTAACCTCAGGTGTGAATCAGACTTGACAGTCTTCCATAATTGGAGACATTTATTGATGTGATCAAATGTATCATCCTGCCCATGTCTGAGTTCCTGACTCCATCAGGTGTAGTGCTGAGTAGGCTTTATTTTGCTGTGGAGAAACATGAGCTGATTGAGTCCCTTAGCAACAATTGTTTGTGGCTCCTGTCCCCAGAGACTGGATCATACAGAGGCTGCAGAAACAGCCATCTGTGCTAATAGGGCTGGTGCTATGACACGGGGATAGCCAATTTAGCAGCTTTGGGAGGAGTGTGTTGAGAGTCCTGGTCAGCCTCCTGTGGGTTCAAGCTTAAGTGCATTTTCCTAAAGAGTAAAGAGCTTAGGTGACATACAAAAAGCAGGCGTAATTTTTATTCTACGGAGGGATTGAACTTAATGTTGACTCCTTCTTTTGACAGGTGTTGAGCTCTGGAGGTTCACTGAAAGTGACTATTCAGCAGAGCAGTGAGAGCAGAGCTATCAGTACAACAGCTCTGAAACCAGGGCACTGGGCCTGCGACGTGGGCACAGCTGATCCCAACCCAGAATCAGTCCTTAAATTCTACTGTTACATCTGCAAGACCAATTGCTGCAGTCAGCAGGTAAAAATGCACAGGTCTGACAGGGATCCAGGTGGTCAAGAGATGGGAATTAGATGGCTGATCTCTTATTAGCAAGGGTTCATGTTTTAGGAACAAGGAACATAAGAAATGATGACAAGTATGCAGATAAAATAAACCTCTCCTGAGAGCTGGCAAGCAACCTGCTAGAGAGAGAATGTGGGTGGATCCACAGGCAGCCATGCTCTTAAGCTTTTGTATTTCATTGTTAAACAGCAGTCAAAAGAAAGGAAAGCATAGCTCATACCTATTATTTTCTGTGTTTTGGATACATTTAAAAGGATTTTTCTCCTAACATCTCTTTCAGAATTTCCAATCCCACATGGCTGGAATTCAGCACCAGCAGCGACTTGGGGAGATTCAGCACATGAGCAATGTTTGTTTTGTTTCACTATTGCCCATGGTGAAACAGCAGAAGGTGCTAGCAGGAAAAGATGGGTAAGTGTTGGTCTGCAGTAGAAAATTCAGTCTGAGAGTGTGACCCTACTTGGGTTCTAAAATTTTTCACTGCACCAGGGTGCCTCACAGTTTAAGGTAAGGTGCAAACCCCCTCTGGTTTCAAGGGCCTTAATCTCCTTCAGGCAACTTTCTGTATTGCTGACCTGTGTAGTTTTTAATACAGTAGATTAAGTAGGAGACCTGTTCTGTTTTATCTGGTGCATTTCTGACAGCACAAGCTAAAGCAACCTGTAAGTAGGTGAGAAGGAGAGAAAATAAATTTGAGCCTGTAAAGATAGGAATCGTGAAGAAAACAATGCCAGGGACAGATTGCTACCTGCAGTATTCCATGGAGAATGAAAAAGGTGTGACTTACAGCTCTATCTGTTGTCACTTCAGAGAGACCCAGCAGCGGTGGTGTAACACGTGTCAGGTGCATTTCACAGGGGACCTCATCAAACATCGCCGGACCCAGGAGCACAAGGTAACAGCCATGGCATGGACTTCATTTTGCACTGACCTTTTGTCTGGGGATTATATGGAAGTGTGTAGCATCTCCTGCTCCCCAGGCAGCAAAGGAAAAGTGACTGAAGTGGAAGGGTGCACATTAAGTTCTGCAGGTAACTCCTCCCTAAGGGCACTGCAATGTTACCTCCTGCCTCTGGTATTGTTGGAGCTCCCAGTTGTTGTGACGTGTCAGTATGACCTGAGGCACCTCTAGTCTGTAATTCTTGACTTTTCTTAAGAAGTATGGCTTATCATACTCACCTAATTAATTGAATGGAGGAATTGGTGGGCAGCCTCTTTAAACCAGACTTCAGGCAGGCCAGCATATTTATTGACTTTTAGGGAAGAAGTGACAGAACACCTATTTTAAGACACACTTATTTTGCTCTGCATATTTTTCATCTTTTTGGTGGATAAGAGTTAGGGAGCCCTTTCTGCTGAAAATACTTATTTTCTGTATGGTCTCCCAGGATGCGGGGCTGACTTTGTGTCAAGATTCATCTGCATTCCTCCAAAGCAGTGCCTCTTGTGACTTACAGAATTGTCCCTCTTTCCTTAGCTGGCCAAACGCTCGCTTCGTCCTTTCTGCACTGTCTGCAGCCGCCACTTCAAGACCCCCCGCAAGTTTGTGGAGCATATGAAGTCCCCTGAGCACAAACAGAAAGCCAAAGAGGTAATACTGCCTGCATGGAGAGCTGTGCAGGTCTGGAGGCAGCTACACTGTAGAGCAGAATAACTTCTGCTTTCCTGACTACTGTGGGGCTGAAAGGAAGATGTGCAGTTCTTCCACAACCCTGTTTTAATTGTCATCTTTTGCTCAACCTCAGTTGTTAGCGCTGAAAGAAGTTGAGTGAAAAAGGGAGAAGGTGTTGGGTGTGTCTAGAAGTAAGAGAGCTTTATGCCCCTCTTGGAGTCCCTTCTGCTCATCACATACAATCTGTCCTGAGTCTGGGCTCTTCCTTGGTTAAATGGCAAGTGCAAAGTTGATCTGATCTTTCTTTTCCGTATGTTACAGGTTAGGCTAGGAGAGAAGGAATTGGGGAGCCCAGAAGATTCAGAGGAGTTGATCACTGTGGATGCTGTTGGCTGTTTTGAAGATGATGATGAGGAAGAGGAGGAGGAGGAGGGAGGAGCTGGTGAGGAGGAAGACCATGATGTAGTGCTGATGGAGAATGAGGATTCTGCTGCCAAGCAGGTATGCTGTGCAACAGAAGAAGGAATGACCTATCTGGGAATCTGCTGTGGGATCCTATGACATAGTTGGTCTTGGCTGGATGAGCTCAGGCTTTCAAGAGTCTGCTCAACCTTGCACTGCAGTAGGGTGGGACTCTAGGGTTCTTCCAGAGCACAGGGTGATGCAGAAGAGAATCAGGCACTATGTGTGGCATACATGAAGGTGTTTCTGCTGGGCTGTACAGCTTCTGCTGTCTGTAGACATTAACTTTGTTGAGGAGCACAAAGCAGTATTGACATAGTCTCTTTTAACAGCCCAGCAGTAGCTGGGTTTGATAGCAAGTGTGTAGAGGTTTATCTTGACAAATGCATTCCCAGTAGAGAGCAATTACCAAGAAGGAGGTACATGGCTAAGCTCCTTCAGGCTTGGAGTGCAAGGGGTGATTTTAACCCTTGTAATGAAGTGGTCTGCTGACATTGGGGTTTGCATCTGCCCCTGATCAGAGGCTGTGCAACTCTGTCTCTGGTATGTGAATCCTGTTTTGCTTTCAAGTTTACCAGAAAAATGCAAGAGCCTGACAATTGCCATAGATACAGTAGGCACTAATGTTCTTTCGGTTTCCAGACTGGGCTGAAGGAAGTGTCTTTGGAGGATTACGAAGGAAGTGAGAAGTATTGTCCAGACACAGCCTATGGTAAGCAAGCAGAGTAAGCACAAAGGGCCACAGAGCCTTCTCTGGCCACATGCTGTATCTGTAGGAGGGGATGGTCTCTACCTACTGTTATAATGACTTCTTGGGCCACGGTGCTCCAGCATCTGCATTGGACTGGTGCAGGTCACTGCGGCCTGGAGAAGAACCTCTCCTGAAAGCAGGATGTTTCTTTATTACTGTGTGATAAAACATGAGGATGTGATTGATGTTTGTCAACTGCCTTTTGCTTTGAAGAAGGATGAGAGCCAGATACATTTCTGAGGTAGGACATGGAACAAGCAGGGCAGGAGTGCTGAAGAAAGTAGGGAGCAAATGAGGGATGCTCTGGAAAGATGGAGTCGGAAAGCATATTGACTGGGATGCTTTCCAACAGAAATGCAGCTTGCAGAGAGATACTGAGCATCACTGACAGTATCAAACTCTCTACTAGACCCAAAGTGTGCATGTTTCCTCTGCTTCAGAACCCCCACGCTGTACCGAGCAGTTCCTCAGCCGTGCTGCTGGCCTGGTGGGCAGTGGTTCCTCCAGATGGCTGTGTCTGGTCCCCACCCTGTAAGCGACTGACTTCAAACCCCTAATGGCCACTCGTGTTTGAGGAGGGCAGCTCTGCAGAGGCTGTTTTGTGCCCAAGGAGAGCTCTGTTTACACGAATCTTCCATATCGCTGTAACCTTCCACTATCGTGTGGCAGATGGAATAATGATTCATGCTGTGAATGTTCTCTGCGTGTTCCTCTTGCGCGCCTGCTGTCTTCTGCTTGGTTTGATCCCATTACATTAGATCACATGTTCTCTGTAGTTTTCCATTGTATTCTTTTCTCCCTTTTCCCCCCTTAACGCTCTGTGTAGTTTCTTTGCTCTGGCAGCCAGATTTCTCTCTGAATATCAACCACAGCCATTCCATGGTAAGACGAGATATTCAGCAAGTCATCTTGCAAATCCCTGATTAACAGAAGCAAAGCTTTCCACCTCTCCTTCTTTACTCCCATCCCCCTTCTCTTTTAACATGCTTTCATTATTTGAGTTCCATTCAATGTGATCTGTGATTTCCCTTCCCCTCCCGTTTCGCAGGCCTGGATTTTCTGGTCCCCGTCGCAGGTTACCTCTGCAGGCTGTGTCACAAATTCTACCATAGCGACTCCGCTGCCCGGCTCGCACACTGCAAGTCCCTGATGCATTTTGAGAACTTTCAGGTTAGACCCTTTGGCGATTGCATGGCCTGGCATTTGTTTCCCCCGTGCGTGTCTCTCCAGTGAATCCACCACGTTAGCTGTCTTGTCTCCAGCTCATTTCCATCATCCTTGGTGTCCATTATGCTGTAGCTTTCTCCTGGTGTGCTCTGTCTTTGTCTCCCTTGGCCCTTGTAGATCTAAAACCAGTTAAGTCCTGCTTCCCAGCTACTGCTGCTGTCATCTTTTTGCCTGTTTCTGGCTGGGAATCTTCCTCAGAGTGTCCGCTCTGTTTGCTGAACCTGTGGAGTCTGTCATTTAGTCTAGGCCTCTTCTCTGTTAGATTACAGGTTGGTCAAGTGGGATTGAGCAGGAGAGAGAGGCTGTTCCTTGTAAAGAAAGCTGGTGTGTACGCATCTCCAGGTGTGATACTGCAAGAACAGCTCCTTTAGCCAAAAACGTGGGTGTGATTCATCCAGGAAGAGGCCTGGTAAAATCAGATACCTCAGAAATCTGAAAATTTAACATTACAGACTCTTTATGTGATAGAATCTAGAAGCTGGTGAGAGTCCATTTGTCCCCAGGGTCAGCCTGCAAGAGGAAGTCTGTCTGTCTATCCGTCTGTCTCTCTCTGTCTGCTGCCCTTTCCTAGAAACTCCTTAGCACAAAGCTCTGCAAACTGATGCTGTTCCTTTGCTTTTCTGGCTCCACCTGAAGAAGCCGTATTGCCCCTTGCTGCTTTCGTATCTAAAGCTTTTCCTACTGGGCTGGCCTGGAATCTGCCTCCATTGTTCTGTCCTTGTTGACTTGCCAGGGGGTAAGGGGCCTGGATTAGTGCTTGTGGAGGGTACACAGGACTTGCACTGTTTCTGCCCTATCCCGTGACCACTGCCTGGGCCCTCCCGTATGGGAGAGCTCTATTCCCTGTCCTTGGCAAGGAGGGAGGCTCCCACATCGACTTGGTCCTCTGGCTGCACCCACAATGTACTCCCAAAAACTGCTGTGCTTCCCTACCACCTTTTAAAATAGTGTTTAAAAAAAAAAAACAACCACACATACACACACCCTAAACCCCCAAAATTTCATGGTTTTCTTCTAGTCTTCAGACAGAAGAAACTATTCCCAGTCAGCCACCACTGCCTTCAGGAAGGGGTGGAGTGCTTTAGAATTCTGCCAGCACTCAGAGCAGTGGATTTGGAATGGGAGGAGACCACAGCTGTTCATGGTTGCTCATCCTCTCCCACTCCTGCAGCTAGTCATTTCAGGAATGAAGGAATTGGACTTGCTGTTTTCCTGGCTTGTTTTAGATCAGCATAGAGTGAAACTGTAGCAGCAGCCACTTATGTCACTCTTTTGGCCCACTTAGAGCTGAAATCAGATGCTCTTCAAATGCATGCCAGAATGACCTGGGGAGTTCATGAGAAGAGTCCAGACTTACATGTTTGCAGGCAGATAACTATTATTCTTGCCTGCCTGGGTGCCTTGAGGTTGTCACAGTCTGAGTTAAATCACTGCCAGTTGCTGGGATATTCTCAGCAGAGTAGCTCAGCAGAGGTTTTCAAAGCAGAGAATTGTGTGCTGTTAAGACAATTTACAGCATCACTCTGGACACCAGTTTGCATGCCTGCACCTGCTTAGGTTTGGGTACAGTACGACTCGACTGATCCAATTCCAGTGTGATATGATACTGCTCACATCCCACGATTTGAGGACAGGAAGAACAAGCCTGCAGTGATAAACTGAATTACAATGTAAAGCTGCCTGTCAGATGTCCTGTAATTGCACATTGCAGACCAGTGAAAGGCATTGTGCTCAAAATTGTTTCCTTAAATTGTCAGGTGTAATGCTAGTGCCAGTTCAGAGAACCCTTTAGCAGGCAGCTGAAAGGGACTTGATTATGAAGGGAACTGCTGTGGGAAAGAGTGAACTTCAGTTTGTTCCTTTAGGTCACGATCTCTCTGGGCATTGAAGACGGGGTTCCTGCTATGTGTTAGCTAGCTACAGTGAGCTGTTTTCCCAAAATCCGGTTTGGAGCATGCGTAGTAGCCATTTTAATCTCTTTACAGACCTCTACTGGTTCATCATGATAGTGAGTGCAAATGAGTCATTTTATTGATGATATGCTTACCTTTACTCTGTGGAAAACCCCAGTGACTTGTAACAAGATAGAATGGATATGATACCGTAGCCTTCCTGTCAACAGTTCCACTGACCATGCAGATTTTATCAACAGAGTGAAGAAGTACAAAGCTTTCAGCTTAAGCCTTGCTTTGGCTGATAAACATTAAATCACACCAGTAGCTGAGGGCTGTGCAGAGCCTCACATGCCCAGGGTATGTGTCCTGGCACTAGCTGAAGCAGGAGCTGTCACTTGCACTGTTACATCTACAGAGTCCTGAGTCTGACTGACATTAATAGTTGCCAGATCATGATTTCTGTCTCAGGAACCACAAGTCTGCCATGCACTCGCTCAGCATTAAGTAATGTGAGAGGGACTTCAGTTTTTAATACAACTTTTCCTCACAGGAGCTGACCTTTCTCTGTTGAGAGCCACAGCAGCCAGGCCAGGAGCTGCTGAGATCACTTGTGCCCCTGCCACTCACCACTGTTTTTGTACAGGTGTTCCTGGACCAGCTGCTGCTTTGCTGCAGTGACAGGAGCTGAGCTGGGCTTCTCTCTCACGTTGATTTGTTTGTATTTGCAGAGATACAAGGCAGCAAGGCATCGTGCCACAACTGCCTACCCCGAGGCTCCTTTGCATTCCCAGGGCTCCAGCTCCCAATTGCTGGATGATCCAAAACAGCCTCTTGCTACAGCAGCACATACCAGCAAGAAGATGAATGATGATCATGGGATAGATAAGGAGGGCACAGAGCTGCCAGCCCTGCAAGAACAAACTTCAAGGTCTCTGGAGGGTAAGGGTGAGCTGGCCACCTCTAGGCCAGAGGGCAAGAGCCTGGCCAGTGTGACTGACGATGTGTGTGGTATCATGGTTGTAGAAGAAGAAAGTCTACAGGAAGAGAACAAGTCCACTGCCACTAGTGCCGACTGCCTGTTCTCTGAGGAGAGCCACCCCCCAGGGGAGTCACTGGGACGTGAGGAAGAAGCCAACACAGCCAGGCAGAGGGCGGGCACAGACGACCACCAGGATCCAGGGAGTGGAGGAGGCTTAGGACAGAAGGAGGCAGCAGATGCAGGCCAGGAGGCAGCAGCAGAGCCTTCCTCCCTCGCCAAAGGTGAGACAGCTGGTCTCACCTCTGCTGGGTGCAGACGCTCTTCCAGGCGCAAACCCAGATAGAGTGGCCTTAAAGGAGAGCCCTTTACATATGATATTTGCTGGAAATGTTTATTTTCTGAGTCTTTTAATAGAGCAAAACCTTCAACTTTACTGCTGTTTTTATTTTAAGAATAAATAAGCCTGGCTTTAGCGTGTCTAATACAGGATAGTGTTGCTTATTACTTGTACAGTTGGGATACAGCAGTTACGTGGAAAGACTGAGGTTTGGATTGTTGAACCTGAAAGAAGATGGTAATGGGATTTCCATAGGGGACAAACTTCACGGAGTGATGGATGCAGACTTAAGAATTCTTTGTAGTTCCTCTCATTTCCTTTCCAGGCAGAGAAAGTGTTTATCTCTTGAGAGACTCTGCTGAATTCTGCTTTTCAGGACACTTTCCTTTCTAAGACACACTGTTGGACAAGCAGTCTTGGACAAGTCCTAAGCTAGGCAAAAACATGCACCTTGGTCCTTTGTTAATACTACAAGGCTTAATCCAATTTGTTCTCATAGCGGAGACTCTCAGGAACAAAGTTTGTTTCAAACTGATTTTAATAAAACACATTTCTTTTAAATAATCTCTTTAACTTTCCAAAAAACTCCTTTGACTTTACAGAAGTAGAACAGTAGACTGCTTCAAAAGTGCTGGCTCTAGGACGTACTGACAAGATGACAAAGTACAGACCAGACCTCTCGTGCCTTGTGAGAATGTACAGGGAGGGCTCTGCTTTCTACTGCTGACACTGTGGTGGGGGCTGGCCAGGCTGCTCTGCCTCTGCACACCTTGGTCCTTAATGGCAGCTGAAGGAGTGGGGCAGCTCCCAGCTACAATGGTCAGAAACATCACCCTGGTAGCTTGTCTTATCTGCTTGGAATGAATGGAGTGGAAGTGTCCAGTGATCTGGAACCATGTGCCAGTATTTTGTACATCACAGTTAATGTGACTAAGGGAGAAGAAGCTGTAGCTTCAAGGCCTAGGCCCTCCCTCTCCAGGGCTGTCATCAAAGTTACACTTAGGGACAAGCCTGGAGACAGGACAGCCCCTGCCAAAAGGGGTAAAGCCATAATACTCCTTGCTTGGATTTAAGGAAAAGAGAGCAGAGGTAATTTTTCCACTTTGTGAAGAGGGCCTGTCTGCAAACTACCTCCATGGGCTCAGGTTTCCTACAACCAGCTTTAACCAGGTGTGCTCATGTTGGGGAGCAGAAAGACCCAGCTCTCCTACACCCACCCTTGCGCTTCTGCACCTGTCTCACAGCTAAAGGAAAACAACATGGAAATGAATGGCAGGATACAAACACAGAAAGGAACAAGTAACAGACATGAGGCACCTCTGCTATTCAAGTTCTACATTAAATTGGTGACCAGTAACTGTCCCCTTAGCAACACCAGCTGAGTGTGTGGTCAGACTAGGCAGGAGGCTGGGATCCCTGCACATCAGCTCCTGTGTTCAGCTGCTTGCTCTGCTGCTGGAACTCCAGCCGGGTCTGGCGGTTGGACTCCAGCAGTTCCTTCAAGCAGACGTGAAGGTGATCATTCTTCTCCTCCAGGTGATCCAAGCAGGAGTTGATCTGGTCCAGCATGGAGTTTATTGCTGCATATTCTAAAAGCAAGGGAAATGAGAGACTGAACAATGTAAGTACAAGGTCACTGCAGTGAGACCAGGCAGTGAGAGCTCTGGCAAAACATGCCCACAGCATTTTGGCTGTGTCTTACTTGCCCCTGGGTGGGTGAACTAAAATGCAAGCATCCTGCATGCTCTGTTCCCTGATCAGATCAGGCGAATGAGAAGCTGGAACACTGGTAACAAGATCTAAGGCAAGGTACCTGGGCAGTCCAAACAATTGTGGGCACATCTGACAGCCTCAGATCTCACACACAAACAGCCAGCCATAGGCTGAGTGCTGACTGCAACAGTACCAGATACATCCCAAAGACAAGGCAGCCCTTTTAGCTGCCTTTGGAGTCACCTTTCCTGATAGTACAGACACTTCGTCAGCATGTTGTAGGGTTTACTTTCTGTGAACTGGGTAAGGCTTCCAGGCTGGGATGTGCTTCACTCAGGCCTGGCTGGAGTCAGGCTGCCACAGCAGTGCAGCCACCATGGCTGTGGCAGGAGGGCATGAGCCCAAAGGTGCTGGTAGTGGCACCATTATTTCCACAGAAGGTAAGTGTTGGGCACTGAGTTCAGCCACAGGGTTTTCATGCTCTGTTAAGGCTTTGGGTACTTCAGATTAAACCTAGACTCACTGCAGACAATCCTGGCACTTGGTTCTCTAGGTAGAGTTTCTTATTCACAGCATTGTTTCAAGTGCAGCAGTTTGCCATTTCACAGTGGTGTGTGTCAGCACTGTTACCCAGCTGAAGAATGCTGTGCTTCTGCAACACTTGCTT
This sequence comes from Passer domesticus, assembly GCF_036417665.1. Taxonomy (NCBI): domain Eukaryota; kingdom Metazoa; phylum Chordata; class Aves; order Passeriformes; family Passeridae; genus Passer; species Passer domesticus. Next base: position 7,534,418 of record NC_087491.1, read on the forward strand.
TTGGCTTGCTCCAAGCAATATTCACACAATCCTGAAGAACAAAATCCAAACTGAAAAACCAGACAAACTGCTGAGGTTATTCATGACCCCTGGGGAGCTGCAGGGGACCCCAGATGGAGCCAGTCCCGTGCTCCTTCCTGAAGGCACACAGCTGGGTGAGTGCAGGGAGGCAGAGCTGGAGCTGTGACCTGTGGGCTGGTGTCTGTGAGGCTCAGGGGCTGCAGGACAGGGAAGGATGCCTGTGTGGGTGGGACAAGCCCACAGCTCATGGGCTGGGGCTGGCTCCTCTCCAGGCAGCTCCTCTGAGCCCAGGCAGATACTCACAGTGCCTGGCACACCGGGCTGAGCTGAAGGGTGTGGGGAGGGGAGGGAGGATGAGGATGGGCACCCCAGGAGGGTCAGGCTGTGCTGAAATCCCCCAGACCAGCTCTGCCCCTCTCAGCTGTCCCTTTGCCAGGCTGTCCTGGTGCCCCAGCACACCAGGTACAGGCACTGCCATTTCCAGCAGCTTTGAAAGAACTGTAAATATTTAAACATTGATGTCATTTGCATTATTAATAGCTAAGAAGTTTCATTATAAAAAAATAATTATCCTCCTTTTCTTATAACCACTTTGGAGCTGTTCAGAGTGTTGCAGCCTTTAATTCTTTGGAGGATTGTGTAATGTTGCATTTGAGCTCATTAATAAAACTTTGGCCTTGTAGGTATTCATAGAGGTGGCATTATGAGCAAGAGCACTGATGATGTTCTTGCATTTAAAAATCAATCCCACAAACACATGCTTTCCAGAAAGGTGGCAGATATCAGTATTGTTCAAGGTACGTGAGTTACAGCTCTTCAGTTTGGTGCACCAAATTCCAGTGAAATGGTGAGCAGATCCCAGGCAGACATGGTAACTATTTCTGGCAAGAAGTCTGTAATCACAGCAGAAGCTTAATTTTCTCCATGCCTAAAACTCAAATGAACGTTATAGAACTTCTTCAGCTTCGGGAAATGAAAAAAATTTATCCACTTAAAAATAAGCTGTAAAAACCTTTGATTGTTTTCCATTTGTTGCAAGCTTGGTGGATTTTTGTGGAAATATAACTACATCCCTGTTGGAAACACTGAGCAGGAGCATGGCAATTGCCTTAATTCCTCTACATTCTTACAAGAATAGTTGACAAAAATCAGGTTTCGTACTTGAGATGAAGGAAGAGATCCACAGCCTCAGCCCCACCAGACCAGGAAATAGCAGCAGCCCTTTATGGCCAGCTACTGCACACAAAGCCCAGTTAATTACAGGCTGAACAACCCAATTAGGATGTAGATCCAATTTAGTGACTTTCTCCATCACATCCAATGTGTCTCTTAGCTCTTCCAAAAAATTAAATACAAATCACTGTGATGATGCAAAGCAGTGAACACACTTGGGGTGTGCAGAAATGATTGTCCTGTCAGCAGCTAGATCCCAGACAACTCCTAAAATCACCTGTGTGGGTCACATCTGGGAACAGAATATTTTGGGAAACAACAGAACCCAACTCCAGCACTTTCAACAGAAGAGTAGCAAAGTGCTTACTCTGAAAGAATTCCAGTTTTGAGTGACCTCTACGTCCACATTACTACTCTGCTGTCGTGTCACTTTCTCCACGGGCTGGTTCTAACCGGACAGGGCATATGGGAATTGGCATACCCAGGGGCACACCCAGGCACTGCAGAAATGCCCCGAAGTGGAATTTGCCGAGATTAAATTCCCTTTTCCATGCATGACAACTTCTCCCAGATCTGCCCACGTGATCTGCCCTGTGGTTTCGAAAGCTGAACATCCTCTTCCCTGGCATCCGCACCCCGTATCCCAACAATGGCACAAAATATTTTTTTCACAAGGAAAAAAATCCATCCCAGGGCAACGCGTAAGGTGTCAGTGCTCCATGGCGGGGTGGGAATCGAGCCCTGCATCCCCTCAGCCGCACTGCCGTGCAGCGGGTGCTTGGCTGGCACTGGGCACCGCTCCTGGCAGAACACCTGGGCACACCTGGGCACATCTGGGCACACCTGCGCTCTGCCACCCGCAGCCCAGGGCACCGGGCCAGGCCATCCTGCGCCACGGGACCCCCTCCGAGATGGCGGCCCCGCTCTCCCCCACGCACCTTCCTCCTCGAAGGTGTCCCCGCCCTCGTCGCCCTCGTCGCCGGTGCCGCCGCCCAACACGTGCGGGTCCCCGTTGGGCCCCGACATCCCGCCGCGCCCGCCCGCGCCGCGCCGCCGCCCGCACGGCGCGCCCGTGCACGCGCGGGGCCTCCGGCCAATGGGAGGGCAGGGCGCCGTGCGCGTCACGCAGGCCGGCGCTGCGGAGAGCTCTGTGGTTAGCGCGGCGGGCGCGGGGCGCGGGCGCGCGGGCGGGCGGCGCTGGGCAGGGCCGGCCCCGGGGGTCAGCGCCACGTTCCCCGTTCCTCGGGGATTTTTCCCAAACGCGTGCCCAGCGCTGGGCTGTGTCCTTGCCCATCCCAAGTGTCCTCAGATCTGAACTCCCCCGCTTAGGGACCGCCATCGGCACTAAGCGCTTCTTTCCCAACACAAGTGATGTTCTGTATGGATAAATCTGCATTCTGTCCCTGCGGGCCATCCCGTCCCGGCTGGGGCTTTGCTGCTGAGCTCTCAACTCCAGCCCTGTCTCCAGCTCTGCTTCGTCCACTAAGCAGCTGGAACCAGCCTCAGGTCACCTTCACACTCCTCTTCCCTAAAGCAACAAGCTCGACTCACTTTGCCCTTCCCTGTCTTTGGCCCGGTATGAGCCGCACCTCAGTCACCTTGAGGAGATCTCATCGCTGTGTGGGGCTTTCATCCCCGGGAGAGAAGACACTGGGATGAAAATAACCCACAATTAGAGCATTGATTCAAGCAGTGCTCCTGAGATCAAGGATTCTGTTATTAACTCGGTATTTGGGACAAAGACAAAAGAAAAGGTCACATTCTCGTTTAATGTTGCAGCCACCTCTCCATTCTGTGGGTAATAACCCTGCTGCGCTGCAGAGTCAGGCTTGTGTTGCACTCCAAATAGGGATATTCAATATAAGTGTAATGAATGGATGTAACCACATGTTAATAAAACAGATGATGAGTTTCAGTGTGGAGATGTGCACTTGCATTGTGTGTATGTGCTGGTCAGACTCCACAGCCCCACCGGGCAGAGAACCACGGAATCCCAGAAGGGGTCAGGATGGAAGGGATAACACTGGATCATCTTCACCTTCCTGCTCAAGCAGGATCACCCCAGCGCACACGGCACAGGATTGTGTCCAGACAGTTCTGGAATGGCCCCAGTGAGGAAAACTCCACACCCTCTCTGGGCAACCTGTTCAGGGCTCTGTCATTGCACAGGAAAGAAGTTTCTCCTCATGTTCTGGTGGAACTTTCTGTGCATCAGTTCCTGCCAGTTCCTCTTGTTCTATTGCTCAGCACCACGGCCCGATCCATTCTGTGCCCCCTCTCCGCAGGCCCTGACAGACACCGATGAAATCCCCTCAGCTGCCTTTTCTCGCGGCTCAACAGGCCCAGTTCCCTCACCCTTTTAACTGATTCTTTCACTCCCACTTCAGACTCTGGTGTGTCCTCAGATTAGATAATCACAGGGCAGCGGGTCTGCCCCGTGTGGGGTGTCCCGTGTTGGGTGCCCCGTGTTGGGTATCCCGTGTGGGGAGTGCCCTCAGCGGGCACGGCGCTGCCATGCCCGAGCCGCGGCCGTGCCGGGGCGGTGCCGCCGTGCCCGGGGCGGAGCGGCCGCTCTCCGCCCGCCCTCAGCCGAAGATGGCGGGTGCCGGCCGCGTCTGGCGGGTCGGAGCGCTGCTGCTGCCGCCAGCCTGGCGGCTGCGGGCCCCGGGACGAGCCTTCGGCGCCGCGGCGGGACGGGGAGGCAGCGGCGGCGGCGGGCGCCTGGTGCTGGGCGCTGCGTTCGCGCTGGGCGGCAGCGCCGGGCTGTGCCTGGCGGCGCGGCAGCGCCTGCGGGAGCACTCGGCCGCTGAGGTAACGCCGCTCCCCCGATCCCCGCCGTGCCCTCCCCGAGGCCTGCGGGGAGCCCGCTGCCGCGGCGGCCAGCCCCCGGGAGCAGCGGCTCCTTCTGCCCCGGTTTGAGTGAGGGAACAGCTTAAAATGGTCTGGGAGGCCCCTGGCAGAGCACTCCTTGAGGAGCTGTAAGGAAAGGCTGTCACTGAGGGCTTCCTTGGGGGTGTGGAGCTTTTTCTGTTGTTGCATTTTTCGCAGCACCCGCGCAGGGTTGTGTAACCCAGTAAGTTGTAAATGAGAAACAAAGCGGGGTGGCTGCATTTGTTCTTTAATGTGTGAGGAATGATCGGCACGGCCTGTGGGTGCGGTGTAGCAGCTCTCCAAACATCCCGTAACTGATGTTCCAGTAGCCCCGGGTTTTCCCTGCCTTGTCCCAGTTGTGCCCAGGTTGGTTAATCCCAGGAATGTGAATTTGGGCAAGCACGTGCCTAAAATCAAATGCCAGCTCTGCTCTTCCCACCATGTGGCCTCAACAGAGGCTGTTGTGGGGGAGGGATTCTCTTATAAAGGCTTTATTTTTGTTTATTTAAATATTACTGCAAGTGGTTTTGGTTTTCTATAAAATTCTCTTTTGCAGAATAGAAACCATAAAGGGATAAACTGTCTGAATTTAACTTTTTTTTTTCCCCCTGGCTGTGAGTAGGAGTTTCCAGCACATTAAATAGATGTATAGAGAAGCAGGTTATTGGTCCCAATGGATGGTGAATATTTAAATATTTGAGGCCATTTAAAGCAAACGTCTGATAGCCAAGATATGCTCATGATCAGATGTTGACACGGAATGTCAGAACATTCAGGATAGAAATAAGGGTGGAAGGAAGGTAGTGTTTATGTTTTTAGCAGAAAATGGAATCTTCTGTTCTCTTTCTTCCCCAGCTGCCTGCAGGGAGCCTGCAGCTCACTCTCTACCAGTATAAAACATGTCCTTTCTGCAGCAAAGTCAGAGCTTTTCTTGATTATCATGGACTGCCCTATGAAATTGTGGAAGTGAACCCGATCATGAGGAGAGAGATCAAATTCTCTTCCTACAGAAAGGTGCCCATCCTGCTAGCCAATGCTGGGAGCCCTTTGGTAAGTCTCCCTGACTTGGAGCCTCAGCATGCAGAGGAATAGGTTTTGAAGAATTTCCTTTTCAATTTAACCAGTTTCTTTTAAATGGTTGCTTTAATCCTGTTTTTCAGCAATTGAACGACTCCTCGGTGATAATCAGTGCAATAAAGACCTATCTTATTTCCAGGTAAGAAAACAGGGTGATGAGAGAAGAGCTGAATGTGGAGGGCCCAGGTTAAGTAGAGATTTAGAAGAGTGCTGTAAGTCTCTTGCTGAGCTCAGGCTCTGAAGCTCTGGGTGACCTGAGCCTGGCTGTGATATTGTTGGTGATGCCTATATATGTTGTGATGTGTGTGATGTAAAGCAAAGCTTGTACCTTTCAGAAATACTTTCTCATCTGTGAGATTCTATTTGCACAAAACCTGCTTAAATACGGACTAGAGTTAATCCTGGAACTGATCTTACAATTAGCCAGTTATAACATCTAGAATGAAATGGCATTGTTGTGCCTATGGCCTGTCCTTTAGGTCTACCTGAGAATGGTAGGAAGTTTTATGCCTGCAGAAATTTTTGTTCTACCACAGACAAAGGTATGTGCACTAATAATAGTTATTTTCAAGGAGCTGTTCCAGTCTCTCTTTTTTTTTTTTCCAAATAGAATCTGGAACATTGTGCACTTACTTTTAGAATAATACCTTTTATAGTGTGTATCTTTCAATCTGGCCTTTGCTCTTGCTCCTTTTTTGTAGGAGCCAGATCAGTGCTAACTGTGTTTCTTTTCACAGGAGGAATAGCTTAGAAGAAATTGTGTCCTTTTATCCACCTGTTAAAACAGTTACTGAGCAAGGCAAGGAGGTGCTTGAGTATGAGAATAAATACTGGCTCATGCTGGATGAGAAGGAGACCAAGAAAGTCTATCCTGTCAAAGAAGTGAGAGTGTAAGTGCTCTTCAGTTTCTGGGCCCTCCAATTAGGGTCACAGCCTGCTCCATATATACTCAGGGTTGATGTAGATGTAAAATCCCATTAGGGCTGACAAGTCTTGACACACCCCTGTTAGTGTTTCAAGCCTTTGGTTTGCTTTTATTTGGTTTGCTGTGTATGTTAGATAATTTAAAACAAAGCTGTTAGCCTGGTTACCACCACCATGGTCACACAGGCCTTCAGGTGCCTCTGGTTTCCTTCCTGGCCTTTCCTTTGTGCCACAGAGGAATGCTATTGAAGGAGTTTCCCTTCCTGCTTTATTTTTCATATTGGGCAGAGAACCTAGTGCCCTATCTTAGTCTTAAATTCAGTTTGAGATTGGAGGAGCCTTGCCAAACATAATGATGCTGAGTGCATTTTAGAGAGGTCACCAGAGTACCTGGGTAGGAGTGTTTGACCTTGGAAGGATCTCAGGCTAAGGCAACTGTGATCCTGCCTCCTGTAGCCCTTCTGTCTGTACCTCCTTCACTGAATACTCTCTTTTGACTACTTGCAGGGAAGAAATGGAGTGGAGAAAATGGGCAGATGATTGGCTTGTTCACCTCATCTCCCCCAATGTTTACCGCACCCCCAAAGAAGCCTTGGCATCTTTTGATTACATTGTCCGTGAGGGGAAGTTTGGCACCTTGGAAGGTCTCTTTGCCAAATACGTGGGGGCTGTTGCCATGTTCTTCGTTAGCAAGAGGCTGAAGAAAAGGTTGGTATCAATGAGCACAAGTACACAAGAGGAGAAATAGCTCCTCCTTAGCTGTGAACCCCAGCTGTCAAAGGGCAGAACCTCAGAGTTTTAAATGGAACCTTTTAATCGTGTATAAATAACAACTGTATTGTAACTGGAGGTACTGAACCCCTCTATTCATCCACTATTTAATTACTGACTGCCCCTTCACTCTGAAATACTGCCCTTACTTGCAAAGCCAAGACCAGCCCATAAGGTGAGAGGTGATAGAAGGTTAAAGAAAGAAACAGACTTGTGTGTTCAACCTGATTCTTTTCTTTATGCAGACACCAGCTTCGAGATGATGTCCGAGAAGATTTGTATGAAGCAGTTAACAAGTGGGTGAAAGCTGTTGGCAAAAATCGACTCTTCATGGGTGGGAACCAGCCAAACCTTGCTGACCTGGTAAGGGCTTCATCCCTGTGATTATTGTCAGGTGGATCACAAATCATCCTGCTGCTCATCTCTGTGAAATGGTTAATACAAGTACAGGCAGAGAAGTTGAGCTACATGAGGTACACTGTCCTTTGTGCAGTAATACAGTTCCCACGTGGTGGGGACATGCCCATAACTGCACATAGGTCCTGACCCTTCCTTACTGTTTCCTCATGGAAAAACATGCATATTCTTAATTACCTCTCTGCCATTCACTCCTCCTTGCTAATCAGAAGCTTGGATCAGATGGCAGGACAGGGGAAGGAGCCATACTGGCTTGGGTGTTGAGACATTTGTACCCTAAGCTGTTCTCCACTGCTTTCTCAGTGTTGTTCTGACCTCTCTGCTCTGCACAGGCAGTGTACGGGGTACTCCGGGTCATGGAAGGGCTGGAAGCCTTTGATGACATGATGGTTCACACCAATATTCAGCCTTGGTACCAGCGCATGGAAGAAGTCATTGAAAAAACTGGAGTTGCAATCTGATGCCAGCTGCAGCTGCCCCCCTGAAGTACTTGCATGGTGAAAACTTCAGAAGAAATGGCTTTTATTTTTAGAGTTGACTGGTCACACCTAATGGACTGACATGTGGACACAGAGACCACCCTGTTCAGAACATCAAGTTGCTGTGAGAGAAGGGTCCAGCTGGGTGTTTGTAGAAGGATGGAGACAGGTAAAAGAAAGGGATTTTGGATGCTGCTGGAAAGGAGACACTCTGAACTGAAGAATGCAGCAAAAAGGCTTCTTTCAGACAAGAGACACCCTCAGAGCAGGTTACTGTAAAAGCAAGATGCTCTTGGCTGGTGTTATGGCTGTGTCAGATGTGGTGGGCCTGACCAGCTTTTGCCTCATGCTGTCTTCTGCTACTCATCCATGTCACCTGAAGTGTTTTCCTGACTGAGACACTGGATACTGTTTTTTAAGTGACAATATTTCCTGCAATAGAATCTAGTAAAGCTAGTGCAAAGGGAACTGGAGGAATCTGCAGTGCTGGAGAAGGCACCCTTCCTCTGACAGCAGCGAGACTGCACTCAGCAAGGCTTTGACTCTTCCATGTAAACGGTTCTCTCAGGATTTGATTCTGTACGGTCTGCAAGGATAAAGGCTGGCTTTATTCTGTCTCCTTTGTGAGATCTGTCTTCTTACCTTACCCTTTACACCCGAAGAACAGAACATGACCTACACTGAAATCACAAATGCAGAGCAGTTATTGGAAAGGCTTGTCTTACATGAGACCTCTTTGGTATATCCCTGAAGATCAGTTTGTTCTTGTTTTAGGAAAAGAAGGATTAAGATCTGTCTGCATGGCCAGGGGATCTCTAGATGTTTATGTCATGCAAGAATAACAAAAGATTTGCTGATGTGGCAGTCAGATTAGGAGCTGTACCTGCAGCTAAATCCTCTAAGCTGTGCTGGGTAGAATCATAGAAAGGTTTGGGTTGGAAGGGACCTTAAAAACCATCTTGTTCCAACCCCTGCCATGGGCAGGGACACCTTCCATTGGACCAGGTTGCTCTAAGCCCTGTCCCACCTGACCTTGAACACTTCTAGGAATGGAGCAGCCACAGCTTCTCTGGGCAAGCTGTGCCAGTGCTTCCCCATCCTCACAGGGGAGAATTCTTTTGTAACATCCCAGGTAACCCTGCTCTGTCAGTGGGAAGCCACTGCCCCTTGTCAAAGTCCCTCTCTAACTGCAGAAACCATATCTGTCACAGCAAGTGATAATGCAGGCTCAAATGTGAGTGATCCTCTGCACAGCCCTAGTATCCTTAATTACTACCTTGATCAAGTTCTGTTTCCCTAGAAGAACAGGCAGGTTTCAGGGAATCTGATTTGTTGTGATATTTCAGGTGCAGCTGAAGCTGGTCTGTAAATACAACTGCTTGTCCAGTGTGTGTTCAAGGGAGAGTACCTTTATTGGTTATAACAATGGTGGTGATAGAGATTTGGGTTTTTTCTGAATGGAGGACTAGTTCCAAATTCAGTTTTGATCTGACATTGAAGGGAGAAAGAAAATGTTTACAGTACAAATGGCTGCGTGGCTGCTTTGACTTCTGTTTCTTTACACTGTTCTGTACTGAAACTTGTGTTCCATAGTATCAACAGGCAACGTTCTTTTAAAGAATTATGTAAAGCATGCATAAAGAGGAGGTTGAAGAAGCCCTTGATGATAATTTCAGCATCCACCTCAACCTGAGAGGGAGGAAGAGATTTTCATGTTAAATGAGGATCTGAAGCACCAAGGGCTCAGTGATTCCACTTCTCCTTGCTGTGGTACATGAATCAGTCCTCTCAAGATGAATATCCGTAACACTAACATGCCAATAATATTAAATAAAGAATGTTTCAGGATTTTGTATTACCTTTTATGGAGTCTTAGAATGTTAAGGGATTGGAATGGACCTTAAAGATCATCTACTCCAAACCTCCCCTGCCATGGGCAGGGACACCTCCCACTAGACCAGGTGCTCAAGGCCTGGGTTGGGGATCCACAACTTCCCTGAGCACCTTGTGCCAGTGTCTCACCACCCTCACAGGGAAGAATATCTAACCTAAATTTCCCCTCTTTCAATTTTCACCTCATCCTATCACTACAGTTCCTGATGAGGAGTCCCTCTCTGGCTTTCCTGTAGCCCCCTTCAGATCCTGGAAGGTGCTCTGAGGTTTCCACACGACCTTTCTCTTTTCCAGGCTGAACAGCCACAGCTTTCTCTTCATAGGGAAGATGCTCCAGTCCCCTTATCAACCTCGTGCTCTCCTCCGACATTTCCATGTCCTTGTGTTGGGGACGGCCAGAACTGCACATAGCTCTGGTTAACAGTACAAGTGGCTGGGTGCACAGTTCTGATGTCACCTTTAAGACGGTAAAACTCATCTCAAAGACAACGCCAAGGAAACCGACTTATTAATCCACTTATTTCATGCTCTTTTCTGTAGGGAGCAGCAGCCGCTCCCGAGGGCGGGAGCCGTGCGGGCCCGGGGTGCCCGAGGCCGCTCGTGCGGGCCGCATGGCGCTGCGGGCGGTTACCGGGGGCGGTTACCGCCGCTCAGGGCCGTTCGAATCGCCCAATGGTGGAGCCGCGGGCGGCACGCCGGCGACGGCGGCCGGGACACTGCGGCCGCTCCTCCTGTGTCTGGTGCGGACAAGGTGCCCAGAACTCGGCCCACGGCCGCCCCTGCTCCACCCGCCGCGCTGATGGGGAACTGAAGTGGCTGCGGACCCCGCGCGGAGCTACGTGGTGAGAGCGCCGGGCCTGCGAGGGCAGGGCGGGCGGAGGGGCTCCCGCCATGTGGGGTGTCCCCTCACCGTGTGGGCGTTCCCCGAGCCCCGGAGGGTGTCTGCTCGCCGCTTGTGTGCTCCCTCACCGTGTGGGTGAGGTCCGAGCCCCGGGAATGATTCCTTCCTCCCTGCTTTTCGGGCTCCTTCCTGCTGGCAGGCCGGCGGCAGCCACGGGCTCGGGATAACGGCGCGGCGCGGCGGGCGTTGGGAGCTGCCGGGCCCCGCTGCCTGAAGGCCCGCCCTGCTCAGGGCTGCGAGCGCTCACGGCCCCCAGACCGCGTCTCTGCCAGCCTGAGGTGACCACAGATTCCATGGAAAACCTGCAGGGACTGCAGGCGGAATTAACACTTAGGAGCGAGCCTTGTTGCTAGGGAGGCACAGTGACGTTTGGTTGTCACTCGTGGTGGTTCAGGGGCTCTGTCAGTGCACGCCCTGCTCCTGAAGGAAAAGAAGTGCCGCTGCGTTCCTTAAAAATTGCGGCTAGAATATGAAAGTTTGTAAGTGAATAATGCCATCGTGTAATTGTTCAAAACATTTCCACTGTTTAAAACAATTTCCATTGTCAGTATGTTGGGAATTATAGTCTGTCCTTCCCTCATCCTGTGCTTTACAGATGAAACTAGGGCACACCAACTTTTGGGTTTTGGGTTTGTGCACTTCATATGTTTTAGTCTTGGTATTCTCTTAAGGAATACCAGGGAAGAGGTTGTTCATAAATTGGCACCTTTTCCTCTAAATAATTTTATTATTTCTGCAACAGGTGTCTCTCATCTATCAACGAAGAAAGTTCCTCCACACCCAAGACCTTATCCAGGAAAGTCAAAAGCTTGAAAGTACCTGTAAGTAACTTTACCTAGTCTGACAATATCCTTTCTGCCAGAATCAGGTTAGTGCTGCTGGTGGCTTTGTGTAAGATTTGCGATTGCTTTATGCCTTTACATCAACTGAGGCTCCAAGATGATGACCTTGTGTCTCTTGGCTTTTCTGTGTTGTGTCAGGTTATGGTTATGTGTTTCTGTGGAGGTTAAAGAAATGCTGTGATGCAACGGCTTTTAAGGATTTATGCTTAAAAAGATGCTCAAAGTTAAGCACATATGAAGGAGCATACAGATTCAGGGTTCTAGGATGGATTGGTATGATTGATTTCCTGGTGGTTTTTCTTAACTGTTCACTTAATTCTCCTCTTCTCCCTGCTTCAAATTTCTCTTTATAATCAGATTTTGTTGGTTCAGTGGGAACCCTTGATTTGCTCACTTGCTTTAAGACTTTGAACTTCAATGATTCTTACAGACATCTGCTATTGATCCAGCTGTGTTTGATCTTCACTAACCAGGTTAAGAGCAGAAAATACTGGAAGCAGAGGAATTGTTTGTGTTAATCCTGGCTTTGTGGAAGAATAGTGTGAAGTTCAAAATGGCAGATGCTACTGATAAAAAGCTCAAATGTTAACTGAGGCTGGCCGCTGTTTCTCTCTAAACACTGAAGGAAATGTTGTTATTTCCAGTTTCCGTGTTCACAGGTTTCCTTCCCTTCATTGCATTTCCCTTTCCCATTTGTGGGAGAAGAGCCATGAAGAATCGTTGCTCATCTCCCCCTTTGCACGTCCATGTGGATGAAAACACCCCTGTCCATGTGCATATTAAAAAGGGGCAGAAAACCACACCTGCAAAATGCCAGGTAGGAGTGTGTACCTGGTTGGTTTTAAGGGCTGCAGAGAAGGTGGATGGCCCTAGAAGCATCACAAAATCTTCCAGGTCTGTTCTACTGTTGTGTTAGAGCTGTGAGACTTCATTTCATATTCAGTGGTGAATTTGTGGTGATACATTTGCTATGTTGATTTGTTGAAATATGGTTTTGGTATGATACAGAATTGCTTTTCATGTTCATGTGAGAAATGTTGCTTCCAATGTGATATCATTTGGAGGATTTTTCCCTTTTATTTCTTGGATCTGTGTCCTGATAATGTTTTTTATTTGGCTTCATGTCTGTTTTTGAGGAAAGCTGTGAGGGGAGGTTGTACTTAGGCATTTCAAGCAGCATCTTGATTGTATTGAAATAAATGTGCTTAGAAAGAGAATCTTCATTTGGACCATCTTCTGGCATTAAGGACATTCTCTGTCCACTGAGTTCTGCAGCCAAGAAGGTCTCTTCCCAGCCTTATCCACAAAAGGCACAAGGCAAAACTGAAGCTGAGGTTCTAGCTATCCCATATCCTCTTTTGTTGCTGGATATTTATGGAAAGTTGTTCTAAAAAGTTGATGGAAGTTGCTATCTCATTCTTCCTTATCTACAAACATCCTGTTCTAAGTCTTCTATTAATTATATGTTTGTTGCTAATGGCAAATTTCATAAGGGATGGAATGACAGTGAAAATAATGAGTCCTATGAATCAATTGCCAGTAGGCAATGTTTCCAGCATCAGATTTTTCTACAAGGTTAAAATTGTGCAAAACCACTTTAATTCCCCTTCAGTAACAGCAGCTCAAGTTCAATACAAATAAATGTGAATCTTCTAGTTGACTGCAGAGTAGGGAAAACACTTCCAGGGCTTTCCAAAATTGATCATAGTGTCAAATGATGTAGCTGCTTTTTTGTGAGGTGAATCTGGGATGGAGAAGGGACCTTCCAGGGATCTCAGGTCCTACCTCCAGCCATCCTGTCAGCTGAGTGTGCAACATCCTTTCTTTCTGGCTGCTGTCAGCTTCCTTTGGTGGCTGCTTCCTCATCTCACCTGATACATCCTGTGAAGCACTACTGATAGTTCTGTATTAATGATCTTTCATTTGGTTTTGCAGCACTAAAAATTGCAAATGGTTCTTTAAGGGTCTGTAATTTATTTTATTTTCTCTTTCTTTAGCAAAAGCACAAACAGAAATCTAAAGGGGACAGTGTGCGAGCTGTGCGGGTGAAAACTAAGGCCCCTTGGATACCCCCAGGCAAAACAAGCACTCGTGATACCATCTTGAAGTGGGAGGTACACCTGGTTTTGCTCTTTAAAACAAGCTTTGAGGTTTAGCCAAGGCTGAAGAGAGCAGTTGTGTAGTGAGAGTTGGGCAGATCTGAAAGGCTACCATCCCCTACCATCTATTTGAAGTGTCTTCTGCAAATCTTTTTCTCTTTTTAACGTAGAAAAACTGAGAATTCATAAACAGCCTGTGGCCATGCCTTTTTGTCTCTAGAAGCCAGATACATTTATTTTTTTATTGCAATTTTACTGGTGCACTTCAAGATCTCATCTGGAGGCTCAGTGAGGGACTGCTGGTCTTGGTGTCTTCCAAAGCATGGAGCGTTTGCATCTTATTTTCTTTCTCATGGGTTGATGGTTTTACCTGTTGTATTCTTGGCACTTCCTAGATGAGGATTTGAGCTTTAATTATTTTTTCTTCTTTTTCATTGTACTCTTTTAGCATTCTTGACCTTTCCCAGATGGAAGGAGAAGAGCTGTTTGTAAACAATGTTTTTTTCTTTCCTAGCCTTGCTGCAGTGATGTGGTCCAGTCTCTGTTTTTTGGCAGTGTTAGAATATTATTTATAATGTTATACTAAAAAAATTACTCCCTTTATTCCCTGTCAGGAATCAAGTGAACGCCTGGAAGCTACACCTAACCCTGAGTGTGACAGGATGCAGTCAGTACTACGCCTCAGTGACCTCTCCACGGATGACGATGATCCCGCTTGCTGCAAAATTAACAAATATGAGAAGAAGATAGATAGCCTGATGAACATGGTGGGAACACTGAAGAAAGAGGTGAGGAGACAGTGGAAAGACCTGCTGACTGGGGCTTTGTAGCTGATCTTTTGGCAAGAGGAGGCTGGAGGCAGGTCTTGGTGCAATGGAAGGCTACCCAGGCTGTTGGTAGCTTGCTTGAAAATCAGTCTGAATTGTTTAGAATATCTGAACTATCCTGGTGAGAAATTCACTAAGCCACATTATGAAACATTTCAAAATATTATTAATTTGATAAGGTATTGCTGTGCTTTAGGTTCCAAATAATCTCTCCTGCCCAAGCCCAAAATCTGAAAACTGATGTCTCCAGAAAGTGAAAAATACAATGCATTGATGTTTTATTGTCAAAAAAATCCCCTTATTTAATGAGATTGTTTCTTCTCATTCAGATTCAAAAATGTGCAACCCAGTGATGTTGTGTTTTCCAGATAAATAGGCTCTTATGTACTTGACACCACTTAAAAAGTACGTGGGAGATGTTCCCAACTCTCAAAAGATGCATCATGGTGGGCGTAAACTGCATTTTTAACATTGAGTTAACACTCAGAGTAGCAAATTCTGTATTATTAGTTTACTCAAAATTACATGGATGTCAAATCAGTGAACAACAATAGGATTTGAGTCAGGTAGATTCTTGCATCAAACATTTTCCATTTTATACATGCTACAAAATTTAATGGAATTACTTGCATGATTATAAAGCAAAAATAAACTTTAGAACCACAGAATCATTAAGAATCACAGAATGAACTAGGTTGGAAAGACCTCTGAGATCATCAAGTCCAACCTATGACCTTAACACCTCCTCATCAACTAAACTATGGCACTGAGTGCCACATCCAGGCTTTTTTTAAGCACATCCAAGGATGGTGACTCCACCACCTGCCTGGGCAGATGATTCCAATGCCCAATCAGCCTTTCAGTGAATAATTTTTTCCTCATGTCTAACCTAAACTTCCCCTGGTTCAGCTTGAGTTTGTGTCCTCTTGTTCTCTCAGTGGTTGCCTGGGAGAAGAGACCAACCCCCACTTGGCTGCAGCCAGCTTTCAGGGAGTTGTAGAGAGTGATGAGGTCTCCCCTGAGTCTCCTTTTCTCCAGGCCAAACAACCCCAGCTCCCTCAGTTATTCTTCATAGGGCTTGTGTTCCAGGCCCCTCACCAGCCCTGTGTTTGAGCATCTCAACATCCTTCCTAAACTGAGGGGCCCAGAACTGGACACAGCACTCAAGGTGCAGCCTCACCAGTGCCATGGGGGAAGAATGACTTCCCTGGTCCTGCTGGCCACACTGTTCCTGATACAGGAATAGTGCCTGGATGCCATTGGCCTTCTTGGCCACCAGGGCACACTGCTGGCTTATTTTCAGTTGGCTGTGGACCAGTACCCCCAGGTCCTTTTCTGCCCTGCCACTGTCCAGCCACTCTGCCCCCAGCCTGTAGCACTGTAGGGGCTTGTTGAGGCAAAAGTGCAGGATTTGGCACTTGGACTTGTTAAAGGTTGGAAAAGACATCCAGGATAAATTAATCCAACCTTTAATCCATCACCACCTTGTTGAATAAACCAGAGCACTGAGTGCCATGTCCAGTAGTTCCTTGAACACCTCCGGGGATGGTGACTCCACCACCTCCTTGGGCAGCCCTTTCCAATACCTGACAGCCCTTTCTGTGAAGAGTATCCCCTGACACAGCTTGAGGCCATTTCCTCATGTCCTGTCACTTGTCACCTGGGAGGAGATACTTCTTTTTTTTTATACTTTCAATAAGTTAATTGACTATGAGTTGTTCACTGATTGGGGATGTGGATTCTGTGTATCACTTCCAAAGCCCCTGGTTTAAGTTTTATTCCAATATCTTCAGGTCAAGATGCAGCAAATGGAGGAGCAGGAGGAAATCACAAAGCGTCTCCTGGAGGAGCAGAAGGAAGAACTGAATGAGGTGACACAAGAGCTGGTACAAACAGAGAATGAGAACACGCGGCTCCGGCGCAACATTGAGCGTATAAAGGAGGAGAAGGACCTGACTGTGTAAGAAAGCTTCACTTCTCACTGTTCCTGCACTTGTGGTATCCACAGGCACCTCCCTTCTTTACTGCTGACTTGACCAGAGGTTGTAGCTGCTGCTGAAGAACTGATGCACTTGGATTTTTTGTCACCTTTTAGAAGGGGGTTCCAGATTGCAATAGCTGCAGAGAAGGGCTCTAGCATGACTTTTGGAATGGAAAAAAATCCCTACTTTGAGAGGAACCTGAGAGCAGTTGGCTTGTGTGGAGGGTCAGCCTAGCTCTGCCATTAGTATTTTAAAGATTAAGGGATTCTGCTTGAATTGTGATGATATTGATAGAACAATAAATGAATAAATGTGGACCTGAAAACTAGAGAATTTTTTACCTTTATAAAAATCATAGACAGCCAGGAGTGACAGCCCCTGAGAGGACTGAACCATGGGCTTTTTTCTTAGTGATTCTGAAGTTCTGCAAGTCTGACAGTTTTGCATCTGCTTTGTATCTAAAGAATTAGCGAAGTTTGTGTCTCCAGGGGGACATTAGTCTTTTAGTAGAGTTAGTTTTAATTTTCCTTAAGAAATATCACATGGAAGTCAATACTTTCTACTCCTTTCTCAGGAAACTCTGGGAATGCTTCTGAGATTACAAGTGCTGGCTAAAAATGTTGAGCTGCATATCTTGGTGTGCTCTTCTGTTTTTTGTTTGGCCATTTGGAGTCTTATTCCTGGTGTGGCATAAGTGCCCAGGAAAAGCACAGCATTGTGTTTTGGTTTAGCAGTGTGTTCACTTTTGGTATAAGCCTGATTTGTCCCCTCTAAATGTCATAGCTGTGATCTTAGCAAGCTCCTGATGTCTGCTTACTGCCTTTTCTCAAAACAGCTTCCACACTGAAAGAGGGTAGACCTTAAGCAGTTTTTGTTTAGAGCTTTTATCCTCTGATTTGAGCTTTTTATGAATTTTAACCCAATCAACTCTATATCAATAGTGTCTGGTAGAGCTGCCAAAGCTTCTTGTTTCTCTGATGGCTGAATTCTCCTTGCAGGCTGCAGAAGGAGTGCTTGCAGCAGGAGAAGGAGTGTTTGCTGTCCAAGCTGAATGAAGCCGAAAGAGATGGAGCAGCAGCTGCCAGACAGATCCATGCCCTGAAAAATACCATTGGGAGACTCAACATTGTAGGTGTCCCTTTTTGTTCTTGCCTTTCCTAGATTGTCCTATTATATGGCTGTCTTAAAAAAGTAATGTTATAGTTGCTAATCCAGCCAAATCTAAGGAAAAATGGAGGAACTTAACATCCTTAAGGTGTTTGCTGGTTTGGTTTTAAAGTGGGGTATTTACTTCCTGTTACCTTCTGCACAGAAGTGAACAATTACATCCTTTTGTTTATGTATTATGGGATTTGAGTTATTGTGTTTTGTTTTTCTCATTATTTATTCTTGTTTATTTATTTGTTTGTTTAATGTTTTTCCTTCAGGAGAAACACATGAGCAGCACAGATATAAATGCTCTTACAAGACAAAAAGAGCTTCTGCTCCAGAAGTTGAGCACCTTTGAAGAAACCAACCGGACACTCCGAGAACTTCTTGCAGAGCATCAGTCTCGGGAGGTGAGAGCTGCTGGGTGTGGAACCTGGCTGATTACAGGAGCCTGTGTTGTCTCGTGGGGTGGAAAGGAATTTTGAGTTTGAAATCTTTCAACTCTTTTTCTCAGCCCTGCAGTAGACCATGTCAACCCATAAATGTTGGATGGTTTTTATTTGGGTTTTTTCCTTTATCTCTGCCTAATTCATAGAGTGAGACTGGCTTTTCTGCTCTGAGGATGGTAGAGCCTCTAAGTCTTTGACTGCATTAAAAGGTTCAGGCCCTGCTGTGCTGCCAGCTGTCTCCTCTGGATGCAGCTGTATCTGCTGATCCTGCTGGTCTCAAACACTGCTGCTGCCCTTGGATTGCTGGAGTCTGAGGACTTGACATGGCCTCAACTATGGGAGCCTACGGATATTCAGAACTTTGATTTTGTAGGCTCTGAGGGCAGCAACAGAGAAATTTGAAACAATTGTGTGCTGCATGTACAGAACCATTCTCTGCTGTTCATAAGAGCAATAGAAAAATGAAATTTCTAGTTTTTATGTAGTTTATATTCCATTTCAGCAAAAGCATGCTGGTGGTAACAGTTACCTCAGCCATCAGTGAGGTTGGATAAAAGACCTGATTTCTTCCACATTACTTTCCCTGAGTAGTGGGAGAGTTCAGAATGATCCTACATTGCCATCATGCTTTTTATTTTAATCTTTGACTGGGAAGTGGAAGAGCTTTCTGAGATGGATAACGATATGTGAAATATTTAACAAATGAGATGTTTCTGTATATCTTCTAAGAACTGCTGCAGCAACTGGGAGGAAATAGTTGATTTTCCCAATTCCACTTAAAAAACCTGTATAAAATTGACTTTTTGGTTAACAATTTTTCTCATGCATTTATTTTGTAGAAAGATGCCCAGAAGGTAATGGATCGGCAAGCAATGCTGCTGAAAAGGCTGTCTGACTTGGATGCAGAGAACATGGTAAGCAAACCACAGTTTCTCATTTCTTTAATGATGCAGCAGAAAGATCTAAAATGACAAGCCCTTCTTTGTCTTATATTCCACTGTCAAATCTTACTCTAGTGTGTTTTAGGTCAATAAAATAATTATTTGAGCCTTTGTGGTAATCAGAGCTATTACATTGCTCCTCTGGTTAACAACCTGCATTTAAAAGTGGGTAAATTTTCATTGCCTTTGAAATATGGTGGATTAGAATGGGAATAATTCCGTGTATTGGGCTCTGTTACTGAATGAGTTACCTTGTGCCAGTTTTTGTTAATTTCCTTCTCTGTAAACCGAGACAAGAGTTCTTGCATTTGCAGAAGCTACAAAACTGTGAGACATAGGTAAATGCCCTTTTTAGTCTGTGGAGTGTATATGGTCCTGACAGGATATCCTGTGCCCTGTTGCACAAATTTATATGTATCCCTTTTGCTTCCTGCTTGAATAGAATGCATCCTGTCTTTCTGGGGATGAGTATGCTGTTGTTGTGAATAACAGACCGTGCCACAGATCAGGTGGTCTTGACAAGGGAGGCAGTTACACCTCTTGCCTTCTACCTGCCATCCTACATGTATTTGTTCCTGAACATCTGCATGGTGTTTGTTTTTCCAGCAACTTCAAATCAGGCTTCAGGGAAAAGAAAAGGAAGTGGAAACCCTCACACTTCAGATAGTGGCAGAAAAGGTAATTTAGTTTTTCTATTTTTCCCTCTCTTTTCTACTTTCCAGTTCTGTAAAACCACAGGCAGTCCAAAAGATGAGGTTGTTTACAGACTGCTGTTTTGTGATCAGTGACTGGTTTGCTTATAAAACTAGGCAGATACCAATACTCACACCATTGTGGGTTCCATATTCTGCTAATAAGACACCTGTGACAAGGATGGATAGGCAGAATTCTCCTTGCTTGGGCACTGAATTGCCATTCTGCTTAAGGTCCTGTTTGTTCCCAATGGCAAATTCCAATCTGTTCCTTAGTTTAGGAAGTAAAGGGGAAATGCAGTGGAAGAGATCAGATATGAAGGCTATTTTGCTCTAGAATATACCTTTCAGGCCAGTCCTTCAGGTGTGTTGTAAACACAGTGGCTGCTCATTTGGTCCCTTTTTGTTGGACTAGAAGAGCTGTGAGGGTCCACCTGGAGGTGGCTGGAGGTCATTCAGTGAAGAAATCTGAGATTACTACTGCATGTTATCAAGTGTTCCTTCTATTAGCTTGTTGAGTAAAAACGTGTTTGTTTGTTCCTGCTTATCTAGGAACAAGCAAAGAAAGCATTTGAACTTGCCAGATCCTTGGAGTCTGTGAAAGCCCATTTACAAGCCCAGGTGCGGAGCAGAGATGCTGAGAACAACCGTCTGACCTCACAGCTGCGGGTATGTGTGCACTGCTCCCTGGGGATTGGCTCTTCCTTTGCTCCCATGGACTGAATTCACTCACACGGCGAGTAGCAGAAGCTCCTTACAGAGTCTGGTTGACTGAAATATTGGCTGGTGATGTTTATGGCATTAACACACAGCGCGATTTTCAAATTAAGTAAGAAAAGAGAAATCTTTTCACTTTTGAGGCATGAGGCAAAATCTTAGCCTTAAGGTCTATGCACATTAATTAGATTTTCTTTTTCCTAAGTTAGTTACTCCATAATTATTGAAAAGATGGCTTTGGTTTAGTCAAGCATCAAGACAAACTGAAACTGTTTAATTTGCTTTTTTGGAAAAACGCTGTGCCAGTTTGATCACCCTCGTTCATCTGTTCTCCAGTATAAATGAGGAGGAGAAAGTTCCTCTGGTTTATTTTGATAAGACTTTTATATTTAGCATATATTGGGAGGATGTTACAAGGAACATAAATGTGTTAATAGTTTAGAGGAGCTTTAATCTGTTCTAGTAAGAGCATTGTTATACGCAAACATTTCATCAATAAAAAGAATTTTCTCAGGTAGATCAAAAGACTGTTAAAACAGTATTTATTTTGGTCAGCAGAGAAATCAGTATTTTAGGAAGCAGCTTATGAAAGAAGAAGGGAGGACTCTTGGAAGAAAAGGAGGATGTCATGCTGCCATCTCTTTCAGCATTTAGACAGAATTGTGTAGGTGAAACCTGACTGCAAATACCTCCAGGCTGAACAGTGGGGATTTGTGCCTGGTTCTCATCACCATTTCTAGGAAATCAGTTGCTGCTTTGAGTTTGCAGGTGTAATATGGACATTAATCCATATGGTGGGTTTTGTTCCCCCGCAGAATACGGAGGCCAGTGAAAATCAGACTAAGGGAGAGATGGAGCTTCTTCTGGAGCAGCTGCAAGACCTGAGGTGCAAATCAGAGTGTGATAAGGAGGCCCTGAAGAAAGCGGTCCGTGCACAGAAAGAGCGGGCGGAGCGGAATGAGGAGTACGTGCAGAAACTGACTGCCCAGCTAGCAGAAAAGGTACCTGGCTGAAACGGGAGAGGCCTAGTTTGAGGTCACGCTTTTAAATTGTTGACTTCTAGTAGAAGCCCTAGGGAGACTAATGAAATTTATTTCTGTCTTGATGCCATGGCCCATTTATGCCAAGTTTAGAACAAATCCAGTTTGCTCAGCTGTCACTGTATTCACTGCATGTCCTAAGTTAAGGGCATCTGTGTATTGCCTGCATATCTCACACCAGTGATGGTTTTGCTTTCTCCCTTACTCTTTTCCCTCTTGTATTTCCCTTGTCTGACAGGAAAGCGCTGTTGCTGAGGCCCAGTGCAATCTCGAGTCCTGGAGGAATCGCTGCAGCAAAGCAATGAAGGAGAAGGATGACCTTGAACTGGAAGTCGTTACACTGAACAGGTTAGAGTAAAATCAGTGCAGAGAAAGAAGCATGAGTGGGGATGAATTCAAAATTCAAGGATAATTTAATTGAATTATAGCATTGAAATTAATATTTTAATTAGATTGCTTGTAAATAACCAAGCAAAACCAGCACTGCCTAAGGGCTAGAGCAGAGTTTGAAGAGGTGGAGAGAGACATGTGACTTCTGCTGCTGACTTGCCACAGCAAAGGAGACTCTTTGAGCTTTGCTGACTCTTAAAACTGTTATTTTGCCATTTTGTAATGCTTTCAATTGAGATTATTTTTGTTTTGAGATATTTTTAAATAACTGGAATGGAAGATATGAAAAGAGATAAGTAGTATAGTTGGTGCCAGTTTTGTTGTGAAGGTAAATAAATATTTTGGTATCTCTGCAGTACAGAAGTTACTGCAGGGAAAAGTTAAGTAAGTATGAGGTGAGAGAGGCATATCTTTATCCTGTGCATCTTTGAGACAATTCATTTGGACTCCAAGGGGGACAACTCCAGTGAATTCCCAGGTGGTATAAAAAGATTGAAGTAGTAAAACGGTATTAACAGAGAGGTGTGCATACATGACTAGAGGAGGAAGATGAAAGGATAGGGAAAAGCCATGTTTCTGAGGCTAGTTTTCAAAGGTTAGAAGCCTTACTCTTCTTGTCACTTAAGGATTAATTTTCTTTCTGTGTGGTAGCCGTGTTGCAGACCTGGTGGAACAACTGGCAAAGATCCAGGAACAGACACGGGACGAAAATGAAGCTTTGGTAGATAAAGTACAGCAACTGACTGGAGAGAACAATGCTTTAAAGAAAGACAATGAAAAACTAAAGGTCAGTGACTCTAAGGGTTTGAAGATTAAATGCTAGGAGGAAAAGAAGTTGGAATTCTTATTGGCAGTCTATTGAAGTCTGAAAAGTTTTGGCAACTTGCATGGACAAAACTGTATTTTCTTAGCCCAGGCAAGATTAGACAGCTCACATTGCAGGTACTTCCGAGCACTCAATGGAAGATGTTTTCTTTTTTTCAGGCTGCTCTGATTTCAATGGAGGACAAGCTGAACCAAGGACAGATGGAATTGCAACATCTCCAGAGTTCTGTCAGGAGCTACGAAGGGTTGATTGAAACCTACACAGCACAGGTAGGTCTCAGAACCTTCAGCCCTTGGACAAAGGTGTTTTCTCCTTCTTCTGTGGCTTATTCTGTAATCCCTTAGCTATTGCCAGCTGGAGCAGTTTCAATTACTCCAAGGCATTGCAAAAGTGTGTTGAAAACTATTTATAACAGATGAAGTCTGGGGTCTTTTTTGAATGTCCAGGCACAGATGGCCCGAAAGGATGCAGATGAGCTGGCAGCAAGACTGGAGAAGTGTGAAAAAGAGAACCAGAGAATAAAGGATGAAATGAGCAAGGAGATTGACGAGGTAACTATCCCTCTAAAGACATGTTGTAGATATTAATGGGTTTTAGTGTTCTGAATCTAGTGAAAAACAGCTGTGAATAGGAAGTAAAAGGCTTGTCTTGATTCTGCCTTTTGCATCAGCTTTTTTCTCAGGGCTTGTTCAATGGGTTTTGCAGAATTAACAATTAGCAGCTTCTTTCTGACTATATGGCATTCTTCAGAGGTGTATAAATTATTTAGTGTGTCCTTTGCTGCAGAAATAGTGCTTTTGAACAGTGAATTAGGTAGGTTACACCATTATCTGATGTGGAGCAGCTGACCTCAGAAGCAGAGATTGTACTTCTAGTAAAATTGAAGCCCATAATCCAAAATACTCATTCTTACACAATCCATAGGGAATTCCAGATCCTAAGTGAAAGCTTTTTGGAGCAGGAAAAGACCTTAGGTTTTGAACTTCGGCACTGGCCAAATATCCACACAATGTCATCATGTTTGTGGACTAACAAAGCCTCATTGAAGTTGAGAAATTTTTTAGTCTTGATCTTATGAACATTTGAAAGTTCCTCACGTTCTCTTCTTTGATTACAGACTCGTGAGAAGTTCCAGAGCCAGATTTCTGAACTGGAAAAGCTGCCTGAGATCCTAAAGTACACTGAGACCCAGCTGGCGGAGTGCCACCAACAGCTGATGTGTTATGAGAAGAAGAACACGGACCTGTGTTCCATGATTTCAGACCTCCGTCAGCTGGTAAGGGACTGGCAGAAAGTACCCGTACCAGTGCAAACCTCAACTGGGAAAGATTGAATTTCTAATCACAGCAAGGTTCAAACTTCGTCTCTGTTCTCGTCTCTTTTTGAAAAGATTAAACGTGCACTGCAAAATAAAGGTGTGTGCCATGTCTTTGTGCAAGAAGTTAGCGGCTTTGCTGGTAGCATTCCTTAATGTTTGAAAGGTTTCTCATCCCTTGGTGAAGAATCTTTCTGGGACTTGTTAGCAGCCATGGCAGCACTTGCTAATGCCAGCCCAGTTCTGTTACCTCATCCTCCTGTCAGCTTTCCCTCCTGTAGTTTTCTGGTGATGGTGCTGGCCCAACCATTTTCTCACTCTGATTTCAGGTTGTTTTCCCAGTTTCTGTTTTTTGTTCCCAGAAACACTGTGTAGGTATTGCAGGACAATTTCAGACATGGATGACATCTACAGCTGTGCCTCACAACACCACATGGACTCTGTCTGACCATTTCAGTCTGCATGGTTTGGAATTATAAACCTCCCTGGTGTTTCAGGCTCTCATGCTGTTGTGGGCTGCTGGCATGTTTGTGGCTGCTGTTCTCTAGTGGGTGTGCTTGGCTTGTGGCTGCTGCTTTATGTGCAGGGTTTTACAGTCCTGGTTTTTCTTTTTCAGTACAGGTGAGTTTTCCTACACCTTCTTAGACTGTAACTGGAAGCATCAGCAAAATGGATGTTTAGTTCTTTTCTGTCCATGGTTCCCTTTCTGAAGGTCTCCAGAAGTTATGAATGGAACATATTTCCTTCTGAGAGCTGCATATGTTTTAGGTGGTTGGACATGTGTGTGTGTAGTGACTACTCTGTGAAGTAATTAATTCCTGTAATTTTTAGATTGACCTCCAGGGGGACAAAATGGAGATGACAAGAGAGAGATATCAGTCTGCCCAAGAGGAGAAAAAGCAACTCACCTTGAAGGTGGAGGAGCTAGAAAGGTTAGAAATACTAGGCTGTCTTGCTTTTTTAACCTTCCATTTCCATTGTTTTTACAGGGGATTGAAACAGCTTCAGTCTTGTTCCAGTTCCCCACATGCCTCCAGGATTCTGTGCATTTGCCTGTCCCACAAGGTTCTCTAATCAGTAGCTGTCCACTGAGAGTTATATGCTGTTGCAGCAGCACCTGTTGTGAATGTTGTTAGACAGGATGATGGCTTAGACAGCAAAGAAACCAGCTCCTTGTCTAATCTAGCCTGACAATTCTGAGGTTACTAGATATTACAGTATTTTTACCTATGTTTATTCATTTCTCTTAATGACAATGTCTCAGAAAATGCAGGTATATGGGTACTCTGTTGGTCCTTCAATATTTGAAATTTTGATTTGAGGACTGGAGAACTGTTTCCTGGGGCTCTCACCTTTCAAGCGGGAATAGAATCTATTACCAGAGGAGTCAGGACCTGACAAAAGGCAGAATGAAACACACTCCATTTAAAATGAATAGGTTTCCTTCCCTTATTGTCTTAAACTAGAAAACTAGAGTCCACGAGTGCCCAGAACATAGAATTCCTTCAGGTCATAGCAAAACGTGAGGAGTCGATCCACCAGTGTCAGCTGCGGCTGGAGGAGAAGAGCCGCGAGTGCAGCTCCCTGGCACGCCAGCTGGAGATGGCCATTGAGGATGCCAAAAAACAAGTGAGTGACTTCTCATGTTTGTGAATTCACCCAAAGCTACCCAGGCTGTGAAAGGGGAGCAGTGAGAATGCTGAAAATGTCTTCTCAGCTTATGGCAAAACCCATTAAAATCATCACGTTCAGTGAAATATAAATAATGTGCTGGTGCTGTTTGTCAGCACTGTTGAACTGAACTTGGTTTGCAGCAGAGAAAAGCACTACACTGAGCTGCTGTTTATGTATGAGAATGTGTCAGTTAAACTTTAAAGGGCTTTTGTGGGCAATGGGTAGGGAAAAAACATTCTTCCACAAACATGCCTTTGACAAAGTTGTTGTTCTGTGTAGGTGGAACAAGCTCGAGAACGAGCAGTCTCCAGAGAGAGGGCAGCCCAGTCCAAGGTGTTGGATTTGGAGACCCAGCTGAGCAGGAATAAAACAGACCTGAACCAGTTGCATCGGAGCAAAGAGGATGTGAGTGGCTTGTGGGGGATACTCTTGCTGTACTGGTGGTGCCCTGGCAACAGTTGGGTTCCATAAATCATCCTGTGGATGTGCTGCTGAAGTCATGCAGAGCTGTGCCTGAATGTGATGTGCTGTTGTGTGTGTCCATGTATGTGTGTGACATAGGACAAGTCTGCTGTCACCAATTCAGGATTGTGTGGTAAGGCAAGTCAGAGCACAATGATGAATTAACCTGGTATAAAGTTATGTGTGTGTAAGAAAAGAATCAGACTTTCCTTCTGTTCAAAGGAGATTTGCACCAGGGTATCCTGGACAGATTTAAACTTCATTTCACCTATATCAGACAGAGTGTAATTTCTCTTCTAGAGGAAAGACTGGCAATCTTTTGTCATGTCCTATTTACCTTGCTTTAGTTTTACTTGGAATTGTGTTAGCTGATGGATCGGGTCAAATTGCTTTTCAGAAGAGGGTGTGTTTCATTCCCGGTAACTACAGCTAATACATTTCAAAAGCCCAACTGATAAGCCACATTGTCTCCTGCTTTTATCAGCGGGCTGCTGAATGGAGTTGGGAACGAGCAGAAATTATAAATATCACAGCACCATCTATGGTAATGTCACCTCCTGCTGTGCTAATCCTGGCTCTCCTCAGCGCTTTGGGGGAAGAGTTTAGCACGGGCAGGGTGGGTGCTGCTGCCGTTCAGCGGTGTTGTGCTCCCTGTGCAGGCAGAGCGCCGCTACGAAAGCCGCCTCCAGGACCTGCGGGACCGGCTGGAGCAGTCGGAGAGCACCAACCGCAGCATGCAGAACTACGTCCAGTTCCTCAAGTCTTCCTACGACAACGTTTTTAGGGAAAGTGCTTTTCTGGGCTCCCCCAGCCACACTCGCTGTCTTCTGTGAGAGCAATGCTTTGCTTGCACCTTTTTTTTAGCACAGAGTAGGAGCTTTGTTTCAAAAGCCATATTGAGTTAGAAAAATGGATGGCATTTCAGGGTTACTGTTGGGGGATTTTTTTTTTATTGTAGAATGATAAAATAAAATGATGTTGGCATCTGATCAAAATGTGGGGTATCAGCAATACTGGTTTGGTGCTGGAGGTTGGTGTTATGTCATAAACTGAGTCCCAAAACCAGGTGGTTTTGCATATAATGGAAAAGATCCTTGTCCTCCTGTTGGGTCATGATGGTTTCGGCTCCTAAAACTTGTCAGAGGTTTGTTGAGTGTGTTAATTCTTGTAAGAGCTCTCTTTCACTTCTCCTTCAGTTTTTCTGTTGGGGAGATCATGTGGGGTTTTTTTAAAATAATTTTTTTATACTGTTGATGTGATGCTGAAAATAACAGAGGTGCTTGGGCTCTACACTCACAAAGAGATAATCTCCTGCACAACCACAGTGTTTGTAACAATTTTATACCAGAAATTATGAGTTTGGTTTGGTTTTTTAATACTTGATTCTTATATACTCCCTGATCCTTACCTTCATTTGTGAGTGTGATGCTAATGTTGCTTTACTCCTCTTACCCTGATTTTCTGATCCTGACTATACCCACCCAGGACTGAGCCAAAACAATTAAATTTGAAGGAAATCAGTGTCATTTCATTTGGGATCTTGGTGCAAATGCCATGTGAGTTCTGGGGGTGTGTGAAATCCTGACTTTGCCTTAAGCCAACTAAGGAGCAGCTGGAGATATTCAACTTTATCAAATTCTCCTGCACCTTCTGGAAAACCAGGTCTTTTGTGTTTCAAGTCTCCAAAGTCCATGTCATCTCTATTGTCCTATTGTTTCTACTAAATGGTTCTTAGGGGAACAAAAATAAACCTTGTTTCTATTTTTCTCTCTTTTGTATCCTATTTATATGCTATGTGATATGGTCACTGGCAGTATTTGCCATGAAAGTTTTCTAAACTAATCACTTTTCAAAAGATCTGTAATTGTGCGTGTTTAACACTTTAAAAATCCCAGAAGTGCTGGGGGAGAAACCAATAAACTACATTTTAATTGGTTACGGTGGGGGTTTCCTCTTGAGATGCTGCGTGTGAGTTTGAAAAAGCAAACACATCCCGGGCAGCTGAATTCCAAACTATTTCTGTGGTTCACGGGTGGAGCCTTCCCTCTGCTTCTGCGACCGGGGCTGAGCGACCTCACAAGGCGGGTCCAGCCCTGCCAGGGCAGGAGAACACAGAATAAATCGGAAATCGGTGAACCTGCGGCTGTTTACCCGCCCCGCTGCCGGCGGCGGGACTCGAACCCGCGGCCTCGGGGCGGGCCCCGCCTCTCCGCCAGGGGGCGGCCGCAGCCCTCCCGCCGGCACGAGGCGGATGCGGCCCCCGCGGCCCGGAAGGGGCCGGCCCGGCCCTGAGGGAGCCCCTGGGCCGGTGCGGGATCGTCATGGAGTCGTGGCAGCTCCGCTTCGACACCCTGGAGGCTCTGCGCCTCTCCAGCAAGGGCCGGCTGAGCTACTGCAGCCACTGGCAGGAGGATGAGGTGAGGGCTCGCCCCGGGTGTCGGCCCTGCCCGCTGGGAAACACCGACCGCTGATCCCGGCGACACTCAGGGCTTGAAATACCCTCAGAGAGGGTCCAGGCTCGGGAGCGCGGGGTGAGGGAGCGGGGCTGGTGTGAGGGGGTTCAGATAACCCCAGAGCGGGTCCAGGCTCGGGAGCGCGGGGTGAGGAAGCGGGGCTGGTCTGAGGGGGTTCAAATGTCCTGCGAAGGTAGGATAGTCCGGAAAGAGTGTTGGAAAAACAGCAGAAAAAAGGGTTAAATGGGATAATGCGCTGCGAAGATAAAGCAGCTACTAACTGTGCCGATGTGCTCATGGTGTGGTACAGTTTTATTGAAGTTAAGGCTGTGCCCCGTACACGGAGGATGTTTTCTCTCAAGGCTGCCTTGGAAGGATGTGTGGCGCCCGTTGAGCTCTCCCCTTACTGCGGCTGGGTGCTGGACAGCCTTAGTGGGCAGTTAGCACAGGAAATCACACCCTCCGGGACTTCAACGCCCAAACAATCCACTCCACTCCCAAAACGGACATCTGCGGAGAAGATCCTGCCTGGCAGCCACCGGAGCTCTTCACCACTTTCATCTACAGAGCCCAGTGAGACCAAGGTAGCTCTCTGATTATAGTACATATGTTTATGGAGCGGCTGGGAGGAAAAAAAATCCAAACCTGCTGTCATAAATTGTCAAATTAAGGGTGATTTGTGCTCTGTTAATTTATGGGGAAAACATCTTTAGTTTTAATTTTTTTGTAGTATGAACTGGTGATGATAAAATTAGGATTAACAAAGTTTTCATACAAAAATGTTTCACAGTAGAACCAAAGCAAACTCCGTTTTTCACCATAACTGAGGAAAATAGTTGTAGCTCTGTTGTGTTGTGGATTAGCAGCACAGGATTCATCCATAAGATCACAGAGGAGGGTCAGGGCTGTTGTAAAACTCCCTGAGTAACCACACTGGGTTCTCTGGAGTCTTTGAGTGACTTATATGTATTCTGACTCTATTTTACAAGGCAGAAGGGTAGGAAGCTGGGAAAATAACAGTTTAGGAGTATAGATAGATGCTTTATCTGTTTTCCTCCATGAATTGCTGATCCTGTGCTTAGTCGCTGATTTTCCTTTTATGCTGGCCGTGCAGGAAAATGATCATCTTAGTCCCCTGGAAATGAATCAAGAAGTTGTTCCAGCAGTTCTGTCATCTAAAGTTGCAAAAGTCGAAGGCTGCATTCGGATGTATGAAGAGATCCACAGGCTGAAAGCAAAGGTAAGAAAAAATGCTTGAGGTTGTGTGTGTGAATCCCAGGAGAGCTCCACAGTCAGAGATAACAGTGCAAGGACAGCGAGTTATAAACTTTGGGCAGTTTAATTTGTATTTTCTTCTGTCCACATTGCTCAATGACTAGCTTTGGTGCCCCTCTGTGATGCAGGAGAGGCTGAGACAGCGGCAGGAGGAGCAGGAGCAGATGGTGAGGGCAGCCTATGCCCAGGCCAGTGAGCAGCTGAAGCGCTTTGATGAACTGAGGGAGCTGAAGCGGCATCAGGAATTTCAGGAGTTGCAAGAAGTAATGGAAAAGAGGTGAGATTACCTCTGGTATCACTACAATTTTATATCATTTAATCAAAGTGAAGTTTAATTCATCTTCCTGACAATTCTATACTAGTCACTTGTGGTTGGAAATTTCACCTGCTGTTTGTCTTACATTAACTATCCTATTAGAGTTTGGCTGTTAGAGTAGATGTCTGGGTATTGTTGAGGTTTCAGTGGTTAGAAAAAGGCAACATTTGTGATAGCTAAAGTTCCTGCAGCTTGTTCTAATAGTTTCCTGTGTGTTGGTTTGTGTTTTGTCTCCTGAATGTCTTGAATACAGTTTTTCTGTCTTTATGTGTATTGTAGCTCAAAGGAGGCTCAGGGGCAGCAAGAGAAGTTGAAGGAAGAACACCGACATAGAGCAAAGGTCTGAGACTCTTAAGAATTGTCTTTTATGAAAGACCATGACTTCTGGGTGGGAACTGGAAAGACCAATTGATTTATTTGTATTTTCACAACACTCTGAAGTGGGCATGGATTTTCTGGTGCTGTCCTGGGCACCTGCTGCAGTATGGAAATGCATTAAAGGCACTTATGTCCTAGGAACAGGAAGGCCCTGTAAAGCTGGAGCCATCAGGCCGGGAAGGAACTGTACAACTGGAGTTACTAAGGTATTTTATGACTCTTGTGTCTTTGTCTCCCCAGATATTGAACCTAAAATTGCGTGAGGCAGAGCAGCAGAGGCAGCGCCAGGAAGAGCTGGAACGTTTGCGCAAGGAGGAGGGCCAGGAGAGGCTGCGTCGCCTTTATTCCATCCAGGAGGAACTGCTGCAGCTGAACCAGCAGATTGATCCCAACTACAGGCACAAAGACTTGCCCAGAATCGATCTGTCTGCATACAGCAACCGTGGCAACCAGATCTGTGGACTGGTGTCAGGGCTCATCCGCACCACGAGCGAGGTACGGGCTCTGGAGTTGTGAACTTGGGCTGTCATTCCTTCATAAAGCTCCCTGTAGTTGTCTTCAAAGGCAGCTTGTCATGAGGCCCTTAAATAAGATGTCACAGCAATGTTAGATATTCATCCTATAAAACACCCAGTTTCAAAGGGGAATTCTTTCCTCTGGCACTTCAGCTCTTCTCTTGAAAATGGCTTATCAAAATGCATGAGAACTTCTATAGGAGAATGATTCAAATTAAATTGCTGTAAACTCTTGGTGCTGTAAAGTTCCCTCTGTGACAGTGGGCTGGTTCATGAATTGTTAAATACTGAACATCTTATGATTCTCCTCTCCTCATGAGCATTTCTGCAGTAGCTGGCTTTCCTTGACATTTTTTCTTTCTAGGATGGGGTACAAGTCTCGAAAGATAAAGCGCTAATAAGGCTAATGCTGTGTTCCAGCTTGTCACAGCTGGCTTTCAGCAGAGGGAGCTGTCAAGGCTTTGCACTGGAGTTCACTTGCACTTCTCCAAGTGTATTTTGATTTTTGTTGTCCAAGATCTTAGGAGATTTAGTCATGGACTCGCATTATTTACCAATATTATGATCAATGTTATGTACAAATAAAGGAAATGGGGTTAAAATACATAGTTAGCTCTCAGATTATCTGAAGGCAAATGCTTCAGAGGCTCCTTGTGCTTGCTGATGGCCCTCTGACAGTGGAACCAAAGGTTAATGCTGTGTTACCTCTCATGTTTCTTGGCAGAGAGGATTCCCAACTCAAGCAGATGTGGCCAGCACTGAACGAGCCCTGCAGGAGATGCGAGGGTTGATATCCAGCATGCAGCAGGAAATCACTGCAGCTCTAGAAGAAAAGAAGAGGAAGGATGAAGAAGAGAAGAAACAAAAGCAGAAAGAGTTAGAGAAGAAAGAGCAGATGAAGAGTCAGACTCCTGCCCCTGCACAGCAGTCAGGGGAGAAGCAGCAGAAGGAAGGTTGGTTAGGCTTTTTTAAAAACCTTTTTCTTTTTCCTTTGACTTGCATTTTTTAAAAGGAGTTTTCTCACTAGAGGTTTAGGTCTTTCTTAGTTATAATCTTCTTTTGTTTTTTTAATAACAGGACTTCAGTTTAAAACTGAAGAAAGTATCATGCAGTGGTACCAGCAGCTTCAGGATGCTGCTGAGCAATGTGTTGCTGCTTTCAGTGAAATTGGAAACTGCAAAGGCAACACTGAGGTATGAACAAATTATTAATACTCTGGAAGAGAGATTATCTTAATTTCTAGGGTAAATAGGATAACTTTAATTTTTAAAAAACCTGTATTGTAGCAGCCTCTGTTACCACTCTGCTCCAAGCTATTATAAAGTTTTTTGTTTCTTTGTTCTCAGGTGAAGAAGATAAAAACAAATTTGCAGAAAGCAGCTACAATCCCTGTGAGCCAGATCTCTAGCATATCAGGTCAGGAAAACACCAAAAGCTCAATCCCACTGAAATTCCTTTTGTTTTGAAGATTTTATGTGGGCACAAGCATATGAAGTGTTTCTGTAGCAGAAAGCTGACCTGCACACAGCCTGTCTGAGCAGGAGGGTTTGCTTGTGTTTTGAAGGCCTGTTACTTCCCTCAGAAGCATCTTTCTTCATCAGGATTAAGTTTGGTTAATCAGATGGAGCAAAGTTGCCCTTTGGGATGTGGGTCTGGTGTTGGTGAGCTTGATGTGTTCTGGGTCAGACTTGTCTGCTGTTGCCTTATCTGGTGTCTCCATACATTCCTGATGTATTTGCAGGCTCTAAGCTGAGAGAGGTGTTTGACAAGATCAATAACCTGCTGTCTGGGAAGCCTGTTCAGACTGAAGGGCAAACCGTGTCAGTGACTCAGCATCCACAGGGGCTGGAGTTCGTTTGCTACAAACTTGCAGAGAAGTTTGTGGTAAGGAAATGTCTTCTTTGGGGTGGCACAGGTGGCCAGTGCTCTGGGAGATGCTTTTGGACGCTGAACTGTCTCTTCAGCTATCAAAAACAAAACCATTGGGTGTTCAGTTTGCCTGTATGAATGCAGTGAAAAAATTTATTTTCTGTTTCACTTCCAACCCTTATTTTATTTCTTCTGGGAGGAAAAACTCTTTTAAATTTCACTTACATCTTACATATTTTGGACTAGGTAGGTACAGTGCTGTGGAAAATAGTTTGATAGTTAATTTATGGTGTATCACAAAACTATATAGGCTCAAACCTTATATGTTGGAAGAATTTGGGGGACACAAAACCCCAACAGTAAAGGCTCAAGAGGCAGACTTCAGTCCCTGCTTTCTTGTTAGCACCTCCCAAGAAATGAAGTTTAAATTGTTTTTTGAAGTTGGCAGTATTTTTCTCTTGTCTTTATTTGCTAAATTTGGGTGGCTTGAAACTTTTCTCCCTGCAGGAACAAGTGCATGCAAAAATCAGCCCATGGAGTAAAACTGTGACTAATTTGTAAATATTTGAAAGTGATTCTTTGGGTTGAAAATACCTGTGCAGCCTGCACTTTAAGCCTGTGTTTGCTAATCCCATTTTTCTATCCTGAGCCACAGTTTATTGTCATCCTCTGTGGGAGCTGAGGATAGGTGGCTTCATCAGCTTTTCTATCCTTCGTTCATAGCCATGGAAACGTTCAGATTCTTTAGTTTAGATTTAGCTAACTACAAAAATGAGGTTGTTTTTTTTTTTCCTGAGAAATTACTTGAAGGAGTGGTGGCTGACTTTCCTTTTCTACCCTCCAGAAACATGGGGAAGGAGAAGTATCTTTTCACCACGATTCAGCTTTCCCAATTGCTGTGGTGCTCTCAGGAATCTGGGAATTACACCCTCGAGTTGGAGACATCTTTTTAGCTCATCTGCACAAAAAGTGCCCATATTCTGTGCCATTTTACCCTGCTCGCAAAGAAGGGAGTTCTATGGAAGAGTATCAGAGGTAAATTTATTACTGGACTTTTTCTGCATGAACCCTGCAAGGGTGAAGACTGTTTTGAGTGAACTCCACTTTCCCCCATTCCTGAGTGCATAGGCGTTGACTCTGGAGGTTCACTCACAAGTGTGTAAAACCCATCTTGTTCCAACTCCCTGTCCTTGAGCATTTCCTTGGATGGGGCAGCCAGAGCTTCTCTGTGACCTGTTCCAGTGCCTCACCAAATGGTGGAACATATGATCCAGAGGGTGATTAGCCTTTGCAGTAATTCTTGCATGTTTTTGGAGAATCCCTATTCTCAGTAGAGTTGACTTCAAGTAAGATGAGAGCTGCAGGGACTCGAGTGAGTGTGTTTTGCTGTACTAAAACTAGAATGTTTTCTCATACTAAGGATGCTTGGATATGAAGTTCATGATGCTAAAGTGGAAGAACAAGATCATTTTCTTAAAAGGATGTCAGGAATGATTCGTCTCTATGCTGCCATCATTCAGCTCCGCTGGCCCTATGGAAACAAACAAGGGGTATGTGTGTAGCATTATACTTAGGACCTTGTTACTATCCCAGGAATCTATTAAATGTATTGGAAGCTTGTTTTGTGGTTGAGGTGTGCTGAATTTAAAGTAGCTCAGGATATATTTGAAGGAAAATTGTCATAACCATGATGAACAAAGCAATACCAAGTCATTTATGGTGTGGACTTTTACTTCCTTTATGTTGTCACGGTGATCAAGTTTTATAAAGAGGAAAGTCAGTCAGAAAACTGTTTTGATAATTGTGTTTTACAAGTCATAAAGCAAGTGCTGAGTAGCTTCTCTGTTGCTTGGTAGGCACATCCTCATGGTCTGAGCTATGGGTGGCGCTGGCTTGCACAGATGTTGAATCTGGAGCCTCTGGCAGATGTGACAGCTATGCTGCTTCTGGATTTCCTGGAAGTAAGTGGTGTGGATAACTGTTAGTAGTTAAATGTCACCAGTTTACATCCCCTTGGGGTTCTAGAGGGATTGCTGAGGTGAGATTCACAGCAAGTTTTTCTAAGCTGTTCTTATTTCTTCAGAAAGGAATGTGAATATTTCCACCTTCTTGCAAATACAGCTTTGGAGCTGAATGGTTTCAAAACTGAAGTTTCTATAAACACAAATTCTGTTGTATTTGATTCTGTCTAAGGTTTCTGGTATTTTTAAAATAGCTGTATGGTCTTATATAAGGTCTGTTCTAAATACTTGGCAGTTTGTACTGTGCAAGGAGGTCCTGTGGCTGCTTCAGCCAAATTAGTTCATAAAACAGGATGGATTTTTCAGGCTGAAAAGATCAGAGCCTGATGGGTATTAATCCTGTCTCCTAAGATAATAGGCCTGTGCTAAATAAGAGCCAAACTTGAAGGCAGAAGTCAGGGACACAAATATTGTTGAACACGGGCAGCTTCTCTGCTCTTCAAATCTTCTAAAGAACTGTAAAAGTACAGATGAGAGAATGGGAATTGAAATACCCCATGGGGGGATTCTGTTGGGGTGATGAAGTCAGAGGAACAGTTGTCCTGTAAACTGTGGAGAAAGCTGATGAATCACTGCTCACAGCAGTAATCACAGTGGGGAAATGACCACAGTGTGCCCCAGTAAATGGTGTTAGGAAACAGAACTATTTTTGGAGGGAGACTGGGGTGAAATGAAGGATGTCAAGATTCATATAACAGGAGAGAAGATTATTATGGTAGCATAATCCTCCAAATAGCATTTGCAGGATTTGCTTGTTTTAGTGTAGGTGTATTTCTTTAAATGTCTTGAATAAAGCATTAAGTCACTGGTGTGGAGCAGGTTCATTGCAGCCGTCATGCAAGTCTGAAGCCCAGTTCTGTAACCTGCACTTTGTGCCTTTCTGTATCACAGGTGTGTGGCAATGCTCTGATGAAGCAGTATGGGATTCAGTTCTGGAAAACAATGTTCTTTATCCAGAAATCCTATATCCCAAGGTATGATATCTGGGGTTAGGAATGCTGGTGTTCGCTCTGAAGTGACTCATCCATGTTTTCCAATCCCTGCCATCCACCCCCACACCCACTTGTGAATCAAACCCAACTTTCTAAATAGATTTTGAAAGGTGCTGTTATTTCTGCAGAATTGAAGCTGTGACCAGCTCTGGCCAGATGGGCTGTTTGTCACGTTTGAAGAATTTCGTGCAGGTAAAGCAATTTTGTGGGTGGGGTTGTTAATTTAATTTTCAGATGTTTTGGTGTGGGTTTTGTTTTTCTCCTCACTGAATATATGCATCATTTGGATAATGAGGCTGGCACTGCTTGCCACCCACCAGACCTCTCTCTATGATCTAACTCATCTTTTGTAAATTTTAAATTACTGAATTACCTTAATGATAGTTATATCAAACATCTTGCTGCTTTTTTACCTCACATCTAATTTTTATCAATGAAAATGTATTTTGGTTATAAAGGAAGATCAGTGAGAGGAGATGTACAGGTTGAGGAGGATTCTGCTGAGTCATTTCTGTCATGGCTGTTTCTTATCAGTAGTTGCTTGCTTTTAGCACTTGTCCTGATTAAATATATGGGAAGTGACATTTTGAGCTGCTCTCTGTAGTGTTTGTTTAGCATTGTATTCTGCATATATTTTTAAAAAAAGCTTGCAAAACTGTAAATACTTAATTGTTTAAATTGTTCTGTGAATGTTGACTTAGATTATGATATTAAAATATGACAGCTTTGAAGTTGAACTTTCATTTCATAATTAATTCTGGTACATTTTATTAGAAATGCTTTGAATGTATAGTAAGAGCCATCAGAATTCCTGAGAAGAAATGCCAAATTAAGATACACATTTATTTATATTTATTATTTGTCTTTCTCTCCATTAGAAATGTCTACGTGCAGAGGAAATTCCATTACCAAAGGGCATTCTGACACCTTCCTTTTGGAGAACATAAATCAGCCTGTCTTTCCTTTCCCCTTAATGTTTAATTCAAGAGGATTTATTTGTTAAATTCAAAGCTAATCTTTGCATTAGATCTTTATAAGTTTTTGTATAATAAATTACTGACACTTCAAGTCTTTTCCTTCATATGTTTCATCATGTGGAAGATGCTTTAAATCCATTGTGCTGATGGCTCTGGAGTTAAGGACTCTTGGACTGAAAAATTACACAGTGCTGTTTGGCCCATGGAAGTGAAAATACCTCACAGCTTTATGAACTCTAAACAGCATAATCAATCTCAAACTTACTGCTAGAACTTTATTTTTGTATTTCTTACATCTTTTATAATTCAGCTGTAATTGTGCTGATGGACTTGTTCTCAACGTCACTAAAATCTGTGGTGAGGCTGGTGGAGGTTGAGCAGTGCTGACACTTGTCTCCCTGGGATGTAACTTCACTCCAAAAGGCAGGACTCTGGGCTGGAGGGAGGTAGACTCACTGCTCCAAAAGGTTTGTGGGGGAAAGAAGAACTCCTGTAACAATCAAAATTCTGTGGGTTTTTTTCTGTTGGAGAAGGGGCAGTCAAGAATATCCACAGCTCCTTGATGAATAGAGATGGGAAATCTGTTGCATTTACAGTGAGCTGTCCTTGAACTGTTTTGGTGGCCTCTAAGATGAGAAAATTTATTTCGGAGTTCTACAGGGTAGTTAATTATTCTGGCAATATACTGTTGCAAGTGTTGTTGAAAATGTTATTTTTACCAGACTGGGGTTTGTTTTTGCTAGAGGCACCATGGTTTGAAGCTGTAGAACATGGAATTGAGGTTCTCATATGAGAATATGGATTTGATTTTCCATATAGTTCTTGAGATTTCTGATAAGAGGTTGTAACATGTGCTTTGGAATTCAGGCCTGTAAAACCCTTGTCTTTAAAATGGTCTAGTACCTAAGTTAAATTTGTATTTGGTTTATGTATTTTGTAAACTGACTCTGGAATACTTTAGACTACTGTTACCTTGTGATTGTTCTGGGAAATTGGAAATATCCTCCTGGTGTCTGTTTGCCAGATAATTCTGAAGCAATGCAACTTTTATTAGTATACTTGAAAATGTACAAGGTTTTTTGATACTGAGTGGAGATGTTTTAATTATATATTGCATATTTCATAATTATGGTGGAGATTCACTTTGCCAAGACAGTAATTGGTCCTGTTTGTTAGAAACAATTGTCTGCCTGTGCCAAACCCAAGGAAGAATTTGATGATGTACTTGTGAAATACAATACTGTTTTTGCTGACAGCTACTTGGGGTTTCTAACTTTTGTGGGGTAAATAAAAGTATATATTTTTATAAAAAAAAACCAAGATATCCTTTTCTGCCTCAGTAAAGAGAATCCACATACCTACTGTTTTAAAAATACTAATGTGAATGCTAAATGAATAATGTGCATGCTTCATAAGAATCAATATTTGTTTTTAGATGTAGCTTGAGGTTTTATCTGCTGCTTGAGCTGAGTGTTTGACTTGTTTTTGTCATTTTAGCAGGTTTGGATGTTAGCCAGTTGGTGCTGTTAAGATGCAATGTAAATAAGGTCATATGCATATATCCCTGGTGGTTTTGCATGTACATTTATATCGAATATGACCAAGGAGAGCATGGCAGATGTGGAAATACTGTGCCTTCAGGATGAGATGCATCAAAGCTGCTGTGAGTCAGACTCCTGCTTGGAGACAGGAGTTCCAGGCAGTCCCAGGGATGCAGTGTCACCATAAGTGCCTGTGCTTCCAATTAAGTACTTCACTCAAATAAAGTGTTATTAATTCACACAGCCATCAAACCCACTCACCACTTTGAGCCAATAACATTCTTGCTGCCTTCCAGCCCTCTAATCTCTAATTATTTCATTTTTTTTAGAGTAGAATGTGTCTATTTTAAACATTGATTTAATGCTAAAGGCTCATTTCCCTTTGAATTTATGCATCAGCTTTTCAGAAATAGCTTTCCCTTGACAGGCTCTTGCAGCCTTCTGCTGCTGTGTCCTTGCCAGGCTTCTGGGTGACACTGCACAGAGCTTCAGCAGCCACTCTTACCTCTACACCTGTATATAAATTTTTATATATATATATATATGTGTGTGTGTGTGTGTGTGTGTTATACATATATATATAAAAACATCTCTATATAATATAGAGATGAAATATCTCTATATAATACAAAACTAACAAAGCTGCTGCTTTGACCGTGGCTGGCTGCTGCACAAGTGAGCTGTCCCCACCACTGTGCCGTAAAACCTCGACTCTCTGAGACCCAAACTGACCCTGACTCCGGAGAAGGGGGCAAAGACCCCTCTGCCGCCCCCTGCGCGGACATTTTAGCCGATTTCCCCTGTATTAATGTGATTTTGTTGTGCCCGAGGCCGGTCCCCGCAGGGCACAAACGCCCTCCTCGCCCTGTCCTCCGCTCGGCTCTTTCCGGAACCTCTCGTTCCTTTCCGGACCCTCACCCTCGGATTTTTCCGAACACCTCCGTCTCTCCGGAACTGCTCGTCTCTTTCCGGATTCACTCGGTTCTGTCCGGTTCCCCATCGTTCACCGGCGGAGCTCGGGTGGGCGTGGCCTCTCCGCGCTCGTTTCCCGATTCTTTCCGAAGTTGTTCGTCTCTTTCCGCCGTCCGGGCAGGGCCGCTCTGCGGCGCTGACGTCACCTCCGGCCGGGCTATAAAAGGGCGGGTGCGGGCGGCGCGCGCGGTCCGTGGCGGAGGGCGCGGAGCCGGCGGGAGGTCCCTGCGCACCCACAGAGCCGGTGAGGGGACGGCGCGGAGGGCGGGCGGGGGACCCGCGCGGCCTGCGCCGCGCCCCGCTCGGGCTCGCCCAGCCCCGCACGCACAGCCGGGCACAGGTGTGCGGGTGAGCCGCGGGAGGCTGAGGCCGGCCCTGCCTCCGCGGGCGTCCCGGCCGCCGCTCGCTCTCGCCCTCCGCGGCTCCGCCGGCCGGTTCTTTATCGGGGGCGCCGCAGAGCCGGGCCCGGGTCTCCCCGCGGGCCTCGCTCGAGCGGAGCGGAGCGAAGGGCGGGGGCGCGGCGCGAGTGAAGGGCGGGCGGGCAGGGAGCGGCCGCAGCCGCCCTGAGCAGCGCGACCCGTGGCTGGAATCCCATTCAGCGCCCCGGGAGGGAGGGACGAACAGGCGGAAAACAACATCCCCGGCCGGTAACGGCCCCCGCCGTGCCCGCCCGTCCCTTCAGGGCTGCCCCCCGGCATTTCCCGGGGAGAATTCCCGGGGGATGGAGCCCCGGCGCTCCGCGGCGCCGGGAATCCTTGCACAGCAATGGCTCCCGCGGCTGCCCAGCCCTGTCCAAGGTCAGGGATGCGGCGAGGAGGAGGAGGAAGGAGCGATGGAGGGGCCGGGGCAGCGGGCACAGCCCGTGCCGCAGGGCCGGGGGCTCCGGGCACGGCGGCGGCTCGGCAGAGCTGACAGGCAGGGAGGCATTTCAGGGAACCTGCCGACCTCTGTTCCTTCATAGATGTGTTACTTTGTATGGAGGGCAAGGTCTACTGCTTCCTTTGTAAAACAGTCAGGATTTGTCCCTGCCCTGGTTATTTAAAAAAAAAAAAAAAAAACCGCACAAAAAAAAAACAAAAGACCCCCCCCCCCAAAAAAAAAACCCCAAACAATGGTTTTTTTTGTAATTTAAAATAAATCCAAATCAAGTGTTTCTCAATTTGTTCCCCACGTACACCTTACCTGGCTATAACAATATAAATCTGCAGTGCTGGGTCATAAATGTGTGCCAATAGGGCAACCATTTTCCCTGATGCTGAAGGAAAACCAAGCAATTATCACTGTATATTTTTTCAGCAGGTTCATATTGGCTGTTCAGGATTTTTTTTGTAGCTGTTTTATCATAAACCAGGTTCGTGTTCCAGTCGAAAATGTACGTGACTCCTGAGCAGTCTTTCATACATATTTAAATAGGTTTTGAAGAGCAGTTGTCTGGAGATGGCGAATGAGCATATCAGGGGGAAAAAAATGAAAAAAAACAACCCAAAAAAAGCCAACTCAGCCTGAAATGGTTCTGTATCTTTCTGGAAAACAAATAATCCATTTTCTTTTGGCATTTTTGCTTTCAGCAAAGTGCCAGAAGATTCCAGTGACTGTGTTCAGTAGAAGGCCTTAGTCAGGGATTCAGATTTGTTCAACACAAATTTTAAATCCCACTGGGGGATTTTCATGCATTTATATACAGCTAGCAGAGTTCTTCCTTGAAATCTTCATTTGTCCTTATTTATGGATTGTGCAGAGAAAATAATGGACAGAAGGTTGAAAATGGGATGCTTTCTGCTGCATTGTGTGCAGGATCTGTAACTGGAATGATGGAATTGTAAAACTGTGGAAAATACTTGCAATAAGATAACAGGTTACATTGTTCACAATAAGTAATTTATTTCCATTCTTGTTGAAATAAAAAGCCACAATATCCACATTGGTCAGACTGAAATAAAAATTTTATTTAAAGAAATAGATTGAGATGTAATGCTTATACGAGATCTGTAGTTCAGGAAGTTAAACATGATTCTGGTTGATTTTTTAATAACAGAGGAAGCAACAATAACAAAAATGATGGTTACATTTACACATTTTAAGCATTTTTTGCACATTTTTCTCCTGCACAGCAGTAGGATAAGAGAGGCCTTAATTCTCTTGATGAAGGGTGGTACCTCTTGGCGAGAAATTTGTATTTCTCAATATGACATTTACAACTAACCTTAGTAATTTAACACAAAAAGCTTGGTATCTTCGCTGCCTTTTTTTGGTCCATGTAATGTATTTATGGGGTTGTGACTGTTTTAATCATAAATACATTGCTTTTTGCAGACAATTGATCGCTTCCCCTCTATCGGAGGAAATACAAATTCCTCCCTTTTCTCCTCTGCTTGTCAGTGCAGTGTGGGAGTTTGTTTTTCCATTTGTGCCTGGAGGGAGTGTGGGCAGCAGAAGAATGGGGTGGAGCAGGCTCAGATGCCGGGGTGGGTCCCGCAGAGGGGCAGCCTGGGGCTGCTGCTGCCCCTGGCACAGGTGAGGCCAGACCCGCACAGCTGCAGCGGCACCGGGGCACACATGCACTGCTGCAGCTCTCCGTGCAGGGATTGCAGCGCGTCCCTGCGGCTGGGGAAGGCAAGGAGATTTTCAGAAAATTCAGTGGATTGGACACTCTTAACAGCTACATCTCAAAAAATACCTTCTGTCACAGCTGCTACTTGTCCTTTTTTTTGTTGTGGCAATTGAAAGTCAGCATTTTTGTAGAGATTTACATTCCAAACCTTCTGATTGAATTTGTGTCTTCAAATTAAGCCGTCACACTTGATTATACTGTGGCAAGAACTATCATTTGCCAAGTCCAGATAACTTGCTTTACTTTCTGTTTTGACCCTCTGGTTATGGTAGTTTTTTGGTTTGTTTTGAACTAACTGGAAAGGTTAGTACATACTGAATTAACTTAGTTTTCCTGTTGATATTCTAACCTTTTTTGCATGAGGGGATCTTGTCATTTTCAATACCTTGGGTAACACTAACACCAAATTATTTTATGTGACAAGGAAGCAAAAGGAAAGTGATTAACAGGTACTGTGACAGAAAAATTTCATCCATATCCTTATGCTGGTCGTTAGTTGAATGTTATCTTGATTTCCCCCTCCCTTTTAGACTCTACATTCTTCCATCATGTTGTCATCGTTTCGTAAAGTCAAAGTCCAGGTATTTTTCCATAATGCATGAAGTGCCCTTGCCACACTTGCCTGTCTTTATTGCAGTGACCTGTTTGTAACAAAAGCCACTAGTTTGAATTTATTCTATACAGCAGGTGCTTTATTTGCACTTAGTGTGAGTCTGATCTGCCTTTCCTTTAATACTTTGAGTTGCCTAATTTCTGTCTGATGCATGATGTGTGAACGTTTTGTAGGAGTTATAGTTCAATATAATCAGGTTTTGATACTAATTAATTTTCCAAGAGGTTTTTATTTTAAAATGTATTTGAGCGGAATCTTTTTCTTTATAGCTTCTGCAAATCAACTGTGAAGAGATTTACAGTGTAGAACAATCTGCATTCAAAGTTGGTTTGGTTCCTGTTCATCCATTTGCACAGATTTATAATCCTTGAGTTGTTGTGCTT
Organism: Passer domesticus; assembly: GCF_036417665.1. Taxonomy (NCBI): domain Eukaryota; kingdom Metazoa; phylum Chordata; class Aves; order Passeriformes; family Passeridae; genus Passer; species Passer domesticus. The sequence continues at coordinate 7,577,266 of NC_087491.1, forward strand.
TAACTGTTTCTACACAGTGATGCTTCTGTTTCAGTGGTGATAAAATAAATAGGATGTGTGGATCAGATTTCAGCAACTAAATTTTATTTGGAAATGATAGTGATGTAAATGCTTATACTACAATTAAAAGGATAATGAAAAGATAACAAACGGGGATGAAAAATGCTGGGGTTAATTATATAATCTTACATTACCTGTAAACTCTGCATTTCTGCATTGCAGTCAAGGTAATTTGCTTTCTCAGGAGTCTCAGCAGAGTGCAGTCCTTGCCAGCCCTGGATAGTTTTATCAAAGGTCTGTGACGTTAAAGCAAAAGCAAATCCAAAAAGCCCCCTTCTATGTGAAGACACCAAATTCAGGTGACCAATTCAACTGCTCTTGTTTAAACAGCGGAATTGAGATTTTAAGATTAAATGCCTAAAAATGAACAGGTCTTTATCTGTCTTCATATTTCAAAAGTGCATAGTTGAGGCTGTGCTCAAATCCTCTTGTAAGCCTAAATCACTAGGTTGCAACCGCTTTGGTTTAAACAATTTTCTTTTTTTTTTTTTTTCTTCTAATGCAACATTTTCTGTGTCCCTGCAATATCTGTTTAAATTTTGGGTCTGATTTGAATTTTACCTGCACTGTGGTTAGTTCTACAGCATCAAACAGCAACTTCAGCACATCTTGTTGGTTTTTTTTTTGGTACTGCAGTACTTCACTGATTTTTCTGGCTTGGAATTTGTGGAGTTTGGGGCTGTCAGTGACCTTCCTTAATAGTATATTTGGACACAGTGTTCTGCTGCACATAGTCTAACCTTAAAATGCCTTTATTTTGTAAAAGTTAAATTCAACAAACCAAAAGGCCGGGCATTCGTTTTGTCCCAGTAGTGTCCCAATCTCTGGGATAGGCTATGGCATCCTTTAGCTCCTTCCCTGTAACACAGCATGCTCAGGCCCCCTTTGCAGGAGCTGTGCATGTTTGCAGAAGGATTCTCTTTCATTTTCCAGCAGTACAAATACTTATGGACTTCCCTAAGGCAGGCAGTCATGGTGGTTTGTTTCTTCCCTGGTGTTTTGAGGGGGCTGTGAATAGGCAAAATGAAAGCTATGGAAAATGTGTGGTTTTTTTTTTCTCTGTCCTTTTGAAGGTTATTTTCACATCTAGTTTTTTGCTTAAAGAAGAAAGATCAGCAATCTGTTCCCGTTCCCCAGGAGGGAGTAGCTGATATCAGTTAAATCTTCTTTAGACAAGATTGACGATGTGTGATGTTGATGAACACTAAAAAAAAATACATTGAGCTGTTCTGTGTGCATGCTTGGGAAGCAGGAATGTTTTGGTAGGGAAAATATTTCTGTTACAGGCTACTGCTGAGGTCATGTATGCTTAATGTATGTAACACATCAGGACTTGTCTTAAGAGAAAATTCTTTTACTACTTCTGAAGATCCTTATGTACTGATATCTGATTTGGTTTTCAGGCAGAGGAATTAAATTTTTTTTGAGCTTCATGTAATTGCTTTTAAAAATACACTAAAATCTTGCGCCTAGCACTGAATGTATTTCACATTTGTGCTTTTAAATCCCTGAAAACATGTTTTGGTAAGGGAAGTGCTGACAGCTCTGCTGTGTGGCAGGGCTGTAATTCCTGTTGAACCCACCTCGATGCCGCTGCTCCCGAACCTGAATGGTGGTGCTGACATCATCATTGTTGCACTGCAGTGTCTGTAAATACCTGCAGCTGGATATTTTAATGTGCTGTTATGTATAATTTGTATTGACTGGGAAAGGCAGAGATGGAAGGATGAGAGTAATAAGTTTGTTTTGTTGTTTAGGTTTTTTTCCCTTAATTTTCCTACTTCTTTTTGTTGGCTGTTTCTTTTCCTCTCTAAATAACATCACCAAAACAGTGCAGTGTGAAGAAGCATTTCTGATTAATTTTTTTTTTTTAGTTAAGACATAAGCTGACCTAATGTTAGCCTTAGAGCATGAAAGGAGGAATGAAATGTCAGCAGGAGAGTCCAGAGCTGCTGTCTGGGCCTGGAAAGTTCCCTCAGCCCGTCCTTATCACCGTGCACCGGCTGTGCCGGGCGGGGCCGGGATGACTCCGGTTATCTGGGGACAGCCTGCCACAGCCACATCCCAGTGCTTCAAAAGGTTTTCACCTCCAAAACACAAAGCACAGCTTCCAGTTGGTGGGATTCATGCAGGAAGTGCAGAGGAGTATCCTAGGTGTCTTAAGTGGTGTAGTTGAACCAAGAAGTTGTGGGACTGCTTTGGAGGGGTGTTTGGTATTCCAGTGGTGCTGCAGTTGGAGGGGATGACATGGGAGGGAGGGAGGGAGACTGCATTGTTCTGCAGCATCCATGACTTTTGAGTTCTGAGCTCCCTGGTGGCTCTGGCAGCACAGACACTGCTGACGTCGCTGGGGCTGCAGGAAGAACAGTCCATTATTGCTACACTAAAGCACTTCTTTTACAATTGACTCGCTCCACTGTAGTTACAAAAGGAGCCTTTCTTTTAACCAGTTCCAGCAAAAAGAGGAGCCAGATTGCCTGGCTTGTGTGGTGAGAGGCAAATCAGCTCCCAGGGTAAATTACAGAAGGTCTCCCGTTTGACTTTCAACATTGTAACAATGTTTGAAATGATGATTTAAATAATTTAAATATTTCCCTAAATTAATAGTAATGCAAATAATTAAATCATTTTAAATGTTTTCAAATCACTTTGCGGGGGTTATTTTTTAATATTGAAATACAAGTTGAGTTGTATTGTACAGTGAATGAGTGTACAGTGTTCCAGAGACTGACCAGGATTTAATTTTCTCCCAGCACTGCCCAAACCCAGAATCAGCAGAGGGGCTCCAGCCATGCAGTGCATTAGACCAGCTGCCACTGTGTTATTCCAGAACACAATGCAGTTTAAAAGAAGTGGTTTTGGCTTTCAAACACAGCATGACAGGCCAGGAAAGGAAGTTTTTAGCAATAACTTCCTTTCCTGGTGGAAAAAGGCTGTTTGAAAGAGTGCTGGAACAAACAGCTGCTTTCTCAGGGAACCATATCTGTGCCTGAGCTCGAGTTGTGTTCAGGGGTTTGAGCTTTTAATACTCAGATACACTAATCAAGTGGAGATTTTGGTAACACTGCCAGGCAAAACCTGGGTTTCGTTTATGTAACACAGTCTGCACACACTGGTGTGGTTTTTTTCCTTGCCCTCTTTTGACAGTAATGAGTGGAAGGAAAAACAAAGCTGAATTTTCTTTCCTTCCTGCAAGTGCCGCAGTGCAGTTGGGGCTCAGAGTTCATGGGAGCAGGGAGTGCTGCTGGCACGGCTGTCCTCTGCAGGGTGGGGACCTTGCAAGGCTAGCTCAGGAATGTGTGGATTCGTCCCCATGTGTTCCTTTCTGTCAGATTGTCCTTTTACAAGTGCTTGGAAAACATGGCCCTGTAGATCACTTTCCAACCTGTGGAGTTTTCCATACAATTATGCAAGATACATGTCTAATTAAAGCATGCAGCTAACTAATGACTAAATAACAATTTAATATTTAATGATGTATTTTAACTGATTGCCCACGCCTTTTAGTCTGCAGTTCTAGTCTGGGTTTCTTCCATTTCTGATAGGATTGAGGAGAAGTACCTTTAGCTTGGAGAGTGCAGAATTGGTAGAAAAGCATTAAATGAGTGACTCGTGTAATCACTTGTACACAAAGACATTAATTGCAAAGTTGTTCAGGCACAGAGTGTTTGTTGCAGCAACCTCTTGATATGCAGTTAGTTGTTAAATAAGTGGTTAAATATTCAAACTTCAATGGTGATAATAGTTCCACTTCTAAAATTTGTGTTAGAGTTCTGTTCTAGTGCCCAGATCTTTTACTGAAAATGAAGCTGCTTTTGGAGAGTTAAGAAAGTGAAAATTAAAGGTTGTCACAATTTTAATAAAAAAAGAGAAAAAGCAGATCAGTAGTCAGGTCTTTGCTGCCTGTGGTAACAGTATTATATTTTAGTACATAAAGCAATGTAGGATTTTCAGTCAGAGCAAGATCATTGGTTAAACAAAATGCTCCTTGACTTACTTGACTAAGGCCACATCTGTGAAGCCTCTTTCTGGCTTCTGAAAGGTTATGTAGAGTGGCAGGATGGGTTTGTAACTTTTTTTAATTGAGAGAATAAAGAAGAAATGCATCAGACAGAGAATGTGGGTCTATATATGTACGTAAGTGTATATAGATACATGTGGGCCACTTAACTGTTGTTCAGAGATGAGTAGTATTCTTTAGTACTGAATATTTTAAATGGAATACCTGGAGATATTGTATGTTATACAAGAATTATATCTGTATCTACACACGTTTGTGCACAAACCCACATTTTTAGCTGTTGTGTTGGACACTTGCATGCTACAGTTTGAGATGACACAGACTTCACATGACTGCAACCATATTTGTCCAAACCAAATAGGTGTTAAATGTCTTTGTAAATTTTCCTTTACCACTTTCTGCCAGAAGAGTGGTTTTTATTTATATGTAAGATAATTCTATTTTATACACGTACCTGCACACACAGAGTAAGACTGTAAGTAAACCATGTGTGATTTTAAAGACACAGCTTTTTTTTTTCTGCATGAATCTCTTCCTGATCTGCCAGTGTTTTGTAAGACAAACATAATGGGGTTTCATTTTTGCTTTCAGAAAATGGACCCAAGTGGTGTAAAAGTGTTGGAAACAGCAGAAGATATCCAAGAGAGGCGTCAGCAAGTTTTGGACCGTTACCACAGGTTCAAGGAGCTCTCTTCTCTGAGGCGCCAAAAGCTCGAAGATTCCTATCGATTCCAGTTTTTCCAGCGCGATGCAGATGAGCTTGAAAAATGGATCCAAGAGAAACTGCAGATTGCATCTGATGAAAATTACAAAGACCCAAGCAATTTGCAGGCAAGTCCTTCTGCCACTTTCTATTTCCTGTACTATTGATTTTCGGGTGTTACAGGTCAGCTGGGATAGAACAAACACAGAAATGAAACTTGATCTGAGAGTGAAGAAAGATGGATGCAAATACCCATGACCTTGCAAAGTGCTTTTCAAAAGTCTGGCTTTTTTGCTGATGTAATTGGAATATTTCTAGTAATAGATTGGATGCTACATCAGCATAGAAAATGTTGGTCAGTGTAATGTAGTGTAAAACCAACTTTGTTTAATCCTAGAATTTGTTGGATGCCTTAACTCTGTGAATAAATATGAATTATTACTTATTGTTTCCACAAAAAAAAAGACATTTGTAGAAAATAAGCTTGTGTGGGTAGAACTAGCTAACAGGTTTTTAGGGGTTTGAGCAGTGTCATGTGCAAGAGCAAACACAAGAAAGAAATAACTAAAACTGGGATGTTTGAATCCACCTGTTGATCACCACGTGATACAACTGATTTGAACTGTGCAGTTTTAGTATTTGTTTGTCAGTCCTGAATATGCATAAAATACACTTAAAATCTTACTGCTGAGGAATGTGGAGGAGTCCCTGCACCAAATCTCAGTTGCATTCTTTGATGTTTTCCTTTCAGGGGAAGCTGCAGAAGCACCAAGCCTTTGAAGCTGAGGTGCAGGCCAATTCAGGAGCTATCATTAAACTGGATGAGACTGGAAATCAGATGATTAATGAAGGCCATTTTGCATCTGAAACTATAAGAGTGAGTTTTAAAGCTTTTTTCCCTCCCTACCTCTTACAGGCCTTTCCTTAAGCACTTTGTTCAGATTGCCCAGATAACTCTATATTCAAAACCTCTCTTTAACACTCTACAGGTATTTGATTAGTGAAATAATGAAAAAATGTGTGTTTGTAAAGCTCAGAGGTGGTTTTCTCTTTCATGAGCGCCCAACTCACACCTTCTTTTGGATCCAGTTCTGAGGAGAACTGTTTAGAGATGAGATGTTTTTGTAGTGATTATCAAATTTAATTGCTAAGTTCAGCATTTCATTCTAACTTGCCTTTACTGGTTCAGTCCTTCACGCCGTACCGGACTGCCCAGCGCCCGATAGTCACGGCCACCCAAGTGGGCTCCCACATACGAGTAGGTGAAGCTTGTGGCTCTGCAGTGCAACTTGTTTTTGCAATGTCTCCTTCCTTCCTTAGTTGACAGTTTGCAGCATCCTTCTGGGCAGTGCTCAGAGCTCTTTCCTCCCTTGAAACGTCTTTAATTGAACTTTCTGAGTGGATCAAGTGTATCCGCCCATGATGTTCAAAAGCTCCTCTTGAATGACTTTCAAGTTTCAGGTCTCGATGAGCAAAGTGTAATAGACAATGGGTGGAGTAGTTACTTTCCTGTTTTGCAAGTTGTGTGCATGTGTGGGAGTGTGGTTTTACTTTTTGTTGTCTATGAAGTTACTAGTGGCTCCCAATAGTTTTGAAAACCCGAGTGCACCCAGAGAAACTCAGTATTAAAAATAGTAATTGCTACTAGTATGTCCATATCATGTCACTTCACAAAATTAGCTAAATATATTACTGTTTAGTGTTAAGAGAAGTGGTTAAATTACAGTGAAATGGCGTAAGTTTGACTTAAACCGAATGTTTTCTTAAATAAGAGTAAATTCCCAAAGGAAAATGCTATTCTCATATTGGTAATTGACTTTCATATAAAAGACTGAACATTTGAAGGGGAGAGCAGCAAGTTTTTGGTATGACTTCATATTAGCATAGAATTTAAATCAAATTTTATCTTTAAATGTTTAGCTTATAGTTACTTAAAGATAACTATTTGATAGATTCATTAATAACAACTGTCTAAATGCTCAGTTCAGTAATTTCTGGTTTTGTGTTACAACACTTTACATAATTTGAAAACTATTTACTAGGGATAAAATCATGAGGTTTGTCCCTCACCCTTTGTCTAAAGTAAGATTTAGGATGTACAACTTCAGAAAAACAAATAAATCTGCTGTTAAGGACAGGAAGGGAATAAATCTCATCTTCTTTGACAGGGGATTTTAATAACAACATCCTTTTGTTCCAGACTCGACTGCAGGAGCTGCACCGACTATGGGAGTTACTGATGGAAAAGATGAGAGAGAAGGGAGTCAAATTATTGCAAGCACAGAAGTTGGTGCAATATTTACGGGAATGTGAAGATGTCATGGACTGGATCAATGATAAGGTGTATAATTACCTCCCTTTTATTATGTCCTTGACAGGAAATTTGATGTGTTTGTGTGAAAAATTTCTGTCAGCATGGAGTTGCTGGAGGTCAGGTAGTCTCAGAAAGCTTGTAAAGGCACCTTTATTTAGTTATTCACATTGCATCAGCAGTATGTGTGCAAAGTACTACTGTTCTTTTGCAGCCACAATAAAAGTTATTAGTCTAAGAGGAAGCCTGTTTGTTGGAGAGTACTTTTAGCATAATCAATTCATTCTTTGCTTTGAGAAGACAAATAAAATTCAAGTTTCCTCTAAGGGAAATCTTCAACATGTAAAAGCAAATATTAATAAATATTCTAAATTATTTGTTTCAGAAAAGAGACAGCCCAAGCAACAAGCAGTTACTAAATGATTGGAATATCTTTAGATATTGTAAGGACATGAACTGCAGGAGGACTGTTGGCCCTTGATTCTTTGAACTCTAAGGAAGCAAACCACAAACCACACTATCAAAAGGCAAAAAGCCACAAAATAATCACACTGGTTTCCTTAAATGATGGTTTGCTATTTTGTATAACTGTGGGTTCAAACTGTAAACCCTGTATAACTGTTACTGAATACAACACTGTGCTTTTTGTGCAGAAATCTTGCATCAGAAGCCTACAGCAAATGGAATGGAGTTTAATGAATAAACTTCATAGTTTTAAGTGTGACCTTAAACACTGTGATTGTCTTTGACCTATTGAAAATTAGGACAGTTAGCTTCCTAATTTTTAATAGTGATTTCCCATAGGATATACTGAAATTAACTTTTTTTTTTTCCAATGTGCTAGGAAGCAATAGTGACATCAGAAGAGCTTGGACAGGACTTAGAGCATGTTGAAGTTTTGCAAAAGAAGTTTGAAGAATTCCAGACAGACCTTGCAGCTCATGAAGAAAGAGTAAATGAAGTGAACCAGTTTGCTGGCAAACTTATCCAGGTAAGTATTTATTGGTGTTGAAAATCTCTCTTGGCAAGACAGTTACCACAGCAAACGTTTGTCTGTAGCTTTCCCTCTTTCCCCCCTGTTTCAGAGCAGATCTTTAAGCTTTGCTCCACATGGGTACTTGGCTTTCTTCACTTCAAATGGTCACCATTTGATTACTTGTGCTTCTGCTGAACAGCCTGAATAACTGTCCCATCTGGGAATGCTCCTGAAAATGTGGAGAGTAGTGATTATTGAGAGAAACTGTCATATTGGGGTTAAATTTATTTCCCTTGGACAGGAATTTTAGTATCTCTTCTGGTTTGATGTCTGGGGCCTGAGCGAGGATGGAGGCAGGGCATTCCAGGGAAAAAGAACATACTGTTTATAGCCCTGTTCCCATGGACTAATCAATATATAGGGAAAACACTACATGAGTATTGAATGTTTGCACAGTGAAATTTCAGGGAAACTATTAAATTGGGTGATCATCTGGAAAGGACGGTAATTATAAATTGATCTCTTGAAGACCAGCAGTGTTTTGTCAATGAATGACAAAACCAAAGAAGAAATATATGAAAAAACATAAGAAAATAGCATTTTTCCTTTGCTTGCCAGGAAACACATCCTGAAGAGGAACTGATAAAGTCCAAACAAGATGAAGTAAATGCAAGCTGGCAGCGTCTTAAGGGACTTGCCCTTCAGAGGCAAGGAAAACTCTTTGGGGCAGCTGAAGTTCAGCGTTTCAACAGGTATGAGCTTGGCTGGATCTGCTGAATGATGTAACCCTTGTGTGGGTGTTCAATGATGCATTCAGCTGCACACAGTAGTATGAGAAGAGCTACTGTCTCCTTTTGCTTTGCTCTTCTGCATGACTTGCTGAATGAAGACCTTGTTGTTGTACAATTACTTTAGAATAGTCATTCTGATGGAGCTTTTCAGAACTTAGCAGTTTTGTTCTCCTTTCTTCTGAGGGCTTTTTCCCCCATTTCTATCCTAGATGAGCCTTAAATGGGGTGTGCTTTTTTTTATTGGATGTCAGCCCAATTGTTCTGGAGGCTCTGAGCAATGTCTTTCTATTCTCATCTCCATCTACAGCATTTTGAGATTTGCTGTAATTAAATTGGGGAAGGGTCCAGAGTGGGAAATGGATCCACTCTATGACAGTGCTCAGTGGTGCTGTAATTCCTGGTTTGCATCTGGTGACAGTGGCCTGTTAAAATGCTTCAACATTTCTTGAGATGCAAAGATAGTGTATTTATTTGTTTTCTGAAGGATGTTTGTAGTTGGCTGCAGTGTTTATGTATATGGGTTTGTATGCTAGTACGTCTGGCACACGTATAGGAGCACATCCTGCTTCCTTCCTTTTTCCATACAAGACAAACCGCTTTCAATTTGTGCTTTGTTTTGAAGGGATGTGGATGAAACAATCAGCTGGATTAAGGAGAAAGGGCAGTTGATGGCCTCAGATGATTTTGGCAGAGACTTGGCCAGTGTGCAGGCGTTACTGCGCAAGCACGAAGGCCTGGAAAGAGACCTGGCAGCTCTGGAAGATAAGGTACCCCGTGAGATGTATTTCACCTGCAGTTTAAATGAGGTAACCAGCTTGTAAAAGGCTGGAAGCTCACTCTCAGTTTGTGCCTGGGTTTAGGTGAAGGCCCTGTGTGCAGAAGCTGACCGTTTGCAGCAGTCTCACCCAATAAATGCTTCCCAAATTCAAGTGAAGCGGGAGGAGCTCATTGCCAACTGGGAGCAGATCCGGACGCTGGCAGCAGAGAGGCACGCTCGCCTCAACGACTCCTACAGGTGGGTCACTGCACAGACAGTGCTGCTTCCCTCCTGGCTCTCATTTGACAGAGGGCTCTTGGAAGGAGAACAAAGGGGTGCCATTTCCAACATTTGGGGATGATTCTGGTATTTTCAGAGCAGTCTTGTTCACCAAATTCTATTTTGCGCTAACTGCTTGGAGTAAAAGAAATATTTATGTGATCGAAAAATTATTGCAGCTTTTTGTCATTCTCTGGGTGTGGATCAACTATCAAAATAGACAGCGTGATGTTTTAGGACATTGCTGTTTTCTCCATCTAAGTTGAGACATGCATTTGGAAGCACATTATCTGAATATGTTTCAGTTTTGCTGACCAGAATTTTTTTAATACTTTTATTACAAATCTGGTCACTAGTCTTTAGGAATCTCTATGAAGACTGAAGTATGATATATTGTTTGATATATGGTCTGAGACCAAATGAATTCCCAGTTTCTGTGGTAGTTTTTTTTGCTGTGGAATTTGTGTTCATCCAGTCTTGTCTACACTAACCTGGTCTCTGAAAAATAACCTGTTAGATAACTGTTGAGAAGCCATACTAAACACAAACTAATCCCAATATGGTGGTTAGTTTACATCATTTCTGGTTTTGTTTTTCTGCCCTTTGTTCCTTCCCACAGTGTAGGATTTTTGGCAGTGGAGACCCACACAAATAATCTTTTTCTTTATCTTCCCTACCACAGGCTCTTCAGAGCAATTAACAGCAAATGTAAAAAGGAAACAGAAACTGATCACTTTTGCTGATAAGTGTTAAGCATATGCCAAAGGCAACAACTAAAGGCATTCTGGAAGGAATTTGAGGATTTGTTTGCTTGTTTTAAGGCTGAGGCATGTGCAGCTGAAATTTTCTGTCAGTTCCCTCCCCCACACACTGTTATGGTTGCGACAGAAGCAGCCCTGTGGATTATCTTGAGAACTATATTTTGATTTCTGTTGTCCTCAGTGTGTAGTTAGGAATATTAATTTTACTTACAATATAAGTTATATGCAAAATACATCTTTGAGACATTGATTTAAAACCCAACATTTTCATAACTTCAAAAGACTTTTTTGATTGAAAGCATATTTAGTTATTTAACATTCTGAGCAGATTTTTGTGTTGTTTTATTTGTATCTGAGGAACAGCTTTTATGTTTTTAACCCTTTCTCTGGGGAAAGGGAGAGAAACTCTGCAAATTAATTATTCCTAATAATTTTTTGCTTTGCATACCTAAGGCTGCAGCGCTTTCTCGCGGACTTCCGAGACCTCACGAGCTGGGTGACTGAGATGAAGGCTCTGATAAATGCTGATGAACTTGCCAATGACGTGGCTGGGGCAGAAGCCCTTCTAGACAGACATCAGGAACATAAGGTAGAGTGGTTGTACAGCCAAATGGAGTCAGCAGCCCTCTGATTTGTGTGTCTAACACAGTCTCTGAGTCAGTGTTCTAGCACTGGAATGCTTTGATCATGCAACTAACACAGTACTAGATTGCTGTCTTGATTTAATATTCTTAAATTGTTTCTAGATTATAGATATATACTAAGTATTTAAGAATGCTTATGATAATATTTTATAAAAAATAGGTCTGGTAGCAGCCAGTTGGACTAATGATAGTTTTTGTTCTCCATCATGAGGAATTCCTATAATTAAGGAGAAAGAATACAGCTCAAATAAACTTTTAGTTTCATTTTAATGTAAAAATTTATACCTGACTTATGTGCATTGTAAGGTAATTCTGACACTCTGTGCTAAGATAAATTTTGGTAACAGCTTTTTCACATCTTACATAGGGAGAAATTGATGCCCATGAAGACAGCTTCAAATCTGCTGATGAGTCAGGCCAGGCTTTGCTCTCTGCTGGGCACTATGCTTCTGATGAAGTTAAAGAAAAGGTAAGTTGAAAGCAAGAGCTCCTAGAAGAATTTTGTCTCTTTCTTCTGTGTCCCTTAATTTAAAAGGATGATCACATCAGGAACTGGAGATTTCATTGTTTACACAGGAGGTCATTTTCAATTCAGTGCTACCCACGTTTTTAGAGTCACAATTTGATTTTACATTGAGATGGAAGTGAACTAGAGTGTTAAGTAAAATTATTATGTTTTCCTCTTCCCAATAAATTAGCTGACCATCCTCTCAGATGAAAGGTCTGCCTTGCTGGAGCTGTGGGAGCTCCGCAGACAGCAGTACGAGCAGTGCATGGACCTGCAGCTTTTCTACAGAGACACTGAACAAGTTGACAACTGGATGAGCAAACAAGAAGTGAGTGCATATCTTTGAATTCTCCAGAAATGGTTACTTGAATTTCTGGGTAGTCTTTTGTAATCTCAAGCAATTGGCAGTGCTGGCAGTGCCATGAACACCCACAAGCGAGTGGGTGCTGTGCAAAGGTATTTATCTGACTGCCTGAAATGGTGCAATGGCTTTTTCCATCTGATGCTGAAACTATGAGCTGTGACAAGTGGGCTTGATGTGACTTTTTGTGTATTAACTGTTGTAAAATGCTGGTTGAATAAGAAGCTGAAAAGAATTATTGGCTGTTAGAAGCATAAAGCAAACACCATGCCATTTTACCTTTCAGTAATAACATATGGCAGGAAATGTCCCTGGCTGTGCTTGAGCTCACTTAGAGCAGCTGAGTATGAAAACATTAAAATGTGTTTGTGTGTCCCTACTTCAGGCATTTCTGCTGAATGAAGACCTTGGTGATTCTCTGGACAGTGTGGAGGCTCTTCTAAAGAAGCATGAAGACTTTGAGAAATCCCTAAGTGCCCAAGAGGAGAAAATCACAGTAAGACATTGACATTAGGCCATCACTAAATGGACAAGAAGTGAAACAAGAGCATTTATTCACTGGGGAGGAGACACTGGTGGTAAAGGATGGGGTTTGCTTTACACAATGATCTTTTGTTATGTGGAATGTATTAGATCTGAAATGGAAAAGAGTGGGAAAAGTGTGGGACAGGGCTTGATTTCTGTCTCAGAGTTGGGAAACCTGGTGCTTTCTTATCATACCAGCACACAGGTGGATGAAAATTTGTCAAAAAACTGCTCTCTTCCACATGGAGAGGATGAGGGTACAGGGAGAAAAGGGTGTAAGGGTAGATCTGCTAATGGCTTTCTGCCAGTTTTACTGTGATAAACTTTGGGGAATTGATATACTAAGCAAATTTTCACAAGCAATTTCTATTACACCAAATAAATGGAAACTTGTTTTCCCTCTAGGCATTAGATGAGTTTGCTACTAAGTTGATTCAGAATAACCACTATGCCATGGATGATGTTGCTACACGCAGAGATGCTGTAAGTATCCAAAATACATTTGGACTGTAGGCGTTAAATCTTGTTCTGCTTTATTATTTTACATGGTTTGACTTCAATATAGGATAAGTCAGCGGAGTTGTCCCAGGAGGGATACAGTGGTGGTTCTTAAGAGCTTGAAGAATTTTAAAACCTTTTACTTTTCTTCTTCTTTCAGCTGCTGAGCCGCCGAAATGCCCTTCATGAAAGAGCCATGCGCCGCCGCGCTCAGCTGGCAGATTCTTTCCATCTGCAGCAGTTTTTCCGAGATTCTGATGAGCTCAAGAGTTGGGTTAATGAAAAGATGAAAACTGCAACTGATGAGGCCTACAAGGTAAACACAAAGATGAATGGTAGAATGTTTTTAAGGCAGTAACAGGCTTAATCAGTCTAATGACATGAAGCAACATCAGCCAAAATGTTGCTGATAGTCGGTGGTATTAATGGCAACAGGAGTTGTGTAATTTCTTCCTGACCCCAAGAGGCATTTTCCCATCATACAGTAATCGTGCCTATCCAGTATCTTAAGAATTCTCATTTAAGGCATGTTTTTGGCACCAGATCCTCTGGTTACACAATGACATGTCTATGAATGTAGTCCAATTTCAAAAATTTTTCAGAGATATTTGGGTACTGGTTTTGAAATGTTCTATTTCTTTCTTTATCTGTAGGATCCATCGAACTTGCAAGGTAAAGTTCAGAAACACCAGGCTTTTGAAGCAGAGCTGTCTGCAAACCAGAGTCGTATTGATGCCCTGGAGAAAGCTGGCCAGAAGCTGATTGATGTCAAGCACTACGCGTCCGATGAGGTGGCGGCTCGCATGAATGAAGTCATCAGCCTGTGGAAGAAACTTCTGGAGGCCACTGAGCTCAAAGGTATGACTTGCTCAGAAGAATATGGGCAGATTTCTAGAGAGTTCAGCTGGGAGAAGACAGGAAATGACTTAACTTCAGTTCCCACTTGACTTACCTGTCCTGTTCTCCTCTTGCCTGTCTCTCTCAGGGATTAAACTGCGAGAAGCCAATCAGCAGCAGCAGTTTAATCGCAATGTGGAGGACATTGAGCTCTGGCTGTATGAAGTAGAAGGACACTTGGCTTCTGATGATTATGGAAAAGATCTTACTAATGTTCAGAATCTTCAGAAGAAACATGCACTTCTAGAGGCAGATGTTGCTGCCCATCAGGTAAGGAAATAATTTTTATTCCTGCCTTTTCAGATCTGCTCACTCAAAAGATGGTATATTCAGATATGCTCACTCAGAGACCTTAGCAGGTCTGGTTTTTATAATTTTTTTAGCTTTGGGTTTTATAGTTTGCTTATCAGAAACAATTTTGAACTAAAACATAATTTGTCTCTAAAATAATATCTTTATAACTTTAATAGAAATGAGCTTCTCAGTCACTGCAGCCACCTAACAGAAATTCTGTCCTAATGATGTTGCTGATCAATTTTAGGATCGGATAGATGGCATTACCATCCAGGCACGCCAGTTCCAGGAGGCCGGGCACTTTGATGCTGACAACATCAAGAAGAAACAAGAAGCTTTAGTGGCTCGTTATGAAGCTCTGAAGGACCCCATGGTAGCTCGCAAGCAGAAACTCGCAGATTCTCTTCGCCTGCAGCAGCTTTTCCGTGACATTGAGGATGAGGAGACCTGGATTAGGGAAAAAGAACCTATTGCAGCTTCAACAAACCGAGGTTGGTCCATCCTGGTATCACTAGGATTCAGATGTCAGAATTGCTCTGTTATAAATTGTATCTTTATAGAATATTCTCTGAAAATTTCAGAGCTGTTTGGTGTAATTAACATTGTCCAGAGTTACATATTAGCCATTGCCCCTGGGTCTCGGTTATGTTGCTTATGTAGTTGCAGTGGTAACATCGTTTCCATAGTACTCTGTCCTCATTGTTAGCGTTCTCCCTGTGCACGTTTGTGTATTGCTGGCTGCAGCTGCCTCGAAATTTTTTGTTTCATCTAGTGACTCTGATTTAGCTGATTAATTGTTTTGTATCTTTCAGGCAAGGACTTAATTGGTGTCCAGAATCTGTTAAAGAAGCACCAGGCTTTGCAGGCAGAAATTGCAGGCCATGAGCCCCGTATTAAAGCAGTCACTCAGAAGGGAAATGCTATGGTGGAAGAAGGTATGTCTCAATAGTTTTTAACTCTGGCAGTCTCTTGTTCTCTGACCCAGCACAGTTAAGAATTACTGCCTGATTTTATCCTGATGATAGGCAGTTACTTGCTAGCAGGATGAACTCCTGGTCATCCTTTCACCTGAAAATAAAAATGGGTTCCTAGATGGGAACCTGTCCTAATTTTGACAGATCTCTGTCTACTTTTGATGAACACTTATTTAGCATTTTAGTGCCTATTGTATTTAGTCTCTATAATTAAATCTTTTAAAGGGCTCTATCTGAGGTACATAATCATGATGTGAGAGAAAATTCTCTACAAAGACAGTGATTCTTGCTTTTAAATAAATAGGCATCTTTATTTCTGACTGAATGTTTTTAGCATGAAAATTAAAAAAAAAATCCTCCCAGTCTGAAATAATATTTGTCTGCTGCCAGAACTCTGGAAAGAGATGACCTTTTCTGTTTCATCATTGAGAAATGTTATGTTGTGTTTCGTTTTATTCCTGTTGATTAAGATATGCTAGTACAGCTTGAATTGCAGGTTGTGTTTTCCAGTCTGAGGCAAAAGGACCAGCTGAGTTGTGTTTTTATCATTCTAGTCTAAATAGGCTTTAAATTGGTCTAATTTTTTGACTTTGAAGAATTACAAGTAATCTTTTAATGCCTATTGCTTTTGTCTGCTGAAATGCTTCAGTTCCCTTTGCTTCTGTTCCACAGGACACTTTGCAGCTGAGGATGTGAAGATCAAACTGAATGAGCTAAACCAGAAGTGGGACTCTCTGAAAGCCAAAGCATCTCAGCGTCGACAGGACCTGGAGGATTCCCTGCAGGCTCAGCAGTACTTTGCTGATGCTAATGAGGCTGAATCCTGGATGAGGGAAAAGGAGCCCATTGTAGGCAGTACAGATTATGGGAAAGATGAAGACTCTGCTGAGGTATTTGAGATTCTTGTTTAAATCAATATTGCATAAGTACAGTGAGGATTTGTCCAGTGGAAAAAAATTAGCTGTCATCATTTCAGGATTCTTAACAATGAGGGCAGATTCTTGGATCAAGCAAGATTTTGGCTCTTAGTCAAGAGATGACGTATTTTCCTGTGTCTTAGTTGCTATTGCACATGAAATTCTGCTGCTCAGTATATTAAACCAACTGTGAGGAGGCTTTACCTCTGTATTCACTCTTTTATAGGGTTTTGTTTTTTTAAGTATAATGAAAATAATATCAGCAAATTCCTCATGGGATGAGCATTTCAGTATGAGTCTGGTTTCAGCAGTTCATTAGTCTGGAAGTAATTTTTTTGTCTGGATTTGTTTTATTGATATCATTCTGCAGTCAAACACCACGTCCCAGGCAGTGCTGACTGACCTTTTATCAACATGAAGTGCAATTTAAAGGCACACTTCAAACTTACCCGTGTCACTCTGGAAATAGTTCTTTCTGGTCAGAACAAAAGAATGTTGCTGAGATAAGGTAGAGGCAAAGCACCAGAAGCATTAGGCCTACTATCTAGCCTGTGAATAAATAGAAGTGATTACTCCCATGACAGTCACAAGGCTGGCAGCTCTGAAAAACCTACATTCACTTTATATGTAGTCAAAATAAATGTTTTAAGCAGAGGCATATTTGTAAAATATCACGGTGTTCATGATGTTATTATCATCCACTTTCAGGCTCTTCTGAAGAAACATGAAGCTTTGATGTCTGATCTCTCTGCTTATGGCAGCAGCATCCAGGCACTGAGGGAACAGGCCCAGTCATGCCGGGTAAGGAAAGATGCCAATCATGTACCTAAAATTCATGAGTCAGCAAAAGGTAAAAACAAAGCTCAATAACACTTGTTAGTTTTGAGAGGTTATTGCAGACTGTGCTTGATTTTCTCAAAAAAATTAGCAGTCTGTTTTTATAATCATAAGACAGCTGTATTGTTTTGAAGTAAAACAATCTATTGTGGTGATTTTCAGTGTTTGAGCCCAGACAGCACCTAAACTGACTCTATAGTAGCTTTAACTAGGCCTGAAGTCTGTTCTAGAACAACAGCATTGATTGTAGTAAACATGGAACAGCTCATTTTTTCTTGTGCTTTTGTTTTTTTAGCAACAAGTTGCTCCCACAGATGATGAAACTGGAAAAGAACTTGTTCTGGCACTCTATGATTACCAGGAGAAGAGTCCCCGGGAGGTGACAATGAAGAAGGGAGATATCCTCACCTTGCTCAACAGCACCAACAAGGTGGGTTCTGGCCTCCTGCTTGGCTGCCCTGCTTGGCTCCCTCAGTGCTGTGTGTTTTGTTTGCTTTTGGCACATTTAGCCCATGTCTCCATTCAGCACTTCAGCTGAACCTCTGCACTTCATTTCCATCACTCCTCTACAGCTTCCAGCTTTTCCAAGATAGGGCACATGTCTGTAAGAACTTTAATTCCCTGATGTAGAGGAACTTCTGGCCAAATACGAGGGGTGACGTGGCAGTAAGATCTCTGTCTTCAAAAGACTCTTTGTTTGAAATTATCTCCATAGCAAGAGCAAACTGTTGAGAGCATCACTGGTTTCCTTGTGCTAATAGAAGCCTCTGATTTGCAGTATTCATTTGCCCAGCATTCTTTATGCTTGATGATGTCCTCACAGTGGTTGCTTTGTGGTTTTTTTGCTTCCAGGACTGGTGGAAGGTGGAAGTCAATGACCGTCAGGGATTTGTACCTGCTGCCTATGTGAAGAAGCTGGACCCTGCTCAGTCTGCATCCCGGGAGAACCTCCTGGAGGAGCAGGGCAGCATCGCCCTGCGCCAGGAGCAGATCGACAACCAGTAAGATCTGTCTGATGAGCTATGACACTGCCAGCATTAGCTGGCTTGGCCTTTGCTTCACAGATTGCCACCAGCTTAGGTTAATCCTTCTTACACTAGGGAGTAATTAATTGGAGCAAAACAAGGGGCTCCTTTGCCAGAGGCACTGGATTCAGTTGCTTTATTCCTACTCTAGATTTTCTTGTTGCTTTTCCCATTTTTAACCGTTAGACTCATGACACTAGAGCTCAACTTACTGTCTGACTTGAGTATTATATGTGTTCCTTTTGTTGTTGCACCTAACTACTTAACTTGTTTGTGAGTTATATATGTCCTAAGCAACTCTTGTATATGTAGTTGTCACTTCTTAATGTGTTACCTGTTTTGAAAAGCTTTCTTAAATTTGATTCCATTAAGTACAGTGCTCTCCCTATACAGGGCTGCCTCTGAAAGTGCCCTCCTTATGAGGTGGGGCTACTTTGCTGCTAGCTCATCACTTTTTTTCTGAAATGTGGTGCCAATATTTGTTGCCATTATAGGAGCTAAAATGTGTTGTCCCCGCCTTCTTTTTTTTTCAATTTTTATCATCTTTTTAAAAAGAGCAGCATATCTTTGCAAACAGAAAACTGCAAGGCTGCTTGGTAATGACCTTCTTAAAGCGCATGGTGGCTGGAGATTAATTCAGGCAAGGGCTGTAGGTGATAGCTGTGAGTGCTAGCCCATCTTATCAAGCCACTTGAAAGCTGAAGCTGAAAGTTTTCTGTGTACTCCCATCTGTTTGTGCAGCTATGCTGTCGTTCTGTGTGAGAATTTCCTCCCACTCAGTTGTGTTGAGTCATCAGTTATTACAGTGACATGCAATAATTACTAGCCTTAGCTCTAAAATTAAAAAATTAAAATAAAATCACACCAAAAAAAACCCCCACCAACCCATAACAAAAAACCTTTTTACCAGCATGAAGAAAAAATTCTGGAGAATTGTGGCAGATTGGTCAGGATTTTAATAATATCATTCCCTCCATGGGTTTGCATATGGCTTTTAGTAACTAGAACAGGGTATCTTATTTTAGAGGCAAGGAGAGGGGACCACCTTTTAGTTTCCAATCCCATGGCACAATAATGAGAAAATGAGGAGACCTTATAGAGAGAGCTCAACTGTACTGCTGAGGTTTCCTTACACAAATTCTACTCCTGGTCTGATTTGCTTTGCTTCTGAGCAACACCTAATTTTCTCATTTAAATGTGAACTCTTACCCATCTCCTACCACAGACCAGCCACGGATGGAGCTGCTGCTTTCATTATTTTTGTTAATCTGACTAATTTTTCGCATGCGTTTGCTGTGCTCCCTGTCTGTGCAGGACTCTCATTACTAAGGAGGTCGGCAGTGTATCTCTGCGTATGAAACAGGTCGAAGAACTGTGAGTAGGATTAGCCCTTTCCTAAACCATGCTGTCTCCACACTGTCACTGTTCATCCTCCCTTTGTTTCTTTCTTTGGGAACGCTGCTCCAAAGAGACATGAAGAGGCCATTTCTGCAATGAGGATTAGTTTAGATGAATGTGGTGGTCTGTGTTTCCTCTGTTCCTCACAACCAGCTGCTTATCTCGCTGGGCACCTCTGCTGCTGCTGAATTGGTTCATGTTTATTCCATCACACTGGTTTTGCTTGCCAAAGAGGCTTTAAGGCTCTCTGGACTGTTTTCCTTAAAAAGCATCTCCTGCATTTTCTGAAGTGCAGATAGAAATATTAGCTTGTTTATATAAATATATATAAAATACATCTACCAAGTATTGCATCACATCTGAATGTCTTAAAAGTTTGGGAAGGGTGGGGCTGTCATGGTTTATCATATAAAGTAACATTCATGCTGGGTGCTCAAAAAACATTTATATAGGGTGATTATTCCTTAATTTTAACATTAACTAAATTTTGAAACCTGTGTTCATGTCTCCTGGAAAAGAGATCAAGTTTGCATTATACTGGTGGAAGTTGCTGGGAAATCCAGAGCCCCAGTGTTCATTGGCTGTGCCTGGCTTTTCATAGCAAATGTTTTTCTTGAATATTAAAAGTGACACTTTTATGTAAATCTCTCAAGTGTTGCAAAGCAACTCTGAGGTTAGGTTTGCTTCTGAAAGAGTTTTGTCCCAGATCCTCTATGAGCTTTACAAGTATTTAATACCTAATGTTGTTTGCTGAGGCAAACAGCTGCAGTTAGGGCAGGCTTCAAAACAGTGTTTTCAAGTCTGAGTGGAAAGTTGGTATTTAAACCTAATATGAAAGATTCTTAGTTCCTTTCTACCCACTCTTAAACTACAGTAAACAGGAAGCCACAAAGTCCCTGCTTCCATGGAAGGAGAGCTGATTTATCTCTTTGGTATATAGATATTATAGTCCAGGATTCTGAGGAATTTTTTTGAGGAGATTTGTCATCTCTGAGCTGTTGGTTAGGAAAATGCTGCAGGATTGAGCTCCTCAAGATGGGAGGTTGTAACTGCTCAGTATGTGGCCTTGTGCTTTGGGGTGGGAAATGAAAACATCCCCATTTGAGGTCCCTGCAGGTACCTCAGCAGTGTCTGGTATTATTTGATTTAATTATTCAGAAGGAATGTGCTTAATAATGAGAATCTATTGCTGCTGCTGATCACTGTGGTAGACCAATGTCCAAACTGATTCAGGATATAAAAGCCCTTCCAGATGCAGCTAAAATATCTCATCTTCTGAAGACTTAAAGTCAAAATTAGTATTAAGAGTGTGGTTTTTCTGAATGCAGAATTTTAAAAAACAGGCATTGTGCATTGCTAGAGAGATTTGTAATTCAGTATCAGTGACTGCAAAACTGCCCTTGGCTTTTCTCAGCAATAGCTTGGAAAAGTTCTTGTAGGATCATCAGTGTCTAGTTGATTACAAGGTGGTTTTAAATAACTGGCTGGTATTGCAAGGTTTATTTGCCTGTGCAGACCATTTTAGATATTTTTGAGGTTTCGCTTTGTGTCTGTTCTAATGTAAAGGAGGAGTAATATCACTCATGTTGAGAATTCCAGATATAAAAAATGTACATGAAATGAGTTTCCTGGATTTCCCAGTTGAATATAGGTGTTATCAAAGAATCATACCTTGTTTAAACATTCAGCAGATTTTGCACTGGAAAATGGCTAGTGAAGATGTTTATGTCCTCTAGTGAAGATGTTTATGTCCTAAAGCTGGGAGGCTGGTGGATTTTCATAAGCTGATGGCAAACTTGATGTACTCTAGGAAAATCTCTCTTGGCAAGTAAGAGCCTATGGAGTCATTCCTGCCCTGCAGTGGTACTGTGGCTTAAGAGCCTACCCCAGGCTAGGCTGTGATTTGGGTTTGCATTTGCCCAGTGAGGTGTTGCATGTGAGAGTTCTCCTTTTGGTGTGCAATCCATGTGGAGGAGAGACATGGACAATCTTCATTCCCAACTGCACATGAGTAGCTCATTCTGTAGTGGAACAGGGCATAAGTTCAGGGATTCCCCATTTTTGGGGATCCCAGTACTTGAGAAATTCCTGTGATTGGACTCAGTTCCATCTGACTGTTCCCTCCTTTCCTTTCCTGCTTGTCCCAGGTATCACTCTCTCCTGGAACTGGGAGAAAAACGTAAAGGCATGTTGGAAAAAAGCTGCAAGAAGTTCATGCTTTTCCGTGAAGCCAACGAGCTCCAGCAGTGGATCAATGAGAAGGAAGCAGCACTCACCAGTGAGGAAGTGGGTGCTGATCTGGAGCAGGTGGAGGTTCTGCAGAAGAAATTTGATGATTTTCAGAAGGTATATTGTGATGCTGCATAATGTGTATGTTAATTTTGGCCTTTCCCTTCAGGCTTTCTGATCATGTATCCATGACAGTTCCTCATAGCTGAGTAGGAAATGTGGCTTTGATTTAACATAAAAGGTCCATAGAAAGTATATATGAATTTTTTATTCCATTTTGTGAGGATGGAGAATCCCATATTAAAGTGTCTTCAGTTTGATTACATTCCCCAGGTTGTTCCATGCTTCACAGCTCCCAGAGAGCTGAAAATCTTTCAACACTTTGCAGCAGAGTCTGCCAAGCTTTGGAGGAATTTCAGTTTGTGTAAAGCATAACCTTCAGCTAAGCTATTCCTATTGAAAGGGAAGATGCATTTGGTTTCCATCTGCAGAGTTATATCCCTGAGATATGGGGGGAAAAACAATCTGGCAGCTGGGATTTGCTGGCACAGGCTGCCTGGGAACTCAGGGTCACTGTGCTCAATTCCTGCTGTTCACACACTGGGCTCTCCTGGGGAGCCACCTTGTTCCAGGTGTTCTGCTTGGGTGAATTGTAATGCTGGGATATTTCCCTCTCTGTGTAGGATCTCAAAGCCAACGAGTCCCGCCTGAAGGATATAAACAAGGTTGCCAAGGACCTGGAGTCAGAAGGGCTGATGGCAGATGAAGTACAAGCAGTACAGCAACAGGTGCTCTTTTTCTCTGCCTTATTCTAATCTAAGAAGCAAAAGATTTTCCTCCTTTCTTTTGTCTGTTTTCTTTGCCTGGCATTGCAAGATTTAGGCTGTTTTCTTGTGTGGCCATCCCAAGAAGACCTTTAGAATTATATTCTCTAATAATGCTAGAGCAAATTGCAGCACCATTTAGAGCTTTTTCCTTTCTTTTCTTAGGAATGGAAGTCTTTACAATAATATTAAAAGTCATGGAGAATCCATGCATTGCCTTTGCTTCATATAAATTTGAAATTTAGCATTTTTTTATTTGCAGGAAAATGGGTGAGGAATGCTAGGGAAAAAGAAAAATAGAGCACAATTCAGAGTGGAAGGAGTTTGTGGGTTTTCTGTTTTGGTTTGGGGGTTTTTTTGCCAGCTTTTTACATACTTGTGCTATAAATAATTTTATCCTGTGCCAACTAAATATGAAGAGTGTTAGAAAAAACATTCTTCCTGTTAGAAAATAACAAATTGTTTGTCCTGTCTCCTTTGCAGGAAGTCTATGGGATGATGCCCAGGGTAAGTGTTGATTTCTGAGGTGAATGGAGTGACAATTGTAACAGTTTTGGGATGTACAAGGAGAAATTCAGCCATAATTGTAGTTTATTTCCATGATGGAACTCATTAATGACTTAGAATGGATATTCAAAGATAATCTTATCTATGATCCCTTTATGTCCTGAGTGTCTTGCCTCACATCACAGATCTAAGCAAGCAGCATAACCCAAGTTGATACAAATACTTGCATGAAAAAAATGTACTTACTCTGTTAAGGATTGAACAGAGATATTTTCAAGATTTTTTTTACTGTATTCTGATAGTTTTAGATTGTGCTTCATATTTAAAGCTGTTTCTTCACATTTTCAAACAGGATGAAACTGATTCTAAGACAGCCTCTCCTTGGAAGGTAGGTGTCATTGCTTAGTAGCACACAAAAAGAAAATAAAACAAAAATTACAGCATATCATCTTTTTTAGACCATTTGCTTCTCCTGTGCCATAGAAATTCTCATCAGCCTGGTTTTTACCTCTCTGCTACAAAACTGTTTACTTTTGAGCTTGTACTATGAGGGTGATTCCAGTTTCTGGGCAGTAGATGTTGAATAATGCTTTGTTCACTCTGCATGAGTTCTTTGCTTTCTGCTTGCTACAACAAAAATGTTTTTATTCCTCAAAGTCAAAACCATTTATGTCAATACTCCTTTAGTAAGGAATATGCTGTATCCCATTAGTCATCTCCAGCTCATTTACTACAATAGTTAGAAGAAGCCTTTCTCCATTCATTAGAGGTTTACAATGGAAGAACTGTCACCTGCTAAAGCACAAAAATATCTTAAATATTTTTTAAATTATCCAACACTGTGTTTTCCCTAGCATTTCATTCCCGTGTTACATGTCTTGCATCCACCCTATTAAAGCTGCTTGTACATCTCTTAAGCTGTGTGAATGTGGGGAAACCAGGTTAGTATGCAATATTTTGACAGAAAATGCAGCCATGTCGCCAGGAACTGGTGACTTTTAAAGTTTTTTTCTTTGCAAATCACAAACATGTACATTGAATTTTAAGAGTCTTATAGTAACTTAGCAAACTTGAGATTTTGGGGGTTTTTAATTAATGTATTGAATGTTGCCTTTAAATTTCCTCCTTTTTGTCCTCATTAAGATTTGTTTGCTTCAGTTTACACTAACATGACAGTGCTTACTTGTGAATTCTGACTATTCTTACTCTGCTCTATAGGACCTTAGGACTTAGAACCAATTATTCTTAATTGCTTTTGTAATTTACTTACATTGTCTTTCTTAGTGGTTTCTGTTCAGTTTTTTATGGACTTTTTTTCAGTCTGGTTGTGCTTTTGGTTAGAGTTGATTTCAATGCTCTATTTTTTATTTCTGCATTTTCACACAGTCTGCACGTTTGATGGTACACACTGTGGCAACCTTCAACTCAATCAAGGTAATTCCACAACTTTCTCCTACGTGATTTAGAAGTGAAGTAGAAGTTGTTCTAGTAGTAGAACATTTTTTACCCTCCTTTTCCATAGTCATTGTCTTTCGTTAAGCTTTATAAACTCTTCTGAATAAATTTGTTGAAAGAAGCATTAGTATATACAGCATTGCTTCTTAAGTTACATCCCTATCTTATATACATAAAATCATTTGGTTTTACAGCTCAGGAGAAGCCCTTCAAATTTTTCTGTTTAACTGAGCTATCTAAATGTGTGCATTCTTCTGGAATGAAGTAGAATTTAGTAACCTTTACCTGTAGTGAAAGGCCAGTCTTGACTTTTTGCCTCTCACCAGGAGCTGAATGAGCGCTGGAGGTCCCTGCAGCAGCTGGCAGAGGAGAGGAGCCAGTTGTTGGGCAGTGCCCACGAGGTCCAGAGATTCCACAGGTGAGGGTTTTGTTTGGTCTTGACTCAAATGCTTTGTCTATCAATAATTGTAAAATATAGTGGGACCTGTTCTAAACAAATCATATTCACCCCCCAGCTTGTTCAGCAGAGAGTGGTATTTTAATTCTCTTTTTGCTGTTCCTTCCTTCAAATCAGAGATGCTGATGAAACCAAAGAATGGATAGAGGAGAAGAATCAAGCATTAAATACAGACAACTATGGGCATGACCTGGCCAGTGTTCAGGCTCTGCAGCGCAAACACGAAGGCTTTGAGAGAGACTTGGCAGCTCTGGGAGACAAGGTGAGATTCTGAGGAAGAAAACCCAAAAGCTTTCTTTTTATCTACCAGAAATGATTGAACTATGGCAGTTCTCTTTGTCTTCATTGTGTTCATTTCTCTTTCTGTAATCCTAGGTGAATTCTCTTGGTGAAACTGCCCAGCGTCTAATCCAGTCACATCCAGAATCTGCTGAAGATCTCCAAGAAAAATGCACAGAGTTGAATCAGGCTTGGAACAGTCTGGGCAAACGTGCTGACCAGCGCAAGGAGAAGCTCGGAGATTCTCACGACCTGCAGCGCTTCCTCAGTGACTTCAGGTAGTGATGCCATTCCCCCTCTCAGTTTGTTTATTATTAATGGAGTATACATGGCTTATTGTTCCACGGGAATATTTCTGTGAAGGGTTCAGAAAAGGACTCTTCTCCCTGTTGTGGCTTATTTCAGTGAAGGGAGGGAAAAATTCCCTATTACTGTGTGTTCACAGGGACCTCATGTCTTGGATCAACGGGATCCGGGGCCTGGTCTCCTCAGATGAACTTGCAAAGGATGTGACTGGAGCTGAAGCTTTATTGGAAAGGCACCAGGTATGTGAAAGATAAGTGTATCACAAACATCAACAAATGTTCCCTTTTTCTGACACTTTCCAATTAGAGTTCCAAAAATAGATCAGTTCCAGCTCTGGTTATTGAGCAGCACATCTCTGCCCCTTGCAGGAGCACCGCACAGAAATAGATGCAAGAGCTGGCACTTTCCAGGCATTTGAACAGTTTGGACAACAGCTTCTTGCCCATGGACACTATGCCAGCCCAGAGATCAAGGAGAAACTGGATATTCTGGACCAAGAACGGACAGACCTGGAGAAGGCTTGGGTCCAGCGCAGAATGATGCTGGACCAGTGCCTGGAACTACAGGTACTCTGCTGCAGTTTGGATAAGAAAAAGAATTCCTCTATTCATTAAGAAATTTATTATTTCATGGTGATAACAGTGCTCTTGAGCTGTCTTGCTCACGCTTTGGATTTTTTTTCCTTCCCAGCTGTTTCATCGGGACTGTGAACAAGCTGAAAACTGGATGGCTGCCCGGGAGGCTTTCTTAAATACAGAGGATAAAGGAGACTCCTTGGACAGTGTGGAGGCACTCATCAAGAAACATGAAGATTTTGATAAGGCAATCAATGTCCAGGTGAGAAGTGTAGCTGAAGTAAGGGGAAAATAGTTTCCTTTTTCTCATGTGAATCATTAGCAAAGGAGTTCTGCTATGTATGGCTTTTAAAGTTCAGTTCCAAATATTCAGCCACGTGGAATTTGCTGCAGAAGTTTAGAAGCAGCTTGTGCAGATCAAGAAGTATTTCATTGCCTACAGACAGTGTAGAAATAGTGGCAAGTATTTGTGTAAATCCACTGATTTTAAATTACTTTTTCCCTTTATTTGTGGCAGAAAAGGGTGTATTTCTAGTTTCTTGTAGCAGAAAACTGCCTAGATTTATTCAGAGATCATACTG